>NC_089763.1:2222506-2495006 GCF_040412425.1 Macrobrachium rosenbergii | reverse complement strand
TTGCCTGACGTCGGCAGCAAGCATCATTCCAAAAAAAATGTGGAGCCCCAAAAAATGCGCCATGTCCGTGAGGTTGCAGCCCCGCCAGCGATACGACAACGTCGTCTGCAGTTCCTCACGGCAGTACCGAGCGTAATCCGCCATCTCTGCAACGAGGTATTCCAGCAATTCCCGCGTCAGGAAGAGCTGAATGAACCCCAGTGCAGTGAGAGGCACAGGGACGGTCAGTCCAGGTGCTGCCGTGAATGGGTGCATGTTAGGTGGGGTGGGGTCCTCCAACCACCCCTCATCACTTTCGGATGAACGGCCTTCACCCAAGCTGCCTCGACGTTGCGACCTTCTACGGGCCCGTGCACGCGCACGTGCGTGGGCACGACTTCGCACTTCCACCCTCCCCACTGGCCCATCTCCCTCACTTTCACCATCACTTTCTGTCTCTTCCCCACCAGCCACAATTGGGGCCTACTCCTCCTCCTCAGACTCTCCCTCATATGCACTGAAACCAATAAATTCCAATTCACTTTCCTCCTGTGGCTCCCGTACGGACATTGGGGGCAAGTACTCGTCATTGCTAATATCAGGCGTGACGTCCTCATCACTAGATGACCAACTGCCATCGAAATGAGGACTTTCCACCTCCTCTCGATCGAGCTCCAACAAGTGTCCTTTTGTTGGAGGCCTCCCAAATGCTTATGGATGCCCCTCAGGACACCCTGATGCTTCCTAGGGGTCGTAAAAGGCACAGGATGTGGTCCTTGGTCCCCTTCGGTCACACGTGGCCGCACAACACGGCGTTGAAAAGCTGGGTCACCTTGGGTGCTTGGTCCCTCTCTAGCATCCCAATCTAAAACTCGCCTCACACGCTCACTACCGACAGGCAATATGAGCCTTTCACGGTCCTGACGACGTTAGGACATCTCTGCAAACGTCCTGTTGCGTCACAAATACGCAAACACTCGCCAAAGTTCTGCAAAACACAGATGCGTCAAGAAATCGCTCTCCGACGATGCGTCGCTGATGCTCTGTAGTGCGAGAAGAAAGAACCTCGCGCATGAGCGGCTAGGTGACGCTTCTAAACAAAACAACAGCGTGATCAGTGAACTCCCAGCATCCCTCAAGGCGCGATTTAAAACCTTTCGCAAACTAGGCCTATAATTATTTTTCCGCGAATATTTAAAAAAACATTTTTTAGTCGACGTACCGTACATCCACTCGGCACCTAACGGACAATTTTAGTCAATGTGTGGTATGTCCAGTCAGCGTTTAAGGGTTAATGTGGCATGTCTAGGTGGTTTAACATGGCTACCATTTATTTTCCTGAATTTTTCCCATGTTTTTTGTATAGGAATATTATTAGAGAGATCTGATACACATTTCCTCCTTGAAACGATTCTTCCTTGAATTACTTCTTTAAATTTTGCAGATATTTTGTTATGTAGAGGCTTTAATGTGTCAATTTCTAATAATAATTTAGTCAGTTTTTGCAAATTTTCTACTAATATGGGTAATGTTTTATTTATTTTACTGAACTTTCTATTCAAATTATCTAATCATCTTCCAATTTGGTTTTATTTTTATTAATTCTGTTAATTTTTCAGACCACCATGGGACTTTGTGTTTTGTTGGATGAGATTTTGATTTTGGTACTGCTTTACCAGCAGCATTTTTAATGAAATCAACAATAAATCTGTTTGTTTCATTATGATCTTGTATATGCTCAAATGATGGGATATTACTAGTGTGGAATTCATATAGTTCCCAATCTGCTTTATAAATGTTATAGTGAGGGACATGCTTGGCAGGATTATTTTGTAACACTGACATTAATATTTATTGGGAAATGATCACTGGCGTGCAAGTCATCAACTGTATTCCAATCCAATCTGTCCGCTATGCTTGTTGTACACAGAGTTAAGTCTACTGAAGAAAACGCTCCATATGTTTTTGAAAAATATGTGCCGATTTCGATATCAGTTATACAGCACATGTCGTTTGAATCCATGAATTCTTCTATTTTATTTCATGCTCTATTTGAGTTTGCGCAATTACAGTCTCATATCGGGTTGTGAGCATTAAAATCAGCTACTATTAATGCAAGTTCCCTGCCATTGTTAAGTAATTCTTTAAGTTTATCAGTGTCGTAATTTTTATTAGGTTGGTTGTATAAATTATACACAATTATCGTTTTTTATTCCGATTTTAATACCTGATATTTGTAAGTCTGTAATGTTTACAGGTACTTTCTCATAAACTACTTTGTTATCTACATATATGGCTGTACTGAAATTTCCTTCTTCTTCTTGTGATGTTGATGCTAATTTGTATTTACCTATTGCTGGTACAGTTCTGTTGACATGTTGTAAACATAATATCATTGGTTCATATTCTTTTAGTAATCGTTGTATTCCTCTTAGATGTAATCTGGTCTGTAGACCATTGACGTTCCATTGTATAATATAGCTACTGAAAATATTTTGTTATAGCGGTAGAGTTGCTTCTTTTTTTTGTTATCAACTTCGATTTTTTCTAATAATTTACTCACGACATTCATTTGTTTTTCTTTATAGCATATTAAGCGCTCAATGCACATGCAAGCTTTTTCATGGGTACTCAAATTTGTGGTTTCTTTTTTTCTATATTTCATAAAATTTCTTATAATGTTTGTTAAACCATCTTTTGTTGCGTCTTTGTTAGCATTGCACAATTCAACAAAACAATCATTACATCCACGTGTTTTCATGTACATTTCTTGTTTCATTTGCTCTTGTACCAATTACTGGTGATAGAGTAATCTCTTCTCCCTTGACATAATCATTGTTACCTATGGCATGGTTCTCTTCCATTTCTTCAGTGTTTTGAATATCTGTATCCGTAAGTTTTACTATTATTTTAGGAGATAAAAGTATATTCTTAGCTTGTTTTTGTTCTTTCTTCATATCATTTGTTTTGGTTTAACTGATGTTGCTCTAATTATACTTGGTTTTTTGTTTTAGGTGGTGTTCTCTCCAAAGGCCTCTTTTCATTTTTAATTTCTGGTCCTTCACAACTTTCCTCTGTTACCTTTGTAGTAGTATCTTCTTGTGCTCCTATTTGCATTAACATTTCAAATGAATTTGATAAAATGTTATCCATATCCTTCCTTTGTACATGTTTCTTGATTCTTTACCATTTTAGTTTTTTTCTGTAAAGCATTAATTTCTTGACATTTATTTAGCTGCGTTTTATTACTTCTATCTGTATGTGTTTTTGTTTCATTATTGGTTTTTGTCATTGAAGAATATGTTTCTTAGCAGGATCTTGAATTCCTTTCACTTTCAATTCTAATTTAGCCTCTTTTATAGACATGCCAGTTCCTTCTTGTATCATTTTTAATTCCGTATTGTATATTAGTACATACATTCTTTGGATCTTGCATGATGATTCTGCCCACAGTTTACACACTTTGGTTCATTGGACTTCCACTGTGTGGTATGTTCAGGAGATCCACATTAAGTGCACACTGGTTCATTTCTACAATTTTTCTTTGTGTGCCCATACTTACTGCAATTTTGACACTGTAGTGGCTTTGGGACATGGGGCCTTAACTCTCTGTGTTTCGACCTAAAATTCTTATTTTTTGTGGTAGACCTTCACCCTCAAATTTTATTTTTGCTATTTTTAATATTTGTTTATTGCTTTTTTTACTTGGTACAACATATACCTCACAATCCTGGACCTTAAGGTATCTCTTTTTGAGAGAGTCTAATAGCATTTTCTTTTCGATTTGTTCGTTGTTATTTTCAGGAAGTACAATGGTACCCTGAATGCTGTTCACAGTATCATGCTTTTCTACTTTCACGTTAATGTTATCTACATTTAATTAGTCTTTGGACTGACTTTTTATTGTGGCTTCTATAAGCCAAGTCTTCTCTTTTATTTGTCTGAACGACATTTCTGCTGTTGGATGCCTATTTAATAAATAATTTTCTCATTTTAAAGCTGAAATATTTTGGTCAGCATCCATGGTTACAAACCTTGACCAACTTCCACTTCCAAAAAGGGAGTCGAAGTGAGTCAAGGTTGGGCCATGTCAATATTTATCCTTTTTGGGTGTTTTATACTGTATTAAAGTTTTAATACCACCCTGATTTTGATTATTTGGATTATACAGAGAATTGTCCATTTCCATACCAGAAGATTTTATCTGTACTGGAGCAGCGGTCGTCAACTGTGCTGAGACGGTTCCAGCAAAGGGCCCAGGGGTACTAGAATCTCTATAATAACTACTCATAAAGATTGGAGGTAAAAGAAAAAAAATTTTAATCTGAAAACCTTAAAAAGATATCACTGGCCTTTCAAGGAATTTATTCCCCACCAATGGCACAATTGAGAACAGACTCCCAAATGTCCACCCCCTACCCTACCCCACAGGGGATGGCACAACATGATTACAGTGACCCAAGTGTAAGCCAAAACCGCTTGCTAGGACTGAGAGTAATACAAGAATACAATCATCCCCACCCTAATCATGTTGTGGGCCAAACCAGACAGAATGCCAAAGTCCTATCTCCAGAACCAGACACCCCTGGAACCCGTGGTCCAGCCCTAAAGAATAGTTCCGCCTTTGAGCTATCAATCTGATAACTCTCGGGTCTGAACATTATCGTGCAGTTAATGGTCCTACCACAGTTCCCACTTTTTACCTTCGAATATAAATCCAATCCAAGCCGATATATTTTCCTATCTGACAGGTCCAATAAATTTTAGCAAAAGTGGAAAATCCCACAAAAATTAACCCAAACAAATATATAATGATACATGGGACTCTTGGACTCAAACCCAGGAACAGATTCCTGGTGTTCAAGAGCCCTCTCACCACGTCAAGATGGTCCCACATCGAGGGGGCATACGTTGTTTAAACCCTGCTCAGCAGTGCTTCAAGTGTTTTGATCTATTTTTTTAGTTATTCCGGCTTTTTGTACTGTATTTTGATAGAAAAACATGGGTCCCAAGAAAGCCACTGCAGACAAGCAGAAAGGGAAAACGGTAAGAACCACAGCTGAACTTAGAAAAGAGATTACTGAAAAGTATGAAAGAAGCATTCTGTGACTGATTTAGCATCTCAGTTTAAGCTACCAAAATCCACCATAAGTACATTTTTAAAGAACAAAGAGGCAATAAAAAGTGCTAGTGTTGTTAAGGGGGTTATGAGTTTGACAAAACACAGGCCTCCCATAATAATGAAATAGAAAAATTGTTGTTGGTAAGGATAAACGAAAAACATTTGTGAATTTTAGTGATAAATATAAAACTATAAGATACATTTTATCATATCGATCTTGGAGAGAGTTGTTCTTTATTGTTACTAACATCGTCATCAGTTTGCAGTTGTACATTTATAAATCCAACGTATCTGTTACTCTGTAAATCAACTGTATTAAAAAATAGAATTGTTAATCACGTTGTAAGGTGTATCAGGAAAAAAAATGATAGAACCTGTGTCACATAACACTAATCTACGAATCTCATTACTGGGAAAATATTCTTCTAAAACATATAAAAGAACTTTCACATGGAATGGCAACCAAATAACTGTTATAATTCATATTATACCTAATACTTCCTTGCTGTAGTACCATTACCTTTATCATTATTACCATGAATTATTACCAATATTATTACTGTCAACGTAGAATGTAGGATTATTTGCATTGTAATGACTATTATCATCATTATTGGTGTTGACAAAATCTTCCTGCAAGGATTTTGCCTACAAAACCTTCCATCTAGTCAGGTTTAGAGATCAGTAGGAATAGCAGACGAGAGTGATGACTTACGTGATGGTTCTGATTTAAAGTGATATTACTACTGTGTTTCCTTTATTAAATGTCTTTTATTACTGAGGAATACACTGTACATTGCATGTTCAATAAATAAGAGTTATGACACTAAAAAATTTGAACTTGAGATTTCTGAAGAGGACGCTCCCGGGTGAAGCCAAGCGACACGTTTTTTGTTCACTCGTCTTCCAGACCTCGCGTAGGTTAAATGTGCTCTTGTGTGTGTTGTGTTTTGTGCAAGCAACCACCCTGCTAAGTCGACCATGAAGCCTTAGGTAATTATAGTGTTTTTGATCCAATTTAATCGATGCCTATCTTAGCTTTTGTATTGATTTGCAACATGTTGCGAAATAACACAACATCAAAGAACCTGATGAGTACAACGTAGGCTTGATTAAATTGTGATGTCAGTGATTTTCTGGAAACTTAATGTAACTTTTGCATCTTGACTTCAGCCCCCCAAATGCTCCAGAATTCATCTTTTGTTCTTTGTTCAATTTGTATGCTAGCAAACTTAATGTAAGTTATCAGTAGCTGAAGCCTACATTACTTCATTAAGAAACGAAAGTGCTAAATATCTGTGTACAGTAAACCACCCATATTCGCAGGGGATGCGTTCTAGGCCCCCCACAAATAGTTAATATTTGCGAATACTTAGAACCCCCTCCAAAAATGCTTATAACTGCCTATCTTGAAATTCAAATACCAAATCTATACTTAAATGGATGATACTTAAAAATATCATCCTACACCAAATATGCCTTAAATTATTATTGTATTACTGTATTAATCTTTGAAATTATTTTGTTAACGTCATTTCAAAGTCATCTTAAACATTAGTACCCTTAAAAATATATATATTTCTAACCCTTGTGCTGGCACAGTCAAAAGAGAGAGAGAGAGAGAGAGAGAGAGAGTTTATCTCTTTAATCTCTCGAGGAATGTTAATCCATTTCTCTTTAAGCAACTAACAACAAAAAATGTATATGTTTGTTTTTTGTCTTCCAAAGATGTATTACCTTTACTACACATTTTAAAAACACAATGAACACACACACACACACAAACAGTGTGCATATGGACTCAAATTAGCAGTATCTTTTCCCGAGAGAGAGAGAGAGAGAGAGAGAGAGAGAGAGAGAGAGAGAGAGAGAGAGAGAGAGAGAGAGACTGAACTAAGTATCTATTTATCTATCTATTTATTTCTCACATTCTACCCTTTTGCAAGGCTCCTTCTGATACCATTTATTGATGCTTCTTCGTATGCATTTTGTGATGTCCCAGTTGGAATACCCAGTGTTAATTGAAACCTGGGCAACACGCTCTGACTTGGTGTGTGTGTGTATCAGCAGGAGCCTCGCACCACCGCCGTTGAAGGCGTCACTCTCTTTCACAAGGGAGTGTTTTACAAGAAACACGAAGAGGACAAGTGAGCCCTTTGCAATATCACAGAAAGAAACGTCTCCCCTATGTTCCCTGCAAAAAAGGTTAAATTAGTAGTTTATTACAAAAGCAAGAAGACCAGCAGCCTGATCATGAAAAACAACCTGGCTGCCGCGGCGCAGGACCCTCTGAAGAAAACCGATGTGGTCTATCAATACAAATGCCCTGTCCGGGAATGCCCCAGAGCCTACATTGGGATGACTTCAATGAGCTTTTCCAAGAGGATCTCCTGACATGCCCAGGAAGATGCCATCCATAATCATGCTAAGAATATTCACGATATCAGAATAACCCGAAAGGACATGATTCCTAATACTGGAATTATTGATAAGACGGCAGATCACCACCGCATCCGCCTCCTGGAGGCCCTACACATCAAAAAGGAGAGACCTAGCCTCAACACCACACAGGAGACTTCCTCCTGATGGTGGCATGTAGGGCGCCGCCTGCCAACACCCCCGAGCTGAACAAACGAACCAACCAGGTGGTGCCTCCTTCTACCGACAGTAACTTTCCCAATACTACCCTCCCAATCTCCAACGTCCGCATGTGGAGACCAGTGCAAGCATCGACCTCTTGGAAACAGTTTGGATCAGGAACTTCATCCCTTAAGCCAGCCAATGAAAATTCAGCCCTCACAACATGGGACACCCAGGACACTATAAATACCATCTAATGATCCCATTCCAACCAGAGCAAGCCCACCCTTCCTTGAGAATGAAGCGATGATACGGCTGGAAGCATTGGAATTCCACTTCGCCTTTAGAAACACGATGAAGATTCCCAGATTTAATTTGCGAGTTGAAAAACTCTACGGTGACCACATGCCAAGTTTAACTTCATATATGATATGACAATATTAAAATTATATCTTACAAAAAATTATTTCCTTACCCAGACTATGAACATGGGCCAGTTATTGGCAAATATCAGCCCTGATGAGAAGAAAATAATAAGAACTGAAAAGACCATATATAAAATCAATTCCACTGATGCTGCCATTCTCTTTACAAAGACTTGCTTGAAAGAAGGTTGCTTCCTTCATATAAATAATAATAATAATAATAATAATAATAATAATAATAATAATAATAATAATAATAATATAATAATAATAATAATAATAATAATAATAATAATAATAATAATAATAATAATAATTACAACAATTATGCATTTCTATAGTACGTTATGAAAAATTTTTATAAACAAATTTCAACCCTGAGTTTCGAAGCTCAGGGGGGAAGGGGAAACCTGTCAAATATGTCAAATTACATTTCACAGGTTCACTCTCCGCCCCCTGAGTTCCGAGACCTTGAAATTTGCTTGTTTAAAATTTTTCATAACATTATAGAAATGCATAAACGTTGTAATTACAGTATATTATTATTATTTTTTTGCCTATCACAGTCATCCTATTCAACTGGGTGGTTTTCATAGTGTGGGGTTCCGGGTTGCATCCTGCCTCCTTAGGAGTCCATCACTTTTCTCACTATGCATGCTGTTTCTAGTAGCACACTTTTCTGCATGAGTCCTGGAGCTACTTCAGCATCTAGTTTTTCCAGATTCATTTTCAGGAATCTTGGAATTGTGCCTAGTGTTCCTATGATTATGGGTACAATTTCCACTGGAATATTCCATATCCTTCTTATTTCGATTTTCAGGTCTTGATACTTATCAATTTTTTCTCTTTCTTTTTCATCTACGCTGGTGTCCCATGGTATTGCTACATCAATGAGTGATACTTTCTTCTTGATTTTGTCAATCAATGACAAGTCTCTCAGGTTGGTGTTTGTACCACTTATTACTGCAAGCTAGCTGGTGTTTCTTGCACAGGCTCCAGTGGAGGGCCTTTGCTACTGAATCATGCCTTTTTTTTTTACTGGTTCTGTGCAAGTGCTGGACATTCGCTTGCTATGTGGTTTATGGTCTCGTCTTTCATATTGCACTTCCAGCATATGGGTGAGATGTTATTTCCATCTATTGTTCTTTGGACATACCTGGTTCTTACGGCCTGATCTTGTGCCGCTGTTAGCATTCCTTCTGTTTCTTTCTTGAGTTCTCCCCTCTGTAGCCAGTGCCATGTTTCATTGCTGGCCAGTTCTTTGGCCTGTCTCATGTACTGTCCGTGCATTGGTTTGTTGCGCCATTCCTCTGTTCTGTTTTTCATTCTCCTGTCTCTGTATATTTCTGGGTGTTTGTCTACTTTTATCAGTCCTTCTTCCTATGCACTTCTTAGCCACTCGTCTTCACTGAGCTCCATCTCCCAGAGGTCGATGCTCTCATTGGTCCCACGTGCGGACATTGGAGACTGGGAAGGTAGTACAGGGAAGGTTACTGTTGGTAGATGGGGGCATCACCTGAATGGTTCGGTCATCAGCTCTGGGGTGCTGGCGGGCGGTGCCCTACATACCACCGTCGGGAGGAGGAACGTCTCCTGCGTGGTGTTGAGGCTAGGTCTCTCCTTTCCGATGTGTAGGGCCTCCGGGAGGCAAAGGCGGTGGTGGTCTGTCATCTTATCAATAATTCCGATATTAGGAATTATGTCCTTTCAGGTTATTCTAATATTGTGAATATTCTTGGTGTGGCAGGAGATCCTGTTGGAAAATCTCATCGTGGTCATCCCAATGTAGGCGCCGGGGCATTCCCGAACAGGCCATTTGTATTGGTAAACCATGTTGGTTTTCTTTAGGGGGTCCTGCACTGCAGGGGCCAGGTTGTTCTTCATGATCTGGCCGCTGGTCTTCTTGCCTTTGTAATAAATTACTAGTTTAACCTTTTTTGCAGGGTCCGTATGGGTGACGTTTCCTTCTATGATACTATGAAAAGCTCGCTCGTCCTCCTTGTATTTCCTGTGAAACACTCCCTTGTAAAAGAGAGTGACGTCTTCGAGGGTGGCGGGGCGAGGCTCCTGCTGGTACCAATTGTCAATACTCCTTCATATGCATTTTGTGATGTCCCAGTTGGAATACCCATTGTTAATTAAAACCTGGGCAACAAGTTCTAATTCGGTGTGTGTCCTTCCAAGTGGAGCAGTGTGAGAGGGCCAGATAAATGAACCAATCATGTGATGTCCCCATCTACCGACAGTGACTTTCCCTATACTACCGTCCCAGTCTCTAATGTCCGCACGCGGAGACCAGTGCGAGCATCGACCTCTGGGAGACGGTTTGGCCCAGGGGCTTAATCCCCTGAATCAGCCAATGAAAATTCAGCCCTCACAACAAGGAACACCTGGGACACTATAAACACTGTCTGACGACCCCATTCCAACAAGCCCACCCTTCCTTGAGAATGAACTGATGATGTGGTTGGAAACGTTGGAATTCCGCTACGCACTTAGAACAACTACGAATATTCTACACAAGAATACATCCAAAGACTCTACAGCGATCAAACACCACTTTTAACTTCCATTTCTTTTATGCAATAAAATCAGTATTTCAAGAAACCAATTCCTTAACCAGACTATCAACACTGGCCAGTTATTAGCAAATATCAGCCCTGACGAGAAGAAAATAATAAGAATTGAGAAGATCATGTATAAAATCAATTCCACTTATGCTGCCATTCTCTTTAACAAAATATTACTATTATTATATTATTATTATAAATACTTGAAAATTAGTACTTATTATTAGGTAAATCATTTATTTATCATACAAAACAAATAAACATACCATATAAATTCTCTCACCTCAGTAAGAGATAGAGAGAGACAGAGAGATGGAGAAAACTATTATTTTTATTATTTAATGTTATTAAACTTAATATTAATATTTGAAAATTAGTACTGTAAATCATTATTTTATCATACAAAATGTACCCTCTAAAAATGCTTATATTTGAGTTTCGAATTATTTCATCTAATTGCATATTACTTAATCTTACAGTATTATTATTATTATTAAAAAAAATTATCTATAGTCTCCTCGCACTAACCTGGCAGAGAAGCCCCGCCCACCATTGTAACTGCATAGCTTGCGGGATTTGTCAGTATTGTAAAGCCACGCCCACCATTGTAACTGCATAGCTTGCAGGATTTGTCAGTATTGTATCTATTTCGAATTTAATCATTAACAAGCATATAAAATATAGCATATCATTGAGCTGTAACGGCTCACCGCTCTTTTACGGGGGTTTTGATAAGGAGAGATCTTTCGAGTATATTTCCGTGGTAGTGGTATTTCACTCACCCTTCATTATACCGACGTCTTCTAAAGACGATCGACTGGGGGTAGTAACCCCAGCTTTCCTGAAAGCTCTTTTTCTCTGGTATATCTAGCATTGTTATACCTAGAAATTCGTGCTGTAATGGAATTTCACCGGGTGACACGGGACCTTCCTCAGAAATAGATTTTTCCTCTGTCAAAATCCCTTTTCTATTATTTCTGCATAGTTGCTGTCACTGAAATACTTGTCATTGTATAAAAACAAACGAAGAAAAAAAACGAGTGCAACTGTATGCAAAGAAAGGGGCTCGTTAATGGCGTGCTGGTTAATGGAACAGCCATTGTTTTTCAGTGCGACAACACAAATAATTATTTTTACTGATTAACTAATCTTTAATTTGTATTTGAATTTATGTTTGGGTTTAATCGTAAGAGCAATACTCTTTGGTTTAAGGTGATCTAAAATTAATTTGCTATAGAAATACCTAAATAAATATGCTATTTTCGAGCTAATTGAAGGGGAAATATAAATCTATATAGTTTTAATGTATTTATTGAGTAATAATAATACTGAATCCATTAAATATATGTCTGAAAAATCATATGTATGTATCTTTCCTATATGCCAAAAAAAATGTTTTAAAATGACTTAACGTTAAAGTTATAAACTTTAACAGTGAATGTTGTGGTAGCATTATAAAACAAAAAAAAACAGTACACAACACTTACCCTGGTACCTACATAATGGAAGATGGAAAATGTACACAAGCTTTCTTCAAACAAGACAAAAACCACATGCACAAACCAAAACAGAAAAACACACTACTCATGAACATTCAGCAACAAGAACAGCACACTAACAAGGGAAACAACAACTTTGCATCAGCACAAAAAAAACTGTTCAAACCAAAAAAACAGACCAGCACTAGCTCTGACTCAAGACTCAAAAAACTTTCCTTCAAAACCGAAAATTTCTCACACACACATTCCACAGTTACAGACATGGCAGTTCTTGCAAACTAACGACCTCATCCCTCTTCCAAAACCGAAGCACTCACTTGACAATTACTTATTCTTCTCTCTCTCTCTCTCTTAGTCTCTCTCTCTCTCTCTCTCTCTCTCTCTCTCTCTCTCAAACGTTGGGAAATACTAAATAAAAACAAATTTATTCATCCTCTATATTTCTCCCCCTTTTTAGCATTTCATCAATGGCAACACCTTTACATCTCTTTCAAATCGCCAAAGTTAACAGTTCATGGATGCTCACTAGCAGGTCCTCTATGGTTGATGATGTTTTCATTCTCCACAGAATCATTCTCTTTCTAGAAATTCAAACTACATCTTTATCCTCCATTTTTCAGATTCACGCATCTTCTTCACTATTTTTACTCTCAATTTCATCCACAATCTTGGCATCTATACCCTCTAAACCATTCCCAAATACCTCCCCATATTTTCAACTAACCATCCCATAGTCCCCTTCATTGCCATTTCCATCTGCAAAATTCATTCAGCTTTCAATCAATCCGTATATTACTGCACGCTCTCTTAAATTACACTTTCTGCCACCTTTAACCTGTTTTTTAATTTTGGGCCTACTGTTCCGTCAACTCAGTTATATCAAACCCGCATTTACTTACACAGTCGTTCTGGTTTATCCATCCCATTCATCTAGATAAATCTCTTGCTTTATGCACTGTTTTCACTTGAGTTCTCAAACCCCTATCACACAACAACTATCATTCCGTCTCACCATTAGCATAAATCTTCCCTTTCTAACCTTTTTACAACTCTATCAAAACAAATTGTTTCATGTACTCGTCAGTCTTTCCCAGCAAAACCCCCTCAGGTGGCAACCCCTTTTTCAAGTACAGATTCACGCACATTGCATAAAAAGGAGGATCACCCATTTGAACCCTTTTTATCAAAGTCAGTTTCCTGAATTCCCTGTCACAGTCATATCCTTGTCTAGAGTCTGGAGATTTTATTCCATGCCCTCATTCCACATTCGTCATTTTATGCATTGAAGGGTTCTGAACACATTCCTGCATAATGCAGCCATTTACTCTCACCATCTATCCACATTTTACATTGATCTTGGAACTTGATACAACCATATACGTTCAAATAATTCCATCTGTCCGTTAACCGGTAGAATTTAACCCCTATCTTCTTGCTTGAGCCATCACATACCAAATGTCAAAATGGAATCACACCCATTAGAATTACACACACACACAAAGCCCACCTACACTCATTCTTTTATGTCCTTCCTTTCCACATCTAAAACACTATTGAATTTTACTTCCACTAACCGGAGTTCCCCTTTTATGAAGAATGTTAATCTGTCAAACCCGTTGTTTAATGCCCATCATTCATCCTTGACTGGCAAATATAAATTACTTGTTTTTAATCCTATCTGATTGACTAATAATTCTCATTGGGCCCCTCAACACTGCATCCCTAAAAAAATTATGAACTCTGGTATCTTTCATCTATGCCCTTAAACACTTCTTAAAAATTTATAACCCTAAAAGCTCATAATCTTCTACAAAGTGAAATTTCTCCCAAGTCAACCTTTCATTAACCATCTTTTCTTCCCTTCCGCCTCAAGTTCTTCAAATTCTCTAACTCCATCTAAACTCATAAACAACCTTATAATATAATTGCTTAACCCTTACATTCATCTATCCCATCATCCCCAAACTTCTCTGTTGCTTGCCAACGTCTCCAGCCTACAAGCATACAGTGACAAGGTTTCCCCAAAATTTCATTCTTGCCTCATCAAATTCATTCTTCCTCTTATATGGTTAACACTCGCATACGCCTAAGCTAAAATCAACTAATCTAGCTAATATGTCAATCAACATCCCCACATTTTGCAAATAACCCTATACATATCAAGTAAAAACCAGTCAAATCGATTTATGGTGAATTCTTTAAAAATTTTCTTACACGAGCCGTTATCCTGACAAAACCTTTCATAAATTCTAAAGAATTTTGTGCACATCCCTGCTTCTGTTTTATTATTAGTTTTACATAAAGTTTTATATATGGAAATACATAGCCTTTCTGTAGAATTTCTCACTTTCAATAACTCTTTGTAGCTTTTATCTTTGTATTTTCATACCCTCTTAACTGCCAAAAGAGTCCACTTCTGCACTTACATTCATCTTAAACTCTTACATTATAGTTACACTCAATCATCCCCCTCATTTTGCAACAAACTTTTAGTCCACTAGCACAATATTCCACCTGGTAATTTCCTTCAAAAAACTTCTTTCCTGCCTTTCCCACTTCCTTACCCTTCTCTCAGAAATTCCTTTCCCATTTGTCCCTGTTTGCCTTGTTTTACATTAGTCGTTATCCTAAACTTTTCCTAAATTCCTTCCCTTGCTTTTCATTCCCCTTACAACAGAAGATAGCTCTGGTTGTAGTTTTTACTCCTTTTCCCATATTTTCATCATAAATCACGATAACTTCCTCCTTTTCAACCTCTCTTGCCCCTTAACACGTTCAGAAACCTGGTAAAACAGCCCCTTCTCCAAAAACACCCATTGAACATAATTTCAATCATTTCTTCATTTCTCAATAAATCCCTGGAACTTTCTAGCACAATCCTCTCTTCCATTCTCTCTTCTGAAAAACTTTCCCCTTTCATTTCTTCTTTTGCACTTCTTAGCATTCCTCCCATCATCCTCAGAAATGACTCCTCAACTCCTCATTCTCATTCCTCAGCCTCCCATTAGTCCTCCTCATAAAGCCTGCCCTGAAAATTCCCTAGCCAATTTCATGTTCCTCTCTCAGTTTCTCTAATCTCACTCATCCTGACCTCTTACTCAGTTTTGAAATATTGTCATATAAATCAATATAAATAGAAAAGCCTTACGTTGGGCAAATTTTATGTGGCGGGATGGTCAAAACAAAAAAACAGTAAAACACTCACCCCTGGTCTAGTAATGCTGGAATGGATTAGCGTCCACGGTCAACAACACAGTCTCTAGCACAAAATTTCACATGGTGAAACCAAAACAAAAAAAACATTTTTAACATCAGCAACAAGAACAGCATCATTTTGTGACAATATTTTCTGTGTTGCTTTGACAACAATTTGTTATCACCAAAAAAAAATTGTGTACAAACAACTAAAAAAGACCAGCACTAGCTTTAACTCAAGACTCAAAAAGACTTGTATTCAAAATATAAAAATTTTTTTTCACACATACATTCCAATATTTATATATGATAAATATTTTTTTTGTGAATGACCTCATCCTCTTCCAACAAACCAAAGCACTCATGACAAAAAAATTACCAAAATCTCTCTTAATCTTAAAAAACGTTGGGAAATGATTTTTTTAAAAAATTTTTTCATCCCTCTATAATGTTAGCAGCTTCATTTACAATACGACTGCATAAATTCATAAACAAACCTCATAATATAATTGCTTAAATGTATAGTCGCATAAAACAAAGGGTAAATAAAGAAGAGATATAATTTTTTGGTTTATACAATTATTGAAACTAGACCCACACACGAGGCTACCAATTGGCTCCGCCAGATTCAACCACTTATAACCAAGGAATTTTAGTAAATAGCCTAACTGATCTGTGAACCGCAACTATCTCCAAGTATTATAAATTCTAGCAATGATTTCTGAGTTTGACTACATATGTAATAAGCACTCTCGTAACTCTAGTTCAGCTCTGTGATAAAATCCTATACTGGTACTCAATATTGCCATTGGATAAACAAACAAAAAAAAGATAAAAATAAAATACAAAAAATAAATAAAACAAAACGGATGGAAGAAAATGCCTAGTTTAGACCAGTTTTTTTTCACTTTATTTGTTAGGAGATATCTAACACTTTTCTGAAAGTTTACCCCACTTTGTTGAACTGGATCAAACCTTCCATTCCTAACCAACCATCTATGGACACGGCCTTTAACAACTGGATTGGAACTGGAGCACTGGGGAAAATTATTAATAGACCTATATATGGGTGATGCTTACCTGATCTTCCTCCTCCGATCGCTCATTACAAATATAAATATAAAAAGACACCTTTACTTTGTGCTAGATTGTGCAGGAAATTAAATAGGTAAATATATGAAGCTATGTAAGTATTTACTTTCAAATGGGATGAAAAATATCAGAAATTTGTTGACATCAATTAAATCAGCTGATGAGGTGACAAGTGTAAGATTCCATATCCCGCCAAAACAATGGCTGTTCCATTAAACAGCACGCCTCCCCTTTCTTTGCATACAGTTGCACTCGTTTTTTTCTTTGTTTTTTTATACAATGACAAGTGTTTCAGTGACAGCAACTATGCAGAAAGAATAGAAATTTATATATTACACCAAGATTTTGTAATGATATGCTATATTTTGTATGCTTGTTATTGATTAAATTCAAAATAGATACAATACTGACGATCCCTGCAATCCATGCAGTTACAGTGGTGGGCGGGACTTCTCCACCGGGTTAGTGCGAGGAGGCTATAATCATGAAAATAACATCAAAAAGGGATTTTGACAAAGAAAAAATCTATTTCTGGAGAGGGGACCGTGTCACCCGGTGAAAAAGTCCATTCAGCACTTATTTCTAGGTAATTCCGTTGCTAGATACCAGAGAAAGCTAAATGAAATGCTGGAGTTACTACCCCCAGAGCGAGCTCCATTAGATGGAGTCATGTATGGAAAAGGGTGAACTATAAAAATACGGAACCTTATCCTATAGAGATCCCAAAGTCAAAAGTCCCACAGAGAGGTGCCGTTACAAACCCATGCACCACTCATGGACAGTACACAAATCACCGCTAGCCGCATTCCATGAAAGCATCACCCCACCAGAATGATGTTTACTAGGGGACACGACACATGACAGAGGTGGGTCACCAGGGTGACACGGTCCCCTCTCCAGAAATAGATTTTTCCTTTGTCAAAATCCCTTTTCTGGATCGGGTCCCGTGTCAGCCGTGAAAAATTAACAGAGAAATAAATATCATTCTTAAACTGTAAGAGATAACAAAATGTAAGGGAACAGAAGACCAAAGGTCCACAAAAAAATTTTTAATTGCTAGCAATAATAACAATAATGTACAAATGAAACTGATGGGAGCTTAAAATTAACATACAATATAAAAATATACTTAAACAAAATAACTATACAAAATTGAAAACATTATAACATAAATGTGTCAATTAGACAAATATACAGATAACACGGTCAGGTTAGAAAGTCAAGGCACGCCTGACTGAAATGACTGTATGGGGATAACTGAGGCAGTGGAGAAAGAATTGACTAGGAATCAGAAAGGGAACCAGAGGAGGGACAACGTTCCTGCCGCGACTGCTGAGAATTTAAGAGCTTCTAAGATTTCAAATAGTGACGTTTGAAAACCAAGGGTGACTTCCAACCAGTGTATTTGGTAAGATCCGTGAAATTCATGTAATGGAAGTAGTTAATGGAGGTGGCCACAGCTCTAATATCATGAACCCTTGGGACTGAGTCAGGATTAGCCTGCTTGATAAAGTAAAGGATTTGTTGTCTAATAGCAGACATAGAGATATTACCCCCCCTTCCCTGATAAAGAGAGGCCCAGATGAGATGTGAGAGGACCTGTCTAAATAAGCCCTCAAAGTATGAACTGGACACAGGGACAGGTCTTGAGGAAGGGGATAATTTTCCCAAGGCGACCACCTATTCTGCGGATCTTCATTTTTGGCCAGGAATTTAGGGTGAGGAATCAGCAAAACCTCCCCTGATGGAAGGAAGTCGACATGGTTGGGCTCCTAGAGAGTGCAGACAGCTCTGAAATTCTAGCACCCGAAGCTAGGCTAACTAAGAACAATGTTTTCCTCAATAGGAAAAGGTAGGGGGGCAAGACTGATTATCGATATCTGAGGCTAACTTCAACACGTCATTCAAAAACCAGGAAACCGTATGTGGACGGATTACTGGTCTCAGTTGTGCACAGGCCTTAGGGATGGAAGAAAAGTAAGGACCTGTGAGGTCAATTTTGAAACCATACAAAAATACTTTTCGTAAAGCCGACTTGACTGTAGTAACAGTACTAGAGGCTAAACCCTTCTCAAATAGTGATCTAAAAAAGGAGATTGCCAAATTTATGGTCATTACTGTAGCCTCAGATTCTTCCAAAAAGAGTGCTAGCTTCTTAATTGCCGAGTCGTACTGCCGAAGAGTGGAGTCCCGCTTATCTGATTCCAAGAACATGGTATTGACAGGATCAACGTTAGCATCCCTTTGAGCCGCAAATTTCATAAAGTCCACAAAGCCAGGGCATTTTGAATTTTTGAGGAAGCTGACACAGTCTGAGTTTGTACTACTTGTGTTAGTTTTGGACTGGGGATTTGGATGTGGCGAAGTTTCAGTTCCAGCAGAAGTGGAAACCAGCTGCTCTTTGGCCAGTAGAGAGCCACTAGAGCTACTTGACCCTTGAATGTCCTGAGCTGGTGAAGGACCTTTAACAACAAGTTTACTGGAGGGAACAGGTAAATCTTCTTCCACCTGTTCCAATCCAATGACATTGCATCCGTGAAAAGAGCTTGAGGGTCCAGGTTGGGAGCGACATAATGAGGAAGCTTGTTGTTGATCTTGATTGCGAACAAATCTACCTCCAGGCCCGGAACTTGGTTGCAGATCCAATTGAACGAGGCCCTGTCTAGGGACCACTCCGACTTGAGGGGAGTTGTCCTTGATAGAGAATCCGCTCGACGTTCGGACCCCTGCAAGATGAGTGGCAGACAGGTGCCACTTGTTCTTGCACGCCAAGGAGAAAAGTGCAATCATTACCTGGTTGATCCGGCTCGATTTTGAACCTTCCCTGTTTATGCAGTGGACTACCGTGGCGCTGTCCAGAACCAGCCTTATATGAATCTTCTTGGGGGAAGAAGCTTCTTCAAAGTAAGGAAGACCGCCATGGCCTCCAGAACGTTTATATGGAACTGGCGGAACATGGGGGACCAAGTCCCCTGCACTTCTTGGTGTTGAGAATATCCTCCCCACCCGCTTAGGGAGGCGTCTGTGTGGATAACCAACGCCGGAGGAGGAAATTGCAGGGGGACTGACTTGGACAGGCTCTTGACAGTCGACCAAGGCCAGAGTCTCTTTTTCAAGATGGGAGGAATCAGAGACACCTTGTCTCTGAGGCTGATATTTGCTCGACTCCGCCACACTCTGTTGATATCTTTCAGTTTTACCTTCAGCAACAGATCTGTCACTGAAGCGAACTGAAGGGAGCCCAAAACTCTTTCTTGGGCCCGTCGAGAGGCTCGTTTGGACTTGAGAAACTGTCTGGTTGCTCTGGCTATCTCTTTCCTCTTGGGAGGAGGAAGAGAGAGCTTGTGAAAATTCAGATCCCACTGGATTCCTAGCCATTGAAAACAACTGCTCGGAACCAGGCGGGACTTCTCCCTGTTTACACGAAAGCCCAAAGATTCTAGAAAGTCAACCACCACAGATGTAACCCTCCGGCATTCCTCGGCGCTGGATGCCCAGATGATCCAGTCGTCTGAGATCGCGGCCAGCGTAATCCCTTGAGACCGGAGTTGTTGTACGACCGTGTCTGTCAACTTGGTAAAAATCCTTGGGGCTATGTTGAGGCCGAAAGGCATCACCTTGAAGGAATATGCCTGCCTTCGAGCCTGAACCCCAGAAAGGGGAGAACCTTCTCAACCGGGACATGATAATAGGCGTCGGAAAGATCTAGAGAGGTGGTTATGGCTCCACAGGGCAGTAGGGTCCGAACTTGGGAGACAGTAAGCATCCGAAACTTGTCGCAAACGAATGTAGGAATTCAGACGGGACAAGTCCAGAATTACTCTCCGTTTGTTGGAACCCTTCTTGGGAACACTGAAGAGCCTGCCTTGGAACTTCAGAGTCCTCACTTTCCTTATAGCCTGTTTCTGTAGAAGATCTTCCACAAAGTCCTCGAGATCCTTGGTCGTAGCCTGATAAAACTTGACTGGTGGAGGGGGATTGTCGATCCAACTCCAACCTAGGCCCTTGGAAACTATACTCTGAGCCCAGGGACAGAAGGTCCACCGAGCCCGAAAATGGTACAGCCTCCCGCCCACAGGATGTATGTCATCGGTCCTGTGTTTGCTTCCCCCTCTGGAGCCTCTACCTCCTCTGTTCCTGGGAGAGGAGCGGGGGGCTCCTTTCCCCCTAACATAGCCACGGGGCTTGTTGCCTCTGGTTGACTGCCTAGAGCGAAATTTCCCCTGACTTTCATATGCAGGATTGAAAGCTGGGGAGGAGACATAGGAGGGGGCAGCCAGAGACTGATGCGCCGGGTTCACCAGGACATACTGAGGCGGAGGTTGGGAGGAAGAGGTTGAAGGCTGACCTTGTAAGGGAACCTGGACCAAGGACTGAGCTGGGAGGCGTTTGAAATGTTTAAATTTCTTGCTGGACTTTGGGGAAGTCCCGGCAAGATCAGACTGCTTCCGTTTATAGGGCAGACCCCAACGAGAACGGAGACTCTGATTGACCCTAGCCGCCTCAGATAAGACTGCGTCAACTTCTTCTTGTGGGAAAAGATTAGCTCCCCAGATCGAACTCTTCAGAAGCTTATTTGGTTCATGCCGAACTGTGGCTGCTGAAAAGATATGCTTCCGGCAGGCCAGTCGGGCAGTCATAAAGTCAAACAGGTCTTGTTGAAAACTCGCCAAGAGAGATTTCGTCAAGACCTGGAACAAAGAATCTTCCCTATAGACCAAAGAAGTTGCTTCTGCTAAAGACAAAGAGCTCAAAGACCTGGCGAGCCTATCCTTAGTATCAGCCTCTGCTTTCAGGAGCGACTCCGGGATCTTAGGGAGCTGCTCACTGAACAGATCAGAAGCGCAGTCTGGGTCAAGCCAGAATTCGGTGCCCCTGGGAAAGATGAGAGATGTCGGGTCCGTCTCCCGGAGATGAGGGAGGGGTTTACCTTCAAAGCAAGCCTGACTAGTCAGAGAGGCCAATTTCGAAGTGCAAGGAGGAAGAACATCACTGAGAGTGAACATAGTGAACACTCCCTTGGCTGGTGTAAGCTTAGTGTTCTCTGCTTGCCATTCCGTAAGAGTCCTCATCAAAGACGACTGGGCTTGGTCCCTAGGATAGATAACGGTCTCCTTAGGGACTTTATCAGACCTGTTCCAAACCTCTCCCTTCAGTCTGGCGAAACCTGTGTAGGGGATGTCAGGTCCGGAGGATAGAACTCCAACTCTTCCACTCTCCTTGTGCCCAAACCCTCTATGGTAAGAGTACCTTCGTGCTCGGGAGCATAAAGGGCCAGATGCCAAGGATTCCCAGATCAAAGGGAGGGAGAGTGGAAGGGTCAGGAACAGAATGAGACCTAGAACGAGATCCACCGTCGGCCAGTCCTTGGATGAATTCCTGTTGTGATTCCACCTTCTCCGAAAGAGACTGAAAAGAATTAGCAAGACCAGATAGCTTGCTGTCTACCCTCGCGTCGATCCTCTCAAATCTCGCGTCGATTCTCTCAAGGAATTGCATCCAAAGCAGGAGGAGGGGGAACCACTTGACGCGACTGAGACTCCGCTTGTGACCCGGAGGGGGAGGCTGTACTTGTCGACGGAACGGGGCTCGCCGCCCGTGCCGCCGCCGGAGGGACCCCAGATTGACCTGCCGGAGTAGGTAAGGTTTTCTTCCTGACGGACTTCACCTTCGGGACAATAGATCCAGACATGCCCGTAAGGTATGAAGATTTAGAGAAACCTTTAAAAGAAGAAACGGAGGAAGAAGGAGAGCTAAACAGTGAAGAACCTGCCTCACTTACCCCCTTACCTGCTTGATGCTCCGGGATAATGCTCAGAGATTCAAGGTCGAGGTCAAGGTCCGCTGTGTCTTCCGAAACGCCACCGCTCAGGGCCGAACCGTCTGGAGAGGGCTGGGTCAACTCCCGAATCACGGCAATCAACGGAGCAGCAACATCGTCGGTGACTGAAGCTGTGATCCAAGCGCCGGGAAAAAGGACATTGCAAATGTCCTTCGAGAGTATATATGGATTGCCAGCTCCTACGTTGCGTCCAAAGCCGCTAACCCAGACTTTAAGGGCCTGAAGCGAAGCATCACGAGACTTGCGGTCAGCCTGCCAGAAGAAAAACATTATTGCGGTTTACTGAAGGCGGGGGAAATCGGTAATACATATAAAATACAGTTTGGCTAAAAAGGAAAGATGCATGACAACCTACCGAATCATCGATAGCTTGCTCGTAAAGAGCGTAGCAAACATCACATCCGTCAGAGTGCCACACAATTAGATCCCCTACGTAGACCGCACATCCGAAGTGGGACCGACAAACTTTGTGGCCGCTGGCCTGATGGAGGGCTGCGAAGCACCCCTGTTCTTGGCAGCGTACCACCTGTAAAAGTATGAGATTATGAGTACACCGTGTAAGGTGCCGGAGTAGTGTGCTGGAGCAACACATTAGTATATAAAGCCGTGAAACCAGCCGGAAGAATCCGGGAGGTAACCGGATTAAAATAAAATCTCATACAAAATAAACATAATATATAAAATATACCGGAACTAGCCAGAGTAACATGCCTTAAAAGTAAGTGATGGATACAAAATAAAATGGGAAGGTTAAAACTGTCCGGAGTAAGCGCATTCCCGGCAACTAAGAATGAAATGAAACTAGCGATAACGGAAGACCAGTAAACGCTAGAACCGCCGGAGCGGGAAGCAAGGAATGCGCCTCGATAACAGACAGCAGTTAGCTAAAGGCAGGGAACGTCAAAGGTCCGGACACGAAGACAGTCAGGTGGAAAGCACTAACTGGCCACGAGAATAGGACTAAACCGGAGTGTCGCCAAATTAAACGACACACCGGAGATGACATACGGAGGGGAGGGATGAAAAAACCAGGAAGAAGCACCGTAAAGGAGCGACCAGAGAGTGGGAATGCACAATCCAGGCGCTCCGGGTCCTCGCGTCCACTCGCTGACTGAGACGCTACCCAGCAAGCTCGAGAGAAGCAGGAGAGGGAGAGGAACAACCTCCATGGTCATAAGGGGGGGGGGGGGAAAGGAGGCAAAGAAGGCCAAAGATGGTGGACGGGAGAGGGGGAAGCTCTCCCGGCCACCAACAGTCCCAGGAGGGGGTATATGCTGGTAAAGTCAGAGACCGTACCAAGGAAAGGCCAAACAATGCAGAGGAAGGGGACACAGGCTATAGGCTAAAAGGAAAGGAATGCTCCCAAGCCTTGATAAGTTAACAAGACTGAAAACGAATCAAGGGGAGAGAGAGCACTCGGGAGGGGGAAGGGGAAAGGGTGTGTCGACATAACCAATAACTGGAAACTAACCTTAAGAAATGACCAAACTAGGGTAGGCTACGTGATGTCCCTCGCTATCCCAGCTTAACCAAGAGGCTTATTAGCCTAAGCGAAAAGCCGAAACAGGGAGAGGGAAGTTACACGAGATCCCTCGCTATTTCAGCTTAAACAAGAGGCTTATTAGCCTACGCGAAAAGCCGAAACAGGGGAAGGGAAAACATAAGATGAAAAGACCCAGTCAAAACTTAAGGAGAGCGCCGCATTGGAAAGACGTACACAAAACACTATGAAGGGCATGTGAACGAAACGAATGATCAACCACCCGCCCCCCTTTTTCATGGAAAAAAGGGGGGGCAATAGCCTAACACCCCAAAAAAGGTAATACTAAAGCTAACAACCAACCCATGATAAATGGATAAAATAATCAACAAAACAAAAATAAGAGGAGGACCATACCCAACCCGATGTGGACGTGAAGGGAAATGGCTGCCCCCTAACAAAAGAAATATCCATAATAATCAACAAATATCAAATGCATCCGAACACAAGGGCAAAGATTAAACAAAAAATCTTAACCGTACCAACGTAAATAAAATTCCCAGAAGCTAAGAGAAGTGAAGGGCAAAAATAAGGCATGTTAAGGAAATGATAAGAGGCGAATAGGCCCGAGGGGGTAGCCTGAAGACTAAACACCAGCCTTCACTCTCGAAGCAAAGGGATACAAAAGTCAATCAATCAAAATCACTAATTAGACTTCACGAAAAGGATAAATACCCTAAACATGAAGAGGAACAGTGAGAAAGATCGAAAAGCAAGGCGACCCAAGTTCACGAACCACTCATGGAGGTCACGTGAGGCCGCGAGAGGAGATCGAGACGGGCGTTATAAATCCCCTTAATTACTAAAGTAAAGGGAAATAAGGAGCCTCAATCGCCTCAACTAAAAAACGAAACACTGGTACTCAACTTAGATGAAGAAAGACCTTGTGAGGATGTCATAATGATGCAAAAAAGCACAAGATAAAAAGCACAACGAAAATACGTGTGACCGTAGGTGCTTGCTGAAATGGAATGAGGCTAGCGGTGATTTGTGTACTGTCCGTGAGTGGTGCATGGGTTTGTAACGGCACCTCTCTGTGGGACTTTTGACTTTGGGATCTCTATAGGATAAGGTTCCGTGTTTTTATAGTTCACCCTTTTCCATACACGACTCCATCTAATGGAGCTCGCTCTGGGGGTAGTAACTCCAGCATTTCATTTAGCTTTCTCTGGTATCTAGCAACGGAATTACCTAGAAATAAGTGCTGAATGGACTTTTTCACCGGCTGACACGGGACCCGATCCAGAAATACACTAATTAGTGTATTTTTCTCGACGAAAAAGTCCGCGAATTGCCTAATTTTTTGCGAATAATTTATAGATATGTTCCACAGAAAATCCTGTGAACTGGTGAGTTTGTGAATCGTGAGAACACGAATACAGGGGGTCTACTATATCCTCGTCCATGATTGTTGTGATTCATTTACTGTTATGAATTCACATATCTTGCTTGAATACTTCGTCGTCAATAAATTCCACTGTAAACCCAGCTATTGTTTGAATTACCATAATTGTAAATTTGCTTATATTGTTTTTTAATACGTAATATTACATAGTTTGGTTATATTTTTTGTACAATATGCAGCAAAACTCGTGCAACTTTTTCATTTTTGTACTGGACAAGCGTTGTTCTCAAATTGCCACTTAGTATTAAATCTTATATTTTACTTTGTAAACATGTATATGTATGAGGAAAAGTTGGTCACTTGTTATGGAGAACCTTATCACTGAAATATGTTGGATCATGAATAACGAAAATATTTCATGCTACAAAAATATTTCAGAACAAAATCTAAATATGCTACTATAGCATGAATCCCTTGGCTCACCGTGACTCCTGGATCTGGAATCAGGGAACCGTCAGTCTGGATGCAGTGAAACTGTGAAAGAGGACGTCGCGATGGAGTGAAAAAAAAGTTAGGCAGAACAGTCGAATGATAAAAATTGATGCACTTGGGATATGAATTCAAAGTTATTATGTATTTTCCCTTTTGTTATTTTGTGTAGAAAGCAAATGTTAGTCAGGATCATGATTTCGATACTTGCAATAAATTATTATATGTCATAGCTTAGGCTATAGCCAAGGCTACATAGGTCTAGTCTCCCGAGAGTTTTTTTTTTTAGTTTGAAGGAAAAAATAATAAATAAATAAATAAGTGGGGTGGAGAATAATCTTTACTATTAGAAATACAATTACTGTAATTCAAACTTTTTATTAATTTACTTTTACTTTGTTAATGGAAGACTATAATCAGGTTGGACATTATCAGCCACACATGCTATGTGAAGATTCTGCAGAATGACAACAACAACGTATTATAAATAATAATAATAATAATAATAATAGTATGGCTCTAAAGTCTAGGTCTATGCCTTTGGCTTTATAACATACTAGGCTATATTTCAGATAGCAAAAATATATAGTTGTGTCGAATCTTTGTAACTTATAAAGGGTGTCTACAAGACCATAAAGCAGGATTTGTGAAATTCCTCCAGTCTTGGTGTGGTATACCTCCGTCATTATTTTCTTTATATAGGCCTATAGGCTTAATGAGAATGATATCGAGAAGCACAAAGTGCACTTGGCCTACGGATAAGGCGAGGGGAGGCAAACTGAGCCTTAGAAACAGTTGACATCTGGTTAGACCAATCCCACAACTACATCTCCAATATGTTCATTACGTTACTTACAATATTATGGGGGCTAAAAAGTCAAATTCATTAAGTATTTACATCTTTTCATATCTACCATAACTAAAAATTACTGTGTTAATGTTTTTTAATGATCTAGCTGATATTTTGATAGAAAATATAGCACTGATACTTTAAAACCATGCTTAGTGAACTGCAATTTTTTTTAGCGAAGTTGCAAAATATTTTGTCATTGCAACTTGGCGTCATTAGAAATGTGAAGAAGGTAAGAGTTGCCAGTTAGTGACTTTCGAAAGAAAATCACTGAAATCAGGTCACACGAGTTTTGCTGTATGCTGTACTGTAGATTATTTTTGTAAATAAAATTACAAAATGGACTCATGTTTAGTGTTGCCACTATCTTGTGTGCTGGTTCGAAGCCATTGTCTATTGACTGAACATCCCTGCCCAGAACAACGGGCATTAATCTGTGTAAGCTGAGCTATTGTCGAGGCAAAATTCTTGGCATTGGTCCTTTGACAGTGGATACTCAGCTAACGAGCCAGGATGAACATTCCCAATTGCCTCCTGTCCTTCCAGTTATGGAAGTTGTTGTGGAAATCTTCAGGGAACCAGGTGGCCTCACCACATATTTTGACAGTAAATGCAGAATTCTGGAAACATACATATGATTTCAATGTCTTATACATCAGGGGTAACGCTCTAGCAGTGGACAAGCCCAACCCCGTTTGGGGTAAAATTAAGAACTTAGTTGAGAGAATAAGGGGGCTTTAACTCGAATGCTGGCGATCTGCAGTGCTGAACTGCGAGAGTACCCAGCATGTAATTGTCTTAACATAACAGCAGAGATTTACAATGCCCAAGTATGTGACTTGAATGCCCGAATTTGTAGATATTGCAGAAGATGTAAGAATTACAGCGTCAGACATGTATCCATGAATGCAACTGTGTACTGCTATGGTAAGGTGAGTGACGGTGTACACTGCAACGAGGAGGTGCGCAGCATTTTCCTCAAAGTTTGATGTGTCCAGTTAGAGGCAAACAACGTAGACTTAGAGTGCACAGTAAATTAATTTCAAAATTTCAAAATTCAACTCAAACACTGAGATTGTAACATTTAACCCTTTCTTAGTATTTTGATTCCCCAATTAACCGTTAAACGCAGAGCCTCTATTTACAAAAGTGTCTGCTGTATGCCGGCGGCGTTCGGGAGTTAACGCCGAAGCTGAAAAAAAGCTTAGTTTTTAAGATTAGCAGTTCATTTTTGGCTCCTTTTTTTCTCATTGCCTGAAGTTTAGTATGCAACCATCAGAAATGAAAATAAATATCATTATCATATATAAATATTGGAATATATGACAGTGCAAAAAAAAAATTCATATATAATTGTATATAAATTGCGCTGTGAGCAAAACGATTGAAGCTAATGAGTTATTTTTTTTCGTTGTATTGTACACTAAATTGCGATGATTTTGGTATAAAACAAATTGTAAAATGATCAAAGCAACAAAGAGAAAATATTATCACAAAATGATGCATGAATTTGTAACGTGCGGACGTAAAAAAGTTTTTTTCAGAAATTCACCATAAATCGAAATATTGTGCTAGAGACTTCCCGTTTATTGCAAAATGAAGGTAATTGATTGAATATTATTATAATGTGAGAGTTTTAGCTTACAATTGCAGTTTTCGACCATTTCGGTCAAGTTAAAGTTGACCGAAGGTCGAATTTTTTCTATTTATCAGGATTTATATGAAAATATTTCAAAACTGATAAAAGCTACAACCATGAGTTATTTTTTGTTGTATTCTACATGAACTTGCGCACATTTTCATGTATAACACTTTATGTAACGCCTAATAGAAAATGGTGCGAAAATTACGACAAGGTGACTAAAGAAATTCTGAGATTTTCAGCCGAGTTAGCACACACGGAGGTAAGGAAAAAGTTTTTTTCAAAAATTCACCATAAATCGAAATATTGTGCTAGAGACTTCCCGTTTGTTGCAAAATGAAGGTAAATGATTGAACGTTACTAGAATGTAAGAGTTTTAGCTTACAATTTCATTTTTCGACCATTTGGTCGAGTCAAATTGGACCGTAGGTTTACATTTTGGCACTTATCGTGATTTATATGAAAATATTTCAACCATGAGTTATTTTATGTTGTATTCTACATGAAACTGCGCACATTTTCATGTATAACACTTTATGTAACGCCTAATAGAAAACGGTGCGAAAATTACGACAAGGTGACTAAAGAAATTCTGAGATCTTCAGCAGAGTTACTGCGCGGAGAAAAGGAAAAGTTTTTTCAAAAATTCACCATAAATCTAAATATTGTGCTAGAGACTTCCCGTTTATTGCAAAATGAAGTTAAATAATTGTATGTTACTAGAATGTAAGATTTTTAGCTTACAATTGCATTTTTCGACCATTTCGGTCGAGTCAAAGTTGACCGTAAGTTTAAATTTTGGCACTAATCGTGATTTATATGAAAATATGTCAAAATTGGTAAAAGCTACAACCATGAGTTATTTTTTATTGTATTCAACATGAAATTGCGCACATTTTCATATATAAAACTTTATGTAACGGCTAATAGAAAACTGTGCAAAAATTACGACAGTGACTAAAGAATTTCTGAGATTGTAAGAGCCTGACGCCGTCTCTTCCACACACGTGTGTGTTCGTCGTCCATCGGAGTGGCGAGACGTTTGGCGTCTTCACAAACAGAAACATACACACAGTTTGATACAGAAGATTTGTTGGAACATTATGAGTACATGATTAGAATGCTTGCATGGCAATGCAAGTAGTGGTGACTGTACATACATCAAGACAACAATGATTAGGGAGAAACAGACGGAAATATTGTATGGCTGAAATCGAATTCCTTTAGAGAAAGAAAACGAGACGCTCTTGTTGTCTTCTCCACTCCGATGGACGACGAACACACGAACACACACGTGTTTGGAAGAGACGGCGTCAGGCTCTTACAAGATTTTCAGCAGAGTTAGCGCGGACGTAAGGAAAAAGTTTTTTTCAAAAATTCACCATAAATCGAAATATTATGCTAGAGACTTCTCGTTTGTTGCAAAATGAAGGTAAATAATTGAATATTACTAGAATGTAAGAGGTTTAGCTTACAATTGCATTTTTCGACCATTTCTGTCGAGTCAAAGTTGACCGAAAGTTGAAATTTTGGCACTTATCATGATTTCTATGAAAATATGTCAAAATTGATAAAAGCTACAGCCATGAGTTATTTTTTGTTGTATTCTAAATGAAATTGCACACATTTTCATATATAAAACTTTATGTAACTGCTAATAGAAAACAGTGCAAAAATTACGACAAAGTGACTAAAGAATTTCTGAGATTTTCAGCAGAGTTAGAGCGGACGTTAGGAAAAGTTTT
This sequence comes from Macrobrachium rosenbergii, assembly GCF_040412425.1. Taxonomy (NCBI): domain Eukaryota; kingdom Metazoa; phylum Arthropoda; class Malacostraca; order Decapoda; family Palaemonidae; genus Macrobrachium; species Macrobrachium rosenbergii. Next base: position 2,465,091 of record NC_089763.1, on the reverse strand, counting down.
TTAAAAAAATTCACCATAAATCGAAATAATGTGCTAGAGACTTCTCGTTTGTTGCAAAATGAAGGTAAATCATTGAATATTACTAGAATGTAAGAGTTTTAGCTTACAATTGCATATTTTGACCATTTCGGCCGAGTCAAAGTTGACCGAAGGTTGAAATTTTGGCACTTATCGTGATTTATATGAAAATGTCAAAATTGATAAAAGGTACAACCATGAGTTATTTTTTGTTGTATTCTACATGAAATTGCGCACATTTTCATATATAAACCATTATGTAAAGGCTAATAGAAAATGGTGCAAAAATTACGACAATGTGATTAAGAATTTGTGAAATTTTCAGCAGAGTTAGCTGATGCTTTCTTTTGGGATAAGAAAGAAATTCGCGCATGCGCAGCTGGGTCACGCTTGTAAACAAAATAACAGCTGATCCGTGAACTTTCAGCATCCCTCAAGGCGCGTGGTTTTAATTTTTTCGCAAACGAGGCCTATAAGTATTTTTCCGCGAATATTTAAAAAAACTTTTTGTAGTCAACGTGTTTTACATCCACTTGGCACCCGACAGACAATTTTTGTTGACGTAAAATACGTCCAGTCGGCGTTTAAGGGTTAACATAGTCAAGATGGAGGCTAAAGCAACAACTCTTATAACCCTCCTTGGCCATTATGTCAAAGAGTCCGACCGAGAACTGTTACGGACTCGACCTGTAGAGATGTATATTGGGATCTCATCAAAAAGATCGACTGAGATCAGGACGAACTTACCAACATTTTTAGGTCTGGTGTTAAGTTAGAGGATGTCTCTAATGAAGACTTGTGCAATGCACTCAGCAAGGCTGGAGCTGCTAGAGGTGCCCTTAAGGTGAGAGTCTCACAGCTTTCCCAGACTTACCAACTGTCTCAAGGAAATTATGGACATTAAATTACCTGTCTTCAAAGGAGATATGAGTGAGTACACAACATTCAAACAGCTTTTTGATGTCTATGTGCACAATTGTTCAGAGCTAAATCTGATCACCAAGTTCACACACCTACTTAGCATGCTAGAAAATCAGCCACTTAGGTTGATAAAGTCGTTGTGCGTCACCGCAGGGAACTATGTTTGTTAGACGAGGTGTATGGTAACTCAAAACAGACATTACCTCTGTTATGCAATCACCTCAGGGATTTGTCTACCCATACATTGAGCATGAAAGCCTCAAAAAGTTTTTAATCTAACTTGCTATTGTATTGGAGCAAATTGACAAACTTAGTCCCATGTTAGGCAGGGAAGGGATAGTACTTAACTTAGTAAACAAGAAACTTGTTGAAGGGGGAGTCTATCCTCAAGTTGTCAACTTTTTGCATAAGTCAAATTATACAGTAACCAAACTGTATGACACTCTAGACTTCCACCTTTGTACTTTAAGCGATGCTATGATTATAATGCCATCACCAAACTCCTCAAAGCCTAAGATTGAACAGCCATCAGCTGCTGCTCACATCAGATCTTGCCCCTTTTGCAACAAAGGGCATTCCGCAAATGACTGTTACAAATTTGTCAGTGTGAACGACCGTAAGTTATGAGTGCTGTAGTAATCAAAATGGCAAAATTTGTGGAGGGTGACATCATACCCTCGTTTGTTCCAATAACATAAAATCTAATCGAAATCTTAATGTAGCTTCACCTAGTGACACCATTCCTAGATCCAGAACCAGCAAAAAGAGAACTGGAACAGAAAGCTTAACTCAAACAATCAATGTAATAAATCTGACAAGACGCCGTGTGTTAATGATAAACTATTAAATTCTTCTAGTAACATGGACTTGCCACCTACTTTATTGCTAACTGCTTCAGCTACCATTCTTGGTAATAATAATAATACGGAATGTGTGGCCATGTATTTTTCGACACCAGAAGCCAAAGGAGCTTTATTTGTATGCAGTTGGCTGCTAAATTGGACCTCCCCATCATCAAACAGGTTGCACTGAATAATGCACCCTTTGCAAGTGACGTGATTGAGGGGGAGTTTAATTTAGTAATGTGCCAGCTGAGAATAGGCCAATGAGTCCTCAGGTTACAGTTGTTAGTTCATGATAAGGTAAACAAGCCCATTCACAACGTCAGGCTGATGTAGGTAAAAGAGCATTTGGAGCAGAAAGGTTACACACTTGCTAATCAGGTTGAAAGTGACACACTTGAAAATGTGCAAATTTTAATTGGTGCTGATTATTTCAATTATTTTACGTATGGGTCACAAAAGTGTAACAGCGTCAGCTTATTTGTCACACCTAATGGAGTTTCCCCTTATGGGCGACTGCCAGGATGGGCTGGAAAGGGCACTGACACGTCTGTCGTAAGAACATTACGTGTGTGTAAAATTCAAGAGACTGAGCAGGATGTTGATGAATGGTGGAGACTGGACATGCTGGGCATTCAGCCCAGTGAGCAATTCACTGTTTCACACCACGCCATGATACAACGTGTTGTGAGCAGCGTTAAACAAACCTCGCGAGGTTACCAGGTCAGTCTGCCATTCCATGATTGCGAGAGGCCAACTACCAACTACAAGCTTGCAAACTGCTCACATGAAATCGTTAGAAGCTCATTTCAGTCGTGATCCCATGTACCATCAGCAATATTTCAATGCGATCAAAACTTATGTAGATAAAGGGGTCATTCGAAAAGTGCCAAGCCCAGTCACCAAGGGCTATCATATGTCTCACTCTGGGGTAGTTAAGGAAAGTGCGACCACACCACTCCGAGTAGTGTTTAATGCTTCTTCAAAGCATAGTGGTGGGTGGTAACTTAGTGAGTGCCTATATACCAGCCCTAACCTGGTAGAGGTGTTATTTGATTTGTTATTAAGAATCTGGCCCAAGCCTTCTGCTGTTACCACCAATACTTCTAAGGCGTTTCACAGCGTTATCCTAGGCCCAAAAGACGCCAAATATGCTTATTTTCTGTGGCCTGAAAATCCATCAAAAATTACTACAGTACCTTTGAGTTCAAAATAGTCATATTTGGTGTAACTTCAAGCACCTACCTATGGCAGCAAGTCTTACAAACTCATGTGCAAAGGGAGGGTAGAGATGAACTCATAAAGCACTTTTATGTCGATAATTTTATTGAGACATATGATTCAGTTGAGAATATGATTCAAGATTCAGTTTAAGTCAAAGCAATTTTGGAACGCTCTCACATGCCGCTCAGGGGATGGACTAGTAACAATTCACAATTTGATTCTGAAGTTCTGGTTGAAGAGCCAGTAGAAATTCCAATCCTTGGAATGGTTTGCAACCACGAGTCTGACACTTTGTCACTTAAACCGTTCAAGGGAAAGGGAGTGATAACTCAGAAATGGGTACCCACCAAATAAAAGATCCTGTCTTTAGTTGTGTCCAACTTAGACCCTTTAGGCCTTGTATCCCCAATTTTGATCAAAAGTAAAACCTTTTTGCAAAGTTCTGTGGAACGAGAAAGTGGGTTGAGACAATGTACTAACACCTGTGAGACCAGCAGAAGCGAGAGAAATACTTGCTGATTTTATGGAGATTGATCAATTAAAGTTCACAAGGGGAGTAGTTTCAGAGATTTTATATTTGCATGTTTTTTGCAATGCTTCCACGAAAGCTTATGGAGGAGTAGCTTATGCTAGAAATGTCAATGGGGAGATCTATGTATTAACAGTAAAACTCAGAATTGCCCCTCGTAAGAAACACACACTAATGATCCCACGATCAGAGCTAATGGCTTTACTTGTCAGGGCAGATTAGCTAAGTATCTAAGCCAAACCTTTAAATTTTGTAAAGTAATGATCTGGGGAGACAGAAAAGTAGCTATTGCATGGGTGGGTAGTAAAATTGAAAACAAGCACACCTTTATAGCCAACTGGGCATGGGAGGTACCTTTTATTCTACAGGAGAGTGGATTTGACTTGCAGAATGTTTCCACCAAGCAGAATCCTGCAGGATGTGCTGTGCCACAGGACAGACGTTAAGCAACTTCATGAGCAATCCTTGTGGGCAAGAGGCCCAGCCATGTTACATAACCCAGGTCCCATAGCCACAATTGATGACTTCCAAGACAATGCATCTTCGTCAATAGTAATGTCTGCACTACGAGAGTTACGGAAGGAACTTCAGCCAGCACCTCCTGCTCTGTTAGTTCACTTTTGGGAGAGTATATCCAACTACAGCTCTCTTTACAATATAATGAAACATATAGGTAAATTTGTGAAAATTAAAGATAAACCTTAACCAAGCTAGCATATGTAGAACAATGCCATCATTGGCCCACTCTGTGTAGGTATTTGGAGGAAGGTGGAGTTTCTCATGAAACAGTTAATTTTACCAGACAATTAAATTTAGTTTTAATCAATAATGTAATATAGTCTACATATCGTTTGAAAAACATTAGTAGTACAATGAACGACTTGATCCTGTTGCCCCCTAAAGGCAAACTTGTAATGTTGTATCTCAAACATATTCATTAAATTAATCTTCACTGTGGCATCAATACAGTTATCTTACTTTTCAGACAAGAGTGTTGGATGCCAGCAGTGAGAATGCTGGTTAAGAGAACCCTCAGTCAGTGTTTAGAGTGTAAGCAGATGCTCAGAGCTCCATTGTCACAGCCTCCTCAACCCCAGCTACTGAGCCCTCGAGTGACTCTGATGATGTCGTTTCACAAATAGGACTTGACCATGCAGGTCCAATCCAATCAGCATCCAGGAAGGTCAGCATACATCCTCCTAATTACATGCCTCAGCACTTGTGCCGTCTACCTGGATCTGGTGACTAACCTCACTGCTGACACTTTTACCCTGTGTCTTCGTAGATTTGCCGCCTGTCATGGCTCCCCAGCAACCATCTATTCAGATAACCATACAACCTTAAGTCAGCAAGCAATTTGTTGGCCAATCTCTGCGATGAGGATGTGACTCAGTCGTACTTGAGAGAAAGAGGGATATGATGGTGTATTTCCAAATTCCACGTTCACCCTGGAAAGGCGGAATGTTTGAGAGACTAATCAGGGTGATGAAGCGTGCCCTGGCAGCCTCACTCAATAGAGTCTTGTTCAACAAGGAACAGGCACAAACACTAGTTAAGTGTCTTGACAACAACCACCCTCTTACTTATTGTGGTGACACCTGCAAGGATGAGGTTCTCAGTTTGTCACATCTCCTAAGAGATAGGACCATCCAGTTGCTGCCTGCCACAGCCCCGATGAAAGTATGCCTGATACCTTCACAACAAAGAAGATTCAAGCAGAATACTTCAAGCTAGTTTGCGCTCTACGTGCCTTTAGGCTACAATGGTGCACCAAACACCTACAGGCTCTATGCTAATGTCATGATTTTGGCCCTGGTATGCCAACTCCACTCAGATGCGATGATATCGTCTTAGTGAAGAAGACTGACAGCCATCGTAAATTCTGGCCCCTTGGAAGGATTATACAACTCTATTCCAGGGAGGATGATGTCATCTGATCTGCAAAAGTCCTGTCTGGAGGTGAAAAATGTCTTGTGCCGATTGAGCACATTATCATGTTAGAAGTACATGACAGACAGAAAGACAGGAACTGTGATACTGTGTCAAGCGAAGTGAACAACGATACCAAACTCATAAATACTGAAAGTGGTAAAGACGGTAACTTGCATGTCAGTGAAAGTATGGCAGTGAATAACGATTCACAGACAGTGGGCGAAGATAGTAGCAAAAAACAGAATGAAGTGAATGTAGACAGAACTCAGGATAGACCCAAAAGAAAAGAGGCTCTAGCCCAACAAGAGAAAATGTGTCACTGGCTCAGTGAGGACAAACTATAGTGTTGTATAATGAACATTTATTCCTTGAGGAAGAACTATAAGGAACTGTGAGAAAATCCAGGGTCCCTTATAGTTAGGATAGGATGATTATTCTACATGCTACCAAGAGAGAGGAGCACCATTATGAGACTTATTCACATTCTCATTGTTCTTACACACTGTGTTATGTCAGTGTAAAGCACGCAGTAGTGTCCAGTCCCATGCTTGTGCTGCGAGCCAGCTGCGACTGTGAGGCCTCCAATCCCTGTTGGGCCACAAGTCAGACCCGAGTGTTGCCTCCTCTCAGATGTCATTCTCATCCTTTCTTCCTTGGCTGTCAGATTCCTCTGGCTGGGAAGATGCTGACAAAATTATCCTGCAGGTATTTTGTAGGGCTGACAAAATTATCCTGCAGGTATTTTGCCTACAAAACCTGCCATCTAGTCAGGTTTAGAGATCAGTAAGAATAGCAGATGAGAGTGATGACTTACATGACGGTTCTGATTCGAAGTGATATTACTATTTCCTTTGTTACATGTCTTTTATTATTGCGGAACAGACTGTACGTTGCGTGAGCACAACCTGGTAATTTACCAATCCTGACTGAAAGCATAGGCATCTGCTGCTTCACATAAGTGACTTGCCAGCATCTTATAACTATCACACTGGATATGCACTCAATCACCAGCAAAGTCTCTTTCTACAAAGTGATTGAAAATAAGTTATTTCTTGGTTTCTTTTCAATAATTGGTTTAGTAGATTTTTTCGTGCTCAGTATCTATAGACTAACCACCAAAACTTTACAATTGTTAATACCTTCCAGTTTCTCTACTAACCCTAAAATCTTATTTTTGACCTTGCTTACCAATTTTGTATCGTCATCATTAACATCATTTTCCAAAAGTGTGATAATACAGGGGCTGCTTTAGCCTCACGTCTTTTTTACTACAGCATCCTGTCATAAAGTGACTTTGATGTTTTACATGAGAATGTCCTACCACAGCAACCTTCCGCTCTATAAGGAATACATCTGGATAGGTTGTAGCCATATTATCCTAAAAACAATACTCTCAAAACAGAAAGAAGGTTAAAATTCCCACCGAGTTATTATCAAAGATCAGGCTTCAGTTTTTATCCCTGTCGCCAAGTAACACAACAATCCTTAAAATTTCATAAACACTAATAATACAGATCACTGTTATAACAAGCAATCACTACGACCTTGGCCACGGCACCAATTTATTCCGACTCGTTCAGAATAAGTATAGCATTTCAAATCGTAAAGTGATTGTATAGCCTAAACGGTTTGAAATGTACTAACCTAATCGTAACCAAAGTTTTATGCCACGACACTCAGGTTACTTCAACTATATTATTCTAACTCATAATCAAAACCATACTGCGTTGTGTATATTGCCTAAGACATAAATGGTACAAACTTACTGTTAGTTCAAATGGCGCATTTAATATTCTGAATTGAGTTTGGGATTAGCGTGAGCACAATCTCTACTTCGTAACCCTCATCCAAAGAACACTCCAAGAAATTCTCCTTACATTTACTGTAGATATGCATTTCTCTCTAAAGGAAGTCTCCCTAAATGAACTTTCAGATGAAAAGGAGTACTTTAGTGGATTTGAAGGCACTGACAACTATGGCTGAATCCTGAGTCCTTCCTAGATATAACTACACTGCACCAAAGCTGTATTGAGACTGACTTCGACCGTCACCAACCAACTTCAAACGTTTGACTAACAACCGAACCAACAAACAACCGATGACCGGTACTTAAGCACCATTACACATGTACTTACAATTAAATACATGAATCAGCCAAACACAATGCTTTTCACAACTAAATAAAAACACAACAAAACATGATATCTTTCTTCTACATAATACACATTTCCACTTTATGTAAATTCAGAAAGAATACATAAAACTACACCACAACTTGTGGAAAGGTACAATCTCTCTTGTTGAAGTTTCGACAGAAACTAAGAAATCTGAACTTGAGATTTCTGAAGAGGACACTCCTTGGTGATGCCAAGCAACGCGCCCTTCATTCAATCATCTTCTAGACCTCACGTAGGTTAAACGTGCTCTTGTGTGTGTCACATTTTACACGGGCAACCATCCTGCTAGATTGACCAAGAAGCCTTAGGTAATTATAGTGTTTTTGATCCAATTTAATCGATGCCTATGTTAACTTTTGTATTGATTTGCAACATGTCACAAAATAACACAACATTAGTGAACCCGATGAGTAAAATGTAGGCTTGATTAAATTGTGATGTCAGTGATTTTCTGGGGACTCAACGTAACTTTTGCACTTTGACTTCAGCCCCCAAGTGCTCCAGAATTCATCTTTTGTTCTTTGTTCAATTTGTATGCTAGCAAACTTAACATAGGTTATCAGTAGCCGATACATTACTTCATTATGAAACAAGAGTGCTAAATATCTCTATATATCCTCTCCTGTGATTGTTGTGATTCATTTACTTTTATCCATTCACATATCTTGCTTGACGACTGTCAATAAATTTCTTTGTAAACCCAGCTATAATTTGAATTAGCTTAAAAGTTATTGTAAATTTGCCTATACCTTTTTACATTAACGTAATATTACATAGTTTGGTTATATTGTTCGTAGTATATATTATTTTTGTAAATAAAATTACAAAATGGACTCGTGTTTGGTGTTTCTGCCATTTTGTGCACTGGTTCGAAGCCATTGTCAACTGACTGAATATCTCTGCCCAGAACAACGGGCGTGAATCAGTGTAAGCTGAGCTATTGTTGAGGCAAAATTCTTGACTGTTGGTATAATTATTGATTTAATTATCATCATTATTATTTTTGGTGCTGTAACAACACAAAAAATAATAATAATAATTAAATCAATAATCATACCAATAATGATGATAATACTAATCATTACAATACAAATATGAATTTTAACGATAGCTAAGACTATAAGATACGTTTCATCATATCAATCTTGGAGAGGATTCTTTATTGTTACTAATGTCGTCATCATTTTGCAGCCGTACATTTATACAGATTTTTCATGTCACTATATTCAAGTTAACATTATTGTTAAATTCTTGTTTTCATGAACAAATCATTATATAAGGCAAATTATTGAGTAACTTTTGCCATCAACAGTCAAATAATCAAGACCATTTATGATTGAAATATGTCTATAAATAGAACAGAAGTAGAGGGGCTGTTGTTGGCTAACAGCTCTCCATGGCAACCAGCCAGCCAATCAGGTTTTAGCTGTATTTTGTCTGAGAATGAACGTTTTGCTCACGTGAAACTGACAATGATGTAAGTGCGTGTGTTTTAAATAAATACTTTGGAGATTTCACTACTGTTGAGAAGTTTCAAACGGTCTTGCCTTCCCAGGGATCTCAGGGCCCCTGTATGGGATGTGACTTGTTTTGAGGAGCCTGACTCGTGCACTGTACGAGCCTTTATGAGAGTCATCAGACTGGGATCTGACCCTCAAGGCTATCTTCTTGCTTGCCCTGGCATCAGCGAAGAGAGTAGGCAAAGTTCACGGACTTTTCTTTGATGCTAAACACTCGAGGGGATGGGGATCAGTTAACACTTGATTTCATCCCAGATTTTGAAGTGAAGACTCAGAACCCATCAGTCCTTGATACCAGGTTGGAGTCCTTCATGATCCCCTCCCTTGAGGACTTGTTGATAATGATCCGGACGAGATGTTACTTTGTCCTGTTAAGAGTGCTGCGGCGCTATCTGAAGAGGACTCGATGTCTCCGGCCTGAGTGTCGACGACTCTTTGTTAACACTGGCTCGTCCAAGAAAGAAGTGTCCAAGAACACGATTTCTTTCTGGCTTACTGAGACGATCAGGAAAGCATACTCTGCTGCTGGCGAAGACAACACCGGTACCTTCTGCCCAAGAGCTCATTAAGTCATGGGCAGTGGTCCAACCCTCGCATTCTGGAAGAATCTGTCGGTTCCTTGGGTACTGAAAGCAGGGGTGTGGTCTCGTCAGACCATTTTCACCTCTTTCTACCTTTGGGATATTGCCCACAAGTTCTTGGACACTTTTTCCTTGGGACCTGTGGTGGCTGCTCAACAAGCTGTTTAGCTTACACGGATCCTTTATCAGGACAGGTAGTATCTCGCCTAAGATGTTCAGTTGTGGAAGTGAGAATGACTGTGTGAGTGGCTGGCCTCTCCTACTTCTTCTTCCCTCTCATCTTTCTTCTCTTCCTTCGGGCAGAGAGTGGATTTGAGCCAAGACATACTGGAACTGGTGGCTGATGCAGGTAAGTCTATACATCGAGCGACCATTCTATTTTCTCTATCAGATTTATAGAAGCAGACCCATTCCTTCTTCTAGCAAGAGGAGGAAGGAAACCCTGACAATAAGACAAACCCAATACTTATAACTGCCTTACTGTCTCCAACTCTTAGATTCATCTTAGCCTATTTTTGTATGAGTTTACGTTTCCCCCACTCATTCGAAAAGCACAGAAGTCTGATAATTGATCAAGCAGTTCCTATACTCCGATCAATATGTCACAGGCACAGTTCTCTTCCTCGCTCTATCGACCAGGAAGAAGATCCCAAGTGTGGCGAATTCCAGTCAGTTCAGAGACTCACTCAGATTCCTCCCTCCAACGATTGAGTCTTTCTAATGTAAAGGACCGATGGTCTGTATATCTAGTAGGAACAGAGCACACATTTTTTAAGTAATTTGTATTTTTCCTAACTATACAAACCTGAGGTCATTTACATAACATTTCATACCCACCTCATGCCACCCCTCAATCTGATACCTGGGCTGAAAGCAAACTTGAATGTTTACATCCGGGCAAGCAGGACTCCTGCCTACCGGGCGGTAGTTAACTGCCTAACCACCTTGTCTGAAAGTTTAATGGCCATTTCCAGCTTCGCTGAAAGTAATTCCTAATGTAAAGGATCTCAGGTTTGTATAGTTAGGAAAAATACAAATTACTTTAAAAATTTCTGATTTTTATGAGTTACCCATAAAGTATTTCCCAATGGAATATTCATTTAGCATGGTAGCTAAAATTTAGTGTTTCCCTCAAGAATCTTACCACAACAATGAAAAAATTCTTCTATTACCTGTGAGCAGATCTGTCTGAAATTTCAGTCAGTAGAGGCACTTGTTCCTCCAACACGCTGACACACTGTGCACTTTCATGAAAATCACTCACAATGGAAGCTTTCACAGATGCCAATGCGGAGCTATGTGCAGGCTGAGACTTTCGTTTATTACAAGATGATGACACAATAATTTTACTGATAGCATCTGGCTTGTTCTGCAGTCTTATTTGAATAGGCTCTACAGAGCTTAATTCCTTAGAACTATAAGGCAAAATGTCTGAAGCTGTTTTGGTTACTTGGATACTCGCTGGTGAAGAGAGGCCTTCAAAGGAATGTTCTTGCTTGCACCCAACTGGCATAATAGTTGATGCAGATGATGGAACAGATGGCTTGGTGTCACAAACTGTGATGACTGTTGGGCTTTTGCTCTGTTTTCTCTGAGAAGAGTGTGATACAGACGAAATTTTTACAGAGTTTGACAAATCAATTATTTTTAATGCCATATTCCTTTTTCCAGAAGTTCTACTGGGTAAGTCCAAATCACCAGAAATCTGTGGTGCAGGATCTTCTGAAAATGAAAGAAAATCACATGAAATATAAACACACTAGTATGTCATATGTTATTACTGTCATTAAAATGTGATTTAATAATCACAATGGTATAAAGCAATTACAGTAATGTAAAAAACATACACACTAACATGCAAACCACATACCACTGAACATAAATCCATTTACAGTACTGTATATGAATGCCAGTTCGAATAAAACATGTAAAATTCTGTTGAGATCATCAGTGTTTCCAATTAAAGTCAATCATTGCTTTATGTGTAAGCATGTGTGTATTCAGCACTAAACGGTTTGCTTATTAGTCCACATTTGTTTCTGGATGTAGTCTAACCCTTTTCTACTGGCCAAACACTGCTCTTGCTCTGATATGGTCAAGAAGTGCATTTACCAACAAATTCTCAAGGACTAGCCTACACAGCACATTTCACCAATAGTATAGTGGGGTGGTGGAAAAATAGTGCAAATGGTGAAACAAACCAGCAACAGATTTGACATGGGAACTCTTATTATTCCAGTAAATCAAAATCAACCTCTGGCCACCTCAATATATGGCTATTTCCAACATGGCTGACACTCTTCTAAAATGGCAGCAAATTTGCTTTATATTTTAAATATATTTATTTCCATTCCATAAGCCTGCAAAAACTGCATACTCTCTATTTAATGATTGTGAATTCATATTTTGATATTCCTACTGTCATTGAGAGAGCTGCTGAACCCAGAGGGGTGTGCAACTAAGTCCAGAGTTGTAGCACTTGCACCTGCCATGGCATTCTTTCATACATCCACACTTATTCAGTTCTTGGCAAGACTGTTGCTGCTGGCAAATCTGTCCAATATGAAAGCCAGGCACCATCAATCTGTTGCCATCCCCAGTGTCTTGGACTGGTCATTGCTGGACGGCATACTCAAGACTGGCTCCAAATGTGCCCTGCTTAAAAGGCAGCTCTCTTGCAATGCTCTCTAAGAGCAGCCCATGTAGGCATCATGCAATCATAAGCTCTCTGATTCCCTGAAAAGGGATCAAGTCTAACCACATTTACATCTTTATATTAATTACTGTCATATATTAGCAGCACTGTCTCTTCAATGATTTGCATGTCTCCATCTTCTACAGCTGCTGGTGTTGAACTTCAGTTTGGTGAAGGTGGGTGTGACGTGCTGAAGTAGTCCATGTTTGCCAGGCAGACTTCTTCCCTTTTTCATGAAAGGAAGGCACAGTGTCATACCCACTAGATGCATGAAAAAAAGAGTGAGGCTTTTAGTCCCATAGCTGTTGCAATTTCATGAATAGGTATCCACCTCACACCTTTTCCTCTTCCAAATTTAATTTAGTTTGTTCAAACCAGTTTTTCCCATGCTAGACACTGCTATGATGACAATATCAGTGTCTGAACTGCACATGATTGCACTTCAGATGTCTTTATGCTTTGCAGCATATGCGGCATACAAAAGGACTATAGTACTGTATCTTCTTCCTTGAGAGTGCAGTCTTGTAGGTCAGCAGTGTCCTGTTCAGCTAGATACTGCTATGACGAAAACATCAATGGCTGAACTGTATATGATTGCAGTTGAGATGTCTTCACGCTTTGCAGCATATGCTGCATGCAAAGACTCAATTACCTGCTTCTTCACGAATGACTCAATTACCTGCCTCTTCGTGAATGCAATCTTGTAGATCAGCAGTGCCCAGCTCAGCCTTGCTACAATGTGCAGCAACCCCTTTAGTGATAATAATGGATGTTGTATCATCTGCCTGAGTTGAAACAATTATGTCTGCCCAAGATGCAAATAGTTCAATTTTGTTCTGGTCATTCCTGAGGAAGGTGGCCCAATTTCCAAGAGGTTTTGCAGTGTTGATCACTCTGCAGCAAACTCCTGTGCCTATTTTTTGTCTTGTTAGTGTTTTCATGCTCTGCCCTATATACATCAAATATAATGTGTGCTTGTTTGTATTTTTGCATGACTAAAAAAAGAAAATAGACCCTGTTGTTGGTCTCAGAGCATTTACAAGTGCTGCACCATCCATTAGGGTAACATCAGTGGCAGGTTCTTTGTCATGGATGTCTATTCTTGTAGAGGCAACAGCTGTGACCTGTGCCTGATGCATCTACAAATTTTGTGCCTGTGATGGTGGGGAATTTTGACTTTCATGTTGAAAGAGTACATTTAAGGCATTAGATGACGACATGAGAATAGATTACAGTCTTCTTTTATGGTTTGCAATGAATGTTTGCACTTGGACTCTGTAGCAAGTATCTTGCGACTGAACAATGAATCTTCCTTAAAAGGGTTGCCCATTTCTTTGACTACTTTTCTTAGATTCTCAACCATTTCAAGAAACCTTTTCTACACACTTTCACTTTCATTATGATGCTTTCTCTCAGGTTTTGATGCTTTCCCTCAGATTCTAGATCAGCATCACTTCTAGTCTCAAACTTATCAATCAGGTGGCTCATTTCAGGACAAGCCAATGTCCACCTTCTGAGAGCATCTATATCTTCATATAGGCCAATGGCTCCATCATCACAGAAGCGTCAATCTGCTAATGTGCTTGGTCTCTAGCCAATGAGGAAAAGGGCGAATGTTTGTATGAGCAACGAAATTTCCCTTTGTGAATTCAACAAATGTGTCGTTTTGGAGAGCCTCCATGTCTCTCAAATGAATTGCAAGTCACCTGACAATGTGCAAAGAAGCACGGAATGAATTCCTGCAGAAAATCTTTGTAAAAGTTGAAATTTGACTCCTAGTATGACCTATGAAAATGAAAACTAAATCTTTTGCCAATAACCGAAAATTGGCGATTTTCGGGGATTATCGGCACCGATAAACGCCAAAAATTGCCAATTTTCAGTTATTGGTGCCTCTGTTAAGTATGTATCAGTGCCAATACGCTATTTTCAGCACCGATAAATGGAAATCGGCACATATTGGCATCGAAAATCGACGATTTTCGTTGCTAGACAAGCGGCAAAAAACTGGATCACCAATAAAAAATTTGCTATCTTTTTTAGATCTTTAGGCAAGGAAGCCAAACACTGAACTGATTGACTAATGAGAGGCAAGTGTTCGAGGGTACAGAAAACCTGGCTCCAAGAACTGACAAGGTTCCCTGGCAGCAAACCTCCAGCAATTGCAGGTTAGTCCTAAGCATCAGTTACAGACAGATGAGGCCACTGATACCTTTCCTCTCAAAGGGGACAGCGAAAGGAGCACACACTATGGGGAAACATGGACTGGCTACCTGAAATCAGAGTTCATCTGACCTTTATTGGCTTCTAGATTAAGACTAACATCCTTTTGTAATGTTAGAATATGCTTTACTCAAACCGAAAGGGTAAGTGAGGTTGTATGATCAAGTCTAGGCAGAGAGGGTGGTGATAAGAGAATAGGAGCAGTGATGAAGCAAGAAGAAAAGTAAAAGGTCTGTCCCTATTCTATTTAATTGCTTCTTCAATTATTTTACTCTCTCCTCTTCCTTTATATAAGGAATATATTTATATATTCCTCTGACCACTCCCTACACTCTCCACACCTAGATGAAATCACGCTTCTGACCCCTACAACCAGCACAAACGGTGTGCTTATCTAACACTACAGCATCAATGTGCATCTAATTCTATAGAATGCAATCAGAAAACATTCCAACAGAACATGATGTTTTTGTTCATACTGTCACCCGATGACATCCTGAGTGAACATTACAAAGAAGTCATGATACTATGAAATAAAAAGTCCACAGCAACTAGCGAATCACCAACTACCATCCTGAACAAAGGCAAAATGGCTTCTGACAAGCATTAAGACATTCAAAAGACACCTGTTGAACAAGTGAAACAGACACTGTCATCCAGATCAGCCAAGCAATCTTCTATTCTATTTTATCTTAATAGCTAGGCTATCTTTAACAGGTGGTAAGATTAATCCTAAATGACTGAATTTATGTGTAAATATTCTTCATTCATCTGTTACCTACATGTAAACTGCTCTTCTATAAACTATCATGTGAATGAGTGTCTGACTGTCTACCATTATGTACTTTATTCCAACTTAGCTGATTTCGTTACTTCAGACTCGTCACTGTGAACAGCGATAAAAAAAATTTCACTTTTGAGGTTTTAGTTTTGCAAGTAAAGCATGTGTGATTATCTTTTATCTTGTGATAAAAGTTCTAACTAGTCTACAGTATAGTTACATAATGTAATGTGCCTGTTGGACATTCAATTGTGAAAACATCAGTTTAAGTTGCCTACCAGGTGCTTAGAAATTTTGATATGCTTAGTTAAAGTGTAATTCCATGCATATATGTCCTGTGCAATAATCCTTCAATTATCTGGATTAAGGTGCCAAGGGCCTTTACAGTATCTGGATTTCATATCCAGATACTGTAAAGGTGAGCAAAAGTATCTAGGGGTCTTCCTCATCTTTTAGCGTGCTTGTTTTCCCATTTTGTATGGGGTAAGCATGATGAGATCAAAGGCAACTCTACCCTTCCTCATCTAACCTTGTCAATACCACATACTGTAACTGTAAACACTCAATACTGTATGCTTATAAACAACCACCATCACACTTTAAACTGAAAACTATACGCAAAAGGCAATCATCTACCTCCCCCCCCACCTATTTTTAACAACATATACTGTACTGCATAAATACACTGAAAAATACAACCCCTATGTTTTTCCACCTCTCTCTTTTAAATGACACACAATTAGGTATTAAGGTAACCTTCCTTTGTTTACCTACCTGTATTTTTATACAGCAACTTTCTTACCTGTTGTTATCATATGGTATTACTATACAGGAGATACAAAATGCTTATTTGTGAAGTACTGACCTAAGCTAGGTGTTACATTCATGCAAGTGTAACGCCCATTTGCATAAGTCTAATAGGCTATTCCATCTGTATTTAGTATAAAGTAATGGCAATGAAACTGATATTTTACTGAATCCATTTATACTGTATTACTATCATGGTATAACATTACTGTAAAGTGTATAAAAAAAAACTATTATCTGCCACATGCATAAGCTAAGGCTAATGTTTACGTTCTTTGAATCATCTAATGATCCTACTAGCATAAAAATTTGGGAAATCATATTTCATTTGCTAAAAGAAACAAATGCATTACTGGAATTATATTTCTTATTTTTGTACATAAATGTAAAACGGGTATAAAAAGGTAAACTAACATACTTTAATGTTAAAATAAAATCCCTAAAAAAAACGCAAACCAGCTGTTCCCAATCGTTGTTTATGTCACACTCAATGTTGTTTATGTCAGCTCTTTGGTAAGTTGTTGTTAGTTATGAGAGACGGTTATGAATTGTTACATATACTGTACTGTAAAGTTCCCGCTCAACGCGTTCTCTATAATGAACATCCCGTTTTCTGCATTGCCTTCACATCGACCTGGGGTCGGTGAAAACACGTGTTTACCACCATATTTGTAAATTATATATTTTATTGTCTTTCCGAATGATCATGCTTTATGTACATGTAACGAAGTATTTTTGTAACACATCAGACATTATTAATTACTATGTTTTCTGTATGAACCTGTCCTGTTTTTGTAGAAAAATAGTTTGACCTCAGGTCCCTGTAAATCTTTGTACCTGCGGTCTCTGCGAAGTACGCAGACGTCTGCACGCCGCTTTATAAGCGGCTTGCTTCATCAATAAACGAGCAGTACTTGTCTTCCTGCTCATTATTTTGCACCTCTCTCACAGTAGTGACCCCCGGAGTGGTTCCCGGAAGCCATTAACAGACCCAAACGGTGACTAAGTCTTGGCCCGATGAACCTCAACCATGCCCCTCACGGACTAACTACGGCACTCTAACAAAGCGTTTGGGTGTTTACCAACACTCGTCGGCAGGTCGCCAGCGTCATTAGTGGACCCACACAGCACGCTCCCCCAGCGTGTTTTGATGCGAGTATACCCTCACACTCCTAGTGAGAGCGTGAAATGAGCATGGATGCAGACATTCCCAACCACATACAAATTACTGTGAACCTCTCGGAGGCAGACACCTCCCCCTCGCAACCCCCTCCCGCACGCACCTCCACGCCGGTACCTGCACCCCACACAATGACCTCCCTGACAGACCAACCAAAGATGGCCTTTAACCTAGGGCTGCCGCCATTTACCAAGGAAAACGCAGTGTCCTGGTTCTACAGGGTTGAGGGGCAGTTCAGGTAGCAGGCCTAACAGACGAGGTGTTGAAGGCCAACACCGCCATCAATGCCCTCTCGGAGGAGATATACAGGAAGGTCGCCCCGTGGTTATTGACGACGTCAGTCCCCGCCATCTTCCAAGAACTAAAATCCACTTTCGTCAAGACCTGCTCCCTGCCAGCCTCCAAGAGAGCTGCCCGCGCCCTCGACCTCGCCCTCAACCCCGCCAGGAGGGAAACCTCTTGGAAACGTGGCATGCCCTCCAGGACCTCCTCCTCCTCCCCAAGACTGACAGCAACGGCAAGCGCAAAGAAATCAGCCTGTCAAGGGAGATCTTCCTCCAGCAGCTACTGCCGGAGGTCCGAGGACAGATCACGGACGCATATACCCTGCCGGTCGAGGACCTGATCAGGGTAGCGCAGCAGCTGACGGATTCCACGAAGGCAGCCAAGAGGGCACCACGCCCGCACACTCCGCCAACTGCCTCCTGCCGGAGGACCCCACCACAGAGCCTGTCAACGTCGTCAACTAGAAAAGGCCGTCCCACCAGCAGAAGAGGGAGGGGCTGGGGCTTTGCTATTATCACCGGAGGTTCGAGAGAGCTGCCCAGAGATGCAAAGCCCCCTGCCACTTCTTCCCTTCACAAAACGGAGGAGGCAGCAGCCAACCGCACAGGCCGCCATGGCAGCAGCAGCAGCAGAAACACCCAGGGCCCCCACACCAGTAGGCTTCTACATCTGCGACACCATCTCCAGCAGGATGATGTTGGTCGACACTGGAGCTGTGCATTCAGTGTTCCTGCTTTCAGGAGAGGACCGCAGACACCCGCTGGACCGTACTGCCACCCTGACAGCCGTGAATAGATCCCCCATCCTCTCCTATGGCACCAAGCTCTTGATGATCTTCATCCTTAGCCGTAGGTACAGCTGGGAATTCATCATTGCCGACGTCAGGACCCCACTCCTAGGGGCAGACTTCCTCACCCACTTCGGACTGGCAGTTGACGTCAGCCACAAACGCCTGCTGGACACTGACTCCTGCCAGCCCCCAAGGAGCCAGCCATCTGTTCCGTCGCACACCATCAATACAGTTCCCTCCTGAAGGAGTTCCCGGAGGTCTTCAAGCCTGAGCTCCGCCAGATGCCCAAGGCTCCTGCAAAACACAGGATATACCATTACATCAAAATGAAGGGCCCCCAAACCACGCAAAGCTCTGATGGCTTCCCCAGCAACGCCTTCAGAAGGCCAAAAAGGCCTTCGGTGAGATGGAGAGAATGGGCACATGCAGGAAGGCTCCCAGCCCGTGGGCATCCCCTCTTCACATGGTGCAGAACACGGACGGCACCTGGAGGCCCTGTGGCTACTACAGGTGGCTGAACATTGCAACAGAGCCCGACCACTACCCCCTGCCAAACATGCAGGACCTGACAGTCTCTTTCCACGGGGCCAAAATATTCTCAAAAATGGATCACTTAAAATCATATTTTCAGGTACCAGTAGTGCCGGAGGACATCCCCAAAACCGTCATCGTCACGCCCTTCAGGTCCTACGTCTTCGTGTTCTCCACCTTTGGCCTGAGGAACGCGGGCGCGACCTTCCAGAGGTTGATGGACAGCATCCTGGGGGACCTGGACTTCTGTGTCTGCTACGTTGACGATATCCTGATCTTTTCCAGATCTCGGGAGGAACACCTGAAGCACATCCGGAAGGTCCTGCAGCGCCTGCAGGAAAGTGGCCTTGTCGTCAGGTTCGAGAAGTGTACCTTCGGCGTTGAAAAGGTGGAATTCCTGGGCCACGAGATATCCCCCAAGGGCATCCGCCCAATGTTGTCGAAGGTCGAAGCCATTGAGAAACTCCCCACCCCTACCTCCATCAGGGCTGTACAAGAATTCTTCGGAAGGGTCAACTACAACAGAAGGTTCATCCCGGGGATCGCTCACACCATGGCCCCCTGACGGAAGTCCTCAAGGGATGTCCAAAATCCTTAGTGAAGGCCCCAACCATCAGAAGGCCTTCCTCCTGACGAAGGTTGCCCTCGCCAAAGCAACATCTCTGGCCCACCAAAACCCCAACGCTCCCCTCCATCTGACAACGGATGCCAGCAACGTCACCTGCGGAGCTGTCCTGGAACAAGTAATCAGGGGGACCCCTCAGCCCATCGCCTTCTTCAGCAGGAGGCTAAGCCCCACCAAGTCCCACTAAAGCACCTTCGACCGGGAACTCTTCGCAGCATACCAGGCAGTACGGCACTTCAAGTTCCTCCTGCAGGGAACGCCCTTCACAATCTGGACTGACCACCAGCTGCTGGTCCACGCCTTCACGAAGTTGGGGGATGCATGGTCCTCTAGGCAGCAGCGGCACCTCGCAGCCATCGCAGAATTCACCTGCACCATCAAAGAACCCAGTAGTTGACGCCCTCTCGAGGATCGAGATCGACTCAGTACAGCTCAGGATCGACTACAAGGACCTTGCCCGCGTGCAGGCTGCTGACCCCGAGACCCCCACCTACCGTACAGCCATCAGGTCGCTGAAGTGGAAGGACGTGCCCTTCGGCTCAGGAGCATCACATTACTGAGCGACATTAGCACCGGATGCCCCCGCCCCTGGTGCCCGCCGACATGTCCAGACGTCAGCGGGTCTTCGATGTCATCCACGGCCTATCTCACCCCTCCGGAAGGACAACAGCCAGACTGCTGACAAAGAAGTTCGTCTGGCATGGCATATGGAAGGACGCGACGGCCTGGACAAGGCAGTATATGCAGTGTCAAACCAGCAAAGTAGGATGGCACACCGAATCCGGCGTGGGCGAGTTTCCCCCGTCAAAGGGACGCTTCTGGCACATCCATGTCGACGTAGTGGGTCCTCTTCCCCCATCAGGAGGAGCCAGATACCTTCTAACAGTCGTCGACCGCTTCACCAGGTGGCCCGAAGTTATACCCATGGAAGGAGCCACCTCCAGTGCATGCGCAGAAGCACTCCTCTCCAGCTGGATCAGCCGGTTCGGTGTCCTGGACCACATAACAGAGGACCCGCTTTCCTGTCTGAGCTGTGGACCGCCCTGGCACGCTTGATGGGGACCACTCACCACAGCACCACCGCCTACAACCCCGCAGCCAACGGAATGGTGGAAAGTTTCCACAGGTCTCTAAAGGCGTCCCTCATGGCTCGTTGCTCCTCCGAGAATTGGAAATACTAGCTGCCCTGGGTCCTCCTTGGGTTAAGAACCGCACCCAGAGCCAACGGCGACCCCTCCTCAGCGGAAAAAGTCTACGGGGAGACCCTGGTAGTCCTGGGGCAGCTTGTCACAGAGGACAGGTACAACACAGGGACACAGAGGCTCTGTGACAGGATTGGAAAGTTCGCCCCCTGATAAAGAACATTCACCGACAAGGACGTCCCTTTTCATGACCCCCGTGCTACCCTCCACCACCCATGTCCTCATCAGGGATGATGCCGTGCGGCCACCCTTAACCAGACCCTATAGAGGACCTTTCCTAATACTGGAAAGAAACAAGAAGGCATTCCGAGTAGCCGCCCACAGGCCGGAAGACTAGATATCCAGAGATCGTGTCAAACCCGCATTCCTGAAGGAGGACGTCAAAGGCGGTCCCCAAAGCCTCCAGCAGGGTGTGGCACCCCCTCGGACAACCCCGCACGCAGGAAAGAGGCGTGGGTGTCCCTGAAAGACCCAGAAACCAGACAGGCAGGCACGCCAACAAACCGCTCCAGAGGGCTCCGAGGACGGCGACCACCCTCTCCAGTTGACATCCAGGAAGCGAGGCCCCCTTCATCGCCCCAGCAGATACCTGCTTTGATCAGACTCTGTCTTGGGGAAGGGAGTATTGTAAAGTCCCCACTCAGCACATTCTCTATAATGAACATCCCGTTTTCTGCGGTGCCTTCACATCGACCTGGGGTCGGCGAAAACACGTTTACCACCCATATTTGTAAATTATATATTTTATTCTTTCCAAATGATCATGCTTTATGTACATGTAACAAAGTATCTTTGTAACACATCAGACATTATTAATCACTATGTTTTCTGTATGAACCTGTCCTGTTTTTGTAGAGAAATAGTTTGACCTCAGGTTACCTGTGAATCTTCGTACCTGTGGTCTCTGTGAAGTACGCAGACGTCCGCACGCCACTTTATAAGCAGCTTGCTTCATCAATAAACTAGCAGTACTTGTCTTCCTGTTCATTATTTTGCACCTCTCTCACAATCTACCAAAAGTGAAATTTGCTCTTCAGGCATAGCCTAGTACAGTATGAGCTACTGAAAATGAAGTTTGCTGGATGAGCAAAGCCTAGGACAATATAATCCAACAAAAATGAAACTCATTCAGTAATTAGAGGCAATTTTTATTTTTATTTTCATTTATTTAACAAGAGGATGGGATTGCTGACGAAAAGAGGTTAGACTAATGTTATCTGGGCTATCAAAAAATGCAACTTGCATGATACACAAGATATGTATATGATGAAATCATGTTTATGGGATGAAATTTCAAGGGTCACATGACACAAGAGATCAAATGATATGTGAGTATATACTGTACAGCATTTTCATTTATTTTACTTATTATGCCCTATCATGGAACCTAACTGTGTTTGTGTAAAACATCTTGTGTTCACATCTTAAGTACATAAGGCATTTCTCAGTGATGACTGTCCAAAGCAAAATAATTTTTAGAACACTACTAAAAAGTAGTTGATAATTTTCTCTTGTACTATTGGAAATAATGACTTTTCATTTCACCTCTTAATATCAAGGAAATTTTAATTGTATGACTGTGTGTGTGTGTGTGTGTGTGTGTGTGTGTGTGTGTGTGTGTATTTACATCTACATGTGGCATTTCATCGATGCTGACATCGGCATCTCTGCATTGTGTGTGTTTCTCAGCACAGTATCACATGTTGCCATTTTTTTCTTTGTTTGATTTACGGTACAGTATTTCATTACAAGTTTGGTTCACTCTCAATTTGATTATCACACATATTGTAACATTAAACAAGAGCACATTTTATCACTGTTGATATTTCATCCCTAATTAAAAATATTTAAAATGAGAATTTGTAGATGCTGGCAACACATTGTGCTATTTATACTTGAGTCTTGCTACCAGCCAAAGCAAAGGAGTATGTGCATATAATCATACCCCATGCATGCGATTGTGTTTATCTTTTAATTGTAAAAAAAAAAAGAGAAAATACAGTAAAAATAAAAATGAGACTAACCTAAAATAAAAATAAAATAAATGGAAGGCATGTGTGTGTTATAGGCATCAATGTAAGTGATACCACAGTAGTTGCTCTGTGTGTGTGTGTGTGTGTGTGTGCCATATCTCTTTTTTTTTCATGCATGATGTATTTCATTACAAGATAAAGTAAAGTAGTGTAAATATCCTATAATAAAATGTGGAAATACCATATATGTAAAAACATGAAACAAAACAAGCTCTGGCAAGTCAGACATCTACCTAGCCCTCTTCACCCATCCAAATTGCATCCCCAACCCCTCCCAGCCAGGGAAACTGCTCCCCAGCTCCACCCACCTTCCAAAACAACCCCTTTTCTGAGTGATTTCCTCTACACAGCCTTACTGCCCATCCATCAGACTCATCCCCCCCCTTTGGAAACTTCTTCAGGCCTCCCCACCCACTAAAACCCCCCATTCTCCGTCTGTCTGTTTATGAGTGTGAGCAGTGTTACCAACATTTTCCCGAGGCTGCATGCCATTGCCAACCATTGGATAGTGGGTTTTTCAAATCATTGTTAAGAAAATCTTTAAAAACACTTCGTACACAAATTTTATTTAAGGGATGTTGTTTCACTGATTCAAAATGTATTCTGAAATTCTAACAGGATTCATTTGCAAAAGTCAAATAATACAGTTGTATATAAAATAATAATTCTGATCAAGCTGTTGATTTACTTCATCCAGTTAAATAGCATGTATTATTGTCATCTTACATAAAAATATAAACACTGCAATCATGCACCATTTGCATTCTGGTAATGTTACATTATCAGAATCAGCTGACTTCAGTTTTACAAACATCATTACAATTCATTGCTAAATGAAGCATAATTTGGATATACATTTTTTGTAAATTAACAAAACGGCAAATTTTAAAAGTAATTTGTATTTTTCCTTACACACAGTAGTAGTATTAAAGTAGTTTAACCAGACCACTGAGCTGACTTTCAGCTCTTATAGGGCTGGCCCGAAGGATTAAGATAAAATACCACACAGGCTCACGTTCTCATACTGTAACACATTCACACAATAAATACATTTATTCATGCTTCCACAATAAAAGGTATATTACAATTCATAATAAGTAATATTAAAAAAAATCTAAATTTAAATTTGACAAATTCTATGTTTTTATGCTTTTATTATTTACTTATTTTTATATTTTAAATATCAAACCACAGGTCCTCATGAACAACAAAATCGGAACGACTGAAAATGTACACGATTCTGACCAAATTTCATTTAGTGACTTATTCCCAAAAGTTGACAGTTCCTGTTGGTCATACTTTGGACACTCACATAACACACATCTGACCATTATTATCACCCTGCACTCTGAGCACTCGGGAGCCAGGCCACATGGGCTGCTCATTAAGTGCCCATGTGTCAGACGAGTATGGCCTATTCTGAGACGTGTTAGAATTACTTGTGCGTGTCTCTCTCTCTGATATGATTGACTGATTAATTGTGGGTTATCTGGCATCACAACTACCAGGGTCACCGACGCCGAATACTAAATGTGATCTTTTCACTTTTATAGTATGTTATAAAAATTAAAAAAGGGATTTTGACAAAGGAAAAATCTATTTCTGAGGAAGGTCCCGTGTCACCCGGTGAAATTCCATTATAGCACGAATTTCTAGGTATAATATACTAGATATACCAGAGAAAAAAGAGCTTTCAGGAAAGCTGGGGTTACTACCCCCAGATCGAGCGTCTTCTCCAGGGAAGACGTCGGTATAACGAAGGGTGAGTGAAAGATCACTACCACGGAGACTTACTCAAAGATCTCTCCTATCAAAACCCCCAGAACAGAGCGGTGGGCCGTTACAGCCCCTACGCCCAACACCCGCCAGTTCGGCGACACCAGCGCCACCTACCTCATTCCATGCTAGCACTAACCCCAGACTTGGCATGTGCAAGAAAGGGGGGAGCAATAGGTGAGTCAGGGAGGGTCACCGGGTGACACGGGACCTTCCTCAGAAATAGATTTTTCCTTTGTCAAAATCCCTTTTCTGAGTCCAGTCCCGTGTCAGCCGGTGAAATAGTGACAGAGAATCATGCCAAGGCTGCAAACTACGAGGAAACAAGGTAATCTGAAGAAAAAACATAAATTACAAAAGCAGTTTTAATCAGGGAATCTCTTACATGTATCAAGAACACTAAACCTAAGGCACATCAAAGACTTAATATTACGAAAAAGTGGGGAAGTCCCCGCACGACGGGGAAGAGGCCCCAAAATACTTAACACTACTAAAGCATAATGGCACTTAAAAAAAATTGCATAGGTTAAATGGCATATATAATCTTAAATGGCATATACAATCTTAAAGCTACACACGTAAACTTAAGCTAAACACGTAAGAGATCAAATCAAATGGAAAATAAAATATACAGTACATATACATATATCTGGGGTACATGGAGCAAAATAAAAACTGCCCAGTACCCCACAAGAAAATACAATCATAACATGTCAGATTACAGTTTCCACTCAACAGAGACAAGGTACATCAATATGAGGAGCAAGGCAGTGAGGCATGATCAACCAGGAGGATAAGCAGAGAAGTAAATGAGGCAGGCGGGCGGGGGGGAAAGGGGAGGATAAGGATATGATTGGTTAAGGTGGGGAGATGACACTTCCCACAGCTATTGTAGAAAATTTCAGGGCTTCGAGCGATTTTAAATAGTGGCGTTTAAACACTAGAGGTGATTTCCAACCCGTGTATTTAGATAGTTCTGAGAAATCCATATTATGAAAGTAATTAATGGAAGTAGCAACTGCTCGAATATCATGAACCTTAGGAACTGAATCTGGGTTGGCCTGTTTAATAAAATACAGAATTTGTTGTCTTATAGCATTCAGTGAAAGAGTACCACCTTTCTCCCTGATAAAAAGAGGACCCGACTTACTCTGTGGAGTTCTTAAAAGGTAAGATTTAAGTGTATAAACAGGACATAAAGACTGGTCTTGTGGAAGGGGCACCACCTTCCAAGGAGACCACCTGTCTTGTGGGTCTTCGTTTTTGGCTAAGAACCTAGGGTCAGGGGAAAGGAGGACCTCTCCGGACGGGAGGAAGTTCACAAAATTATCACCTCTATTGAGAGCCGACAGCTCTGAGATTCTAGCACCTGAAGCCAAGCTAATCAGAAATAAGGTCTTCCTTAACAGATCCTGATAAGAGCATTGAAAGTTGTCCATCTCTGATGCTAACTTAAGGACGTCATTGAGAAACCACGTAACGGAATGTGGGCGTGATACGGGTCTCAGACGAGCGCATGCTCTGGGGATGGATGAAAAATAGGAATCTGTAAGGTCGATTTTAAAGTCAGTATAGAAATACTTTCTTCAGGGCTGACTTGACTGTGGTAATAGTGGCCGGAGCAAGGCCTTTCTCAAACAGTGACCTAAAGAAAGAGACTCTCTAAATTAGTCGTCATGATTTTGGCTTCAGATGCTTTCAGGAAGGAGGCTAACTTTTTGACTGCTGAGTCATACTGTCTAAGAGTAGAATCTCTTTTATCTGATTCAAGAAACAGAGTGTTGACAGGGTCAATGTTTGCTCCTTTTGGGCTGCGAATTTTATAAAGTCCATAAAACTAGGGCATTCTGAATTCTTGAGGAAGCTGACACAGTCTTGGTTTGTACTGTCTGGGTCAGTATGGGCTTGGGAATCCGAAGACTCCGCAATCCCAGTTCCTGAAGAAGAGGAACCAATTGCTCTTCGGCCAATAGGGGCTACTAGGGCTGGTTGACCTTTGAATGTCCTGAGTTTGTGTAATACTTTCAGCAGTAAATTTATTGGAGGAACAGATAAATTTTCTCCCAATTGTTCCAATCTATTGTCATTGCGTCCGTGGCGTACGCCTGAGGGTCCAGGTTGGGGCCACATAACAGGGAGCTTGAAGTTGCTCTCATCGCGAACAGATCCACTTGGAGACCCGGAACCCGGCGGCAAATCCATTTGAAAGATTCCTCATCCAGGGACCACTCCGTCTCCAACGGAGTAGCCCTGGACAGGGAATCCGCCACCACGTTCCGTGCCCCGCTAGGTGGGTGGCTGACAGGTGCCAGCCGTGCTTGTTCGCCAGGGAGAAGATAGCAACCATCACTTGGTTTACTCGACCTGATTTGGAGACGCCCCTGTTGATGCAATGAACTACCACTGCGCTGTCCAATACCAGCCTGATATGAATCCGGTTGGGGGGGCGGATTTTCTTTAGAGTTAGAAAGACCGCCATAGCTTCCAGGGTGTTTATATGGAACTGCTGAAACATTGTGGACCACGTTCCTTGTACTTTTTGTTTTGGTGAATATCCCCCAGCCGCTTAGGGAAGCGTCTGTGTGGACAACTAGTGCCGGAGGGGGAAATTGAAGCGGAACTGACTTGGACAGGCCTCTGACTGTGGCCCAAGGCCGCAGTCTTGTTTTTAAGATTCGAGGAATAGAGGAGACCTTGTCTCTGAGCTTGACATTGGCTCGACTCCGCCACACTCTGTTTATGTCTTTTAGTTTTGCTTTTAAGAGGAGGTCCGTCACTGAGGTAAATTGAAGGGACCCAAGGACCCTTTCTTGGGATCGGCGGGATGCCGATTGATTTTTGAGAAATTTCCTGGTGAGAGATGCTATCTCTTTCCTCTTGGGAGGCGGGAGAGATAACGTGTGAGAGGACAGATCCCACTGGAGGCCCAGCCACTGAAACCGGGACTCCGGAGTCAGGCGAGACTTTCCTCTGTTCAGTTGAAAACCTAACGACTCCAGGAAGTTGCTGACTATGGACGTAGCCTTCTGACACTCCAGAACTGTTGGTGCCCAAATTATCCAATCGTCTAGGTACGCTGCTAGGGATATCCCTCGGGACCGGAGTTGTTGAACTACCGTGTCCGCCAGCTTGGTGAATACCCTGGGCGCAATGTTTAGACCAAAGGGCATGACCCTGAACGAGTAGGCTTGATTCCCGAGTCTGAAACCGAGGAACTGAGAGAAGTTCCGCGCAATCGGGACGTGATAATAAGCGTCTGAAAGATCGATAGAGGTGGTGACGGCTCCACGCGAAGTAGAGTCCGTTACCTGAGCTACCGTAAGCATGCGAAATTTGTCGCATTTTGTATGTAGAGATTTAGACGCGACAGATCCAGGATCACTCTTTGCTGATCTGAGTCTTTTTGGGAACTGTGAATAACCTGCCTTGAAACTTTAGGTGCCTTACTTTCTTTATTGCTTGTTTGTTGAGCAATTCTGCCACGTAATCCTGTAGGATTGATGAGGGTGGCTGGTAAAACCTGTTTGGAGGAGGAGGGTCCTTGATCCAGCTCCATCCCAGACCTTTGGACACAATGCTGTGTGCCCAAGGGCTGAAGGTCCATTGGTCCCTGAACCAATACAGGCGACCACCTACCTGTGTTCTCTCAGTGGGAGGGAGCGGGTTTATTCCCTCTACCACGTCCAGGTTTTCCTCTTGGGGTGGTATTTGCTTTTCCTCTATGAGGGGCCCTGCCTCTTCCCCCCCTTGCGATCCTGTTAAGGCCGTGAAAGAATCCACGGCCCTCATAGGTGGGGTTGTATGCTGGCGAAGCAACATACGAGGGCGCAGCAAGGGAGTGAGCTGGTTGGACCAGCACATATTGTTGGGGGTGAGCCTTTGAGGTGGAGGGCTGTGCCACTGCCGAGACCGGGACGGCTTGAACTACCGCCTGATGGTGGGGCCTCTTATGCCTCCTAAAACGTTTGCCTCCTCTCGTCTGGGGGCCGCTAGATTCTGGGGTCTTGCGCTTGTAGGCAGAAATGCCCCAGCGAGAGCGCAGACTCTGGTTGGCCCTTGTAGCTTCAGTCATAACATTCGTAACCTCTTCTTCTGGGAAGAGGTTAGGCCCCCAGATCGAGCTCTTTACGAGCTTGTTAGGCTCGTGACGGATAGTAGCATTGGCAAAGATGAATTTTCTGCATTCCAGTCTGGCCATGATGAACTCAAAAAGGTCAGACTGAAAGCCAGCTAGCAGGGACTTAGCCAAGACTTGGAAAAATGGCTCGTCCGCGCAGGAGACAGCAGTGGCTTCCGTGAGGCAGACGGAGTTCAGGGACCGGGCTAGCTTAGTCCGGGCATCAAACTCCGCCTTTAGCAAAGATTCCGGCAGCTTGGGGAGCTCCTCACTAAACTGTGAGGAAGCACAGAGGGGGTCCAACTTCCCGACTGTGAAAGTGGACGGAGCATCCATCCAGAACTCGTCACTTCCCGGGAATACCAGGGAAGTGGGGTCTGTTCCCTCAGCTGCGTAACGGATTACCTTCAAAGCACGCCGGGCCGTAGCCAGAGCGACTTTGTTCAAACAGGGAGTTGGTAAGTTGTCTCCCAGGGCAAACATGGTAAAGTTGCCCTTGAAAGGAGTCAACTTTGTGTTGTTTGCCTGCCACTCCGTCAGAGTGCGCAGGAGAGCCGACTGAGCTTGGTCCCTAGGGACGATGACAGTCTCCCTGGGAACCTTATCAGAACGTATCCATGCTTCCTCTGTCAATCTTACGAAGCCTGGGTACGGGGGCAAGAGATCGGCGGGGAAGAATTCTAACTCCTCCAACCGTCTCGTGCCAAGACCTTCAATAGTAAGTTTGCCATCGTGTTGGATGGCCCGGAGGGCGAAACGCCAAGGGTTACCGACATCGAAAGGCGGGAGGTCCGCTGTGTCGGGAATGACATACTGGGGTTCGGCTTGGGGTGGTTTAGAGATTCCCGCCAGTATGTTGTCATAATTGGCAAACTTTTCGGATATCTTGTTGAACTTGGTGTCGATATCCTCTGTGAACCTTTTAAAAAGCTGGTTCACAAAGGCCTCCACGTCAAAGGCAGGTTGGCGAGGAGGGCTTGGTTTTGCTGCCCTCTTACTCGCGCCTTTGCCGGAGGAACCAGACTTGCTCCCGGAGGCTACAGGTGCTGAGACCTTAGCCTTCGACGGGGGGAAAGGCGATGCTTTCTTGGAAGACGAGGACTTATAGCCCTTCGCCTTCCATGAAGTCTTCAACTTCAACTTGGGGATAGCTGATGGAGCTCTATCACCCAAGGAGGAAGACTTCCCAAAACCTGAAAAAGAAGAAATGGAAGAAGCTGGGGAGTCAAAAAGGGGGCCCGCCCCAACAACCTCACCTACCTCGCTACTTACCACCTGGTCCTGTTCGGTAGCCATAGGTTCCAGGTCTAAGTCCAAGGCGGCGACGTCCTCTGAAACCTCAGCGTAGAGGATATCCACTTGGGGTGGCTGGGTCGCATCCCGGATCTGCTGGATGATGGGGGTGGCAAGATCTTCTGGCACTGCGGCCGCCACCCGTGCGCCGGGGTAGAGCAGGTCCCTCAACTTCGCGTCGAGGACGTAGGGCTTCCCCGACGGAACATTCCTACCAAACCCAGCCACCCAGGCCCGGAGAGATTCCAAGGCTGACTTCTTGGAGGACTCGTCCGCCTGTAAGAAAACCAGCAATTAGCCAAGGACGAAAAAACAGTCCGGGAACCACGTAAACAATATTCAAAATGAGGAGCGTAAAACGGAGGAAGACTGTCACTTACCGACTCATCCTGGACGGTTGCGCACAAGGCGAAGCAAACCTCACAACCATCAGGGTGCCACACTACAAGATCATCGAGCCGGACCGCACAACCAGCGTGGGTCCGCACACTACTCGTGACCGTAAGGTTGTTGCAGTGACGCCGGTACACCCCTCCTCACAGCGAACAGTCTGTAAGTGGAAAAAAGTACATGAACCTACCACTCTAAGCAATCTAAAGCCGGCAAGGCCGGGAATTTCAACTGCAACCGGAATACTCCGGCGGAGAAGAAATCCCTTATCATAAACTAGGCCAATAAGCTCTAAAATACACAGAGTGGAAGGTAAAGGCTTCCAGACCCCGGAATACTCCGGGGAATGAAAGGAATGAGACAACAAGAACTCACCGCAAGGGTTGCCAGTAAAAATAACGGCGGAACCCCCGGGTGTAGAACCGGACTCACATATATATAAATAAGGAGAGTACTCCGATAGATAAACACAGTTATTAAATATGTATAAACAATAACATTAAACAAGTGATGGTATAAAGGGCAAATGCTTCGGAGACCGGAGGGATCCGCTCCCCTTATATTATATAAATCCCTTCCTCACTTACTTCCCGCCAGAGAAACAAGGAGGGCAAGATGCTCAGATATTCATAACATAAGCCGGAGCAAGTATAATAACCCAGCCAAGTAACCCGACGGGAGAAAGAAGTGCGGGATAGAGTGTTCAACACGTTCGAGCTACGAGTGAACGAACCACCAACACCAACACAGCGATGCCAGGGACTGTATGGGAGGGAGCGAATCCCTCTACCAAATGGAGAAGTCCCTGAACTCGGAGAAAACGCCATCTAGCGTCACCCGCACGAGTAGAGCAAGGCTGGAGGGGTGGGGGGGGAGGGGGTGGAGTAGGGGAGAATGGTAGGCTACGAAGAAAGAGAACAGGAGACCGGGGGAAATATATAACCCGCTCAACTGCACACATACACCACTCCAAGAAAAATGAAACTTAGGAGGGTGGCCTACTACTAAGGGAAGCGACCAAGCCTCGATGCCCGACTCCTGCCTAGGCAAAGCCTAATAGGGACCTAACCTAGTATAGGCTAGGAAAATGGAAGGAGTGCGGAGGGGAGGAGGAAGCAAACAAGGAGAGAAATTTTGTGCCGAGAACCAACCGGGATCGAGAAGAGGGGGCAAGAAGGCGATTAGCCTAGAGGAGACACATCCAAAGAACTCTATTCCCCCAAGGAAGGAAGAGAACTAAGGGGCTCACTCTGCCCACCAAAAAACAACCCTGGAGGAAACAGCAACCAAAACTCCCTCAACCTGCTGGATCTCCACGCCGAGGGCAAGGGGATGGAAGCAAAATAAGCCTACTTCATTAAATAACCATCACACATAAGCATGTAACAAAAATTGTGCTCAATAGGGTGCGTAGCCTACCTCGGGGCAGCGGTTAGATCTGAGGCTGCCGCTACCACGAGGAGGTAAACAATGGATAAAATAATTGAACAGAGAGCACTATCGCCAAGAACAAAATAAATAGCCTAATACA
Organism: Macrobrachium rosenbergii; assembly: GCF_040412425.1. Taxonomy (NCBI): domain Eukaryota; kingdom Metazoa; phylum Arthropoda; class Malacostraca; order Decapoda; family Palaemonidae; genus Macrobrachium; species Macrobrachium rosenbergii. The sequence continues at coordinate 2,433,088 of NC_089763.1, read as the reverse complement.
GACTAAAAATAATAAGGAACCCAACCTGGGGGTACCTGGACGGGGCATCACCCTCAAAAGGGCTGGTAGGCCAATAATATGTAAATTTCGAAAAAGGGCGGGCCACCGCAGGAAACCCGCCAGGAGGAGAACCATGGGGCAAAAAATAACATCTATAACGACAAGGAGACAACCCCAACAGAAAAGAACTGATGGGGTCGCCTCGCGGTCGACATGGCTGGCGGAGGACGCCGTGGCGTCATAATAAGATCTCAATATTTATAAAAAGACGAGACCAAAACAGCCAAAATATAGAACAAAAACCCCACAATAAGATGGTACTTAACTTGGAGATAGTAAAGCTGCTCGATGACATGGTGAAAGATGAATAAAATCCAAAAAAAGGCACGAGCACACAAAAAGAAAAGGTAGCTATCACGTGCTAGAAAATGGAATGAGGTAGGTGGCGCTGGTGTCGCCGAACTGGCGGGTGTTGGGCGTAGGGGCTGTAACGGCTCACCGCTCTGTTCTGGGGGTTTTGATAGGGAGAGATCTTTCGAGTAAGTCTCCGTGGTAGTGATCTTTCACTCACCCTTCTTTATACCGACGTCTTCCTGGAGAAGACGCCGATCTGGGGGTAGTAACCCAGCTTTCCTGAAAGCTCTTTTTCTCTTGTATATCTAGTATATTATACCTAGAAATTCGTGCTATAATGGAATTTCACCGGCTGACACGGGACTGGACTCAGAAATAAAATTCTGCTAAACAGAACTACATACAAATTTGATTGAAAAGAAAAAACAAAAAAGAAAACTTAAATAAATAAATATATAAAATTCTGCTAAAACGAACTATTAATAAATTTGATCCGATAAAAACAGTATAACTTAAGAAAAAAAAATTATATATATACTACGACAGCACATCTGTCAAACATATTTGAGAAGACCAGGCTTCTTTGATAGAAGAGATAACATTATTAATACATATACTTCCTCCCAACAGTTTTGCCATGCTATAATTACCACCTGCTTCACTGCTATATGATAAAAAATGATTCCTAAGTTCCACTAGACTGGGACACTCAACCAGCAAATACCTATATGATGAACTCCATTTTTTAACATTAGGTTTTATTTGTTTCAATTTATTACTTTCAGGTTCTTCATTCCATATATATTGTCATTTATTTGTGATACCCATTTTTATGTGTGTTACATAATCAGTAACAGCGATATTCTCACATTTGATCTTGTCACGAGAGTTGCTTCTTTGGCTGCTTTGTCTGTGTCTTCATTTTCTTTGATCCCTACTTGGGCAGGGATCCAACATATTTCTACATTTTTCCATTATTATATAAGTTATGGAGATATAATTTAATTTGTTGTACTACTTTAATTTTTTATTTGTAACTTTGAATAGCTTCTATGGCACTTCTCGAGTCACTAAAAATCACAAAATTATTGAATGATGATTCTTTAATTATTTTTATAGCTGATGCAATTCCATACAATTCTGCTGTAAATACCAAAGCGTTATTAAAAAGAGAGAACTGATAAGTTTTGTCTTGGGACACTGCAGCATATCCCATTCCGTGTTCTGATTTAGATACATCTTTATATATTGCGTAATGTGGACCTTTTCGGTTTATATGCTCTATTGTATGTTGTCTATGGTGTTCTGGTGTATATGAGTTACTTTTTCATAAGTACTTGAGGTGTGTGCAAATTCTCATTTTATTCATTGTCCAGGAAGGAAGTGATTTCATTATTAAAGGCACTTGAATATTTATATTCAGCGACTCAAACAATCTTCTAGCTCTAATTGGGAAAGGTGGTGGATGGTTATTTATAAATACATCTAATTCAAATAATTTTTTTTGTTGGAGAATCACTAGTTTGAATTCTTAGAGCACTTTTCACTGTTACTAGCTCTCTATGGAGAGATAAAGGCAGTTCACCACATTCAACTTGTAACGATGATTTTGGTGATGCTCTAAAGGCTCCTGAACATATTCTAAGGCCTTCATTGGGAACAGGGTCTAACATTTTCAGCGCTGCGTCAGATGATGAGCCATATACTTCACTTCCATAATCAATGATGGACAGAACTGTTGCATTATACAGTAGAGTAGGGGTATGCCTATCGGCTCCCCAAGTAGTGTTCGATAGATTTCTAATTAGATTTAATGCTCTTTTACTTTTAGATTTTACATATGTAATTTGGGCTTTCCAGTTCAAGTGAGTATCAAATACTAATCCTAAAAATTTTGTTGTTTGGCCAATTGGTATACTATGGTTTCTGATTTTTAAATCTATTTCCTTGCCTTTTTCCACTTTTTATTTTTATAAAACATGATTGCTTGAGTTTTAACTATGGAAAATTTAAAACCTACAGATGGGGTCCATTCATCTATTTTCACTATGCTTTTATTTATGATTCGTTCTGCATGTTTTATTCGGGATGCTGAATGATTTATGGCAAAATCATCCATATACAGGTTACTTTTACTGCTAATAGGAAGATTATTACTGATATCATTAATTGCTAAAGTAAACAGTGTGCCACTAAGGACGCTTCCCTGTGGAACACATTTTCAAGTGCAAATGTTCTAAACAGATCATCATCAATTCTCACCTGAAAACTGTGATTTGTCAAAAAGTTCTGTATAAACCTAGGTAAATGTCCACGGATGTTGTTGTTTTGTAAAGTTTTTAATATAGCATGCCTCCATGTAGTATCATATGCTTTTTCAATGTCAAAAAACAATGATCTGTTTTCGTTCAAAACCTCTAAGTATATGGTCTCATAAGTTAGAGAGAGAATCTGATGTAGATCTGTTTCACTGTGACCAGAACTGAGTGGGAGTCAAAATTTTATTTTCTCAAATGTGCCATGTTAGTCAAGCATTTACCATTTTCTCTAACAGTTTGCGTAAGCAGCTTGTTAAAGAAATTGGTCTGTAGTTATTTACATTACTGGAATCCTTTCCAGGTTTGGGGATAGGAATTATTATAAGCTTTATGCCATTCATCTGGAAATAAATTTCGAAGCCATAAATGATTCTAAAACTCTAATAAGTATGACTTTGCCAAAGGTGCTAAGTAGCAGACCATTTCAAAACAAATATTGTCACCTCCAGGAGCAGATTTATTGCTGTTTGAGAGAGCATATCCCAACTCTGACATATTAAATTTTCTATTATAAGATATATCTTCTATTGTTTCAAAATTTATTGCTATTAATTCTATTTTATTTTTCTTTGTGCGGACATGTTCATCTAAATTTTTATCAATACTTACATTTGCTAAACTTTCTCCTATTATATTACTTATTTCTTTTGGATCAAGTGTTCTTTTCCCATCTTTTAATATGGCATGTCTTTGTGGTTTAACATGGGTACCATTTATTTTCCTGAATTTTTCCCATATTTTTTGTATGGGAGTATTATTAGAGAGATCTGATATGTATTTCCTCCATGAAATAATTCTTCCTTGAATTACTTCTTTTTTAAATTTTGCAGATATTTTGTGGTATAGAGGTTTTAATGTATCAATTTCTAGTAATAATATAGTCATTTTTTGTAAATTTCCTTCTAATATCGGTAATGTTTTATTTATTTTACTGAACTTTCTATTCAAAATTATCTAATCGTCTCCCTATTGGGTGTTTTATATTTACTGTATTAATTCTATTAACTTATCGGACCATCATTTATACAGCAGATGTCGCTTGAATCCATGAACTCTTCTATTTTACTACCTGCTCTATTTGAGTTTGCACAATTATGGTTCTATATTGGGTTGTGAGCATTAAAATCACCTTCTATGATGAATGAACGAAAATGAAAATGAAATTAAAAGCTGTAAAAAGGCATACGCTTTCATAGTGGAACACACTCACACATACATTTAAACTCATGCTTCCATATATACTCACTAAAAAGGTATATTAAAATTCAAAATAAATTAACTAAAATAATAAAATTTACATGTTTTAAAATTCATTATACTGATTGATTGATTTTTTATATTTAACCAATTAAATCGCAGCTTCTCATGAACATTAAAATGGGTACTATTGAGAATGTTGAAGATTCTGACAAAATTTCTTCTATCTGTCTATTTCCAAAATTTGATAATCGCTGCAGGTTATATCTTGGACATTCACACAGCATATGCTTAACTGTTATCAGCACATTGCAATCTGGGCATTTGGGAAGAGGGCCACATGGACTGTTCATTAAGTGTCCATGTGTCAAACGAGTATGGCCTATTCAAAGAAGCGTCAGAATTACTTGTGCGTGTCTCTCTCTCTGATATGACGAACTCCATTTTCCAACACTGGATTTTATCTGTTTTAATTTATTATTTTCAGGTTCTTCGTTCCATATATTTTGCCATTTTTTTACAATGACTGTTTTTATATATCTTGTATAGTCACTGATAGGGATGTCTACATTTACTCGTCATGTGGACAGCTTCTTTAGCTGCTTTATCAGCCTCTTCATTTCCCTTAATCCCTACATGGGCAGGGATCCAACATATTTCAATATTTTTTCCCTTATTATACAATTTATGGAGTGAAAACTTTATATGTTGTACAATATTATTTTTTTTATTATAGCTTTGAATAGCTTCTATAGCACTTCTGGAGTCGCTATAAATTACAAAATTATTACATGAGACTTCCCTAATTATTTTTATGCCTGATATTATTGCACATTATTCAGCTGTAAATACAGAAGCTTTATCTGGGAGAGAGAACTGATTGTTTTGTTTTGGGATACTGCAGCATATCCCACTCCGTATTGTGACTTAGATCCGTCAGTGTATATTGCATAATGTGGACCTTTTTGGCTTATATGCTCTACTGCATGCTGTCTATGGTATTCCGGAGTATATAAATAACTTTTTGATAAATATTTCAAGTGTGTAAAAATTCTCATTTTATTCATATTCCAAGGAGGAGGCAATTTTAATATTAAAGGTAATTGTATATATATATTTAGCAACTCAAATAATCTTCTAGCTCTAATTGGGAAAGAAGGTGGATGACTGTTTATAAACACATCTCTTAATCCAAATAATTTTTTGGTTGGAGAATCATTTGTCTGAATTCTCAGAGCACTCTTCATTGTTACTAGCTCTCTATGGAGAGACAGAGGTAGTTCACCACATTCAACTTGTAAAGATGATGTTGGTGATGATCAAAAAGCTCCTGAACATATTCTAAGGCCCTCATTATGAACTGGGTCTACTGTTTTCAGCGTTGCGTCTGATGCCGAGCCATATATTTCACCTACATAATCAACGACAGACAGCACTGTTGCTTTATACAATAAAGTAAGGGTATGTCTATCGGCTCCCCAAGTAGTGTTTGATAGTTTTTTAATTAGGTTTAATGCTCTTTTACATTTTGATTTCATTATGTTATGTGGGCTTTCCAGTTCATGTGAGTATCAAATACTAATCCTAAAACTTTTGCTGTTTGGCCAATTGGTATACTATGGTTTCTGATTTTCAAGTCTATTTCTTCTCCTTTTTTCCACTTTTTATTTTTAAAAAACATGATTGCTTGGGTTTTATCTATGGAAAATTTAAAGCCTACAGATAAAGCCCATTCATCTATTTTTACTATGCTTTTATTAATGATTCGTTCTACATGTTTTATTCAAGATGCTGAATAATATATGGCAAAATCATCCATATACAGGTTACTTTTAATACCAATAGGTAGATTATTACTATCATTAAATGCTAAAGTAAACAGTGTGCCACTAAGGACGCTTCCCTGTGGAACTCCATTTTCAAGAGGAAATGTTCTAGATAGAACATCATCAATTCTCACCTGAAAACTGCAATTTGTCAAAAAGTTTTGTATAAACCTAAGTAAATGTCCACAGATGTTGTTGTTTTGTAGTTTTTAATATAGCATATCTCCATGTAGTATCATATGCTTTTTCAATGTCAAAAGAGACAGCTACAGTAATCTGTTTTCGTTCAAAACCTCTACGTATATGGTCTTCTAAGTTACAGAGATAATCCAATGTAGATCTGTTACACTGTGACCCAAACTGAGTGGGAGTCAAAATTTTATTTTCTCAAATGTGCCATGTTAGTCGAGCATTTACCATTTTCTCTAGTAATTTGCACAAACAACTTGTTAAAGAAATTGGTCAGTAATTGTTTACATTGCTGGAATCTTTTACAGGTTTAGGGATTGGAATCATTATAGCTTTACACCACTCATCAGGAAATAAATTTCTAAGCCATACGTGGTTATAAAACTCTAACAAGTATGTCTTTGCCAAAGGTGCTAAATGGCAGATCATTTCAAAACAAATACCGTCACCTCCAGGGGTAGAACTATTGCTGTTCAACAGAGCAAATTCTAGCACTTCCATATCAAATTTTCTATTATAGTATATATCTTCTATTATTTCAAAATTTATTTTTATTAATTGTATTATTTTTCCTTGTGTGTAAATCTATCGTCTAAATTTTTGTCGCTACTTACTTTTGCTAAGATTTCTCCTATTATTACATTACTAATTTCTTTAGGATCAAGTATTCTTTTCCCATCTTTTATTATGGCATGCCTAGGTGGTTTAACATGGGTACTATTTATTTTCCTGAATTTTTCCCATATTTTTTGTATGGGAGTGTTATTAGAGAGATCTGATACATATTTTTTCCATGAAATGATTCTTCCTTGAATTACTTCTCTTTTAAACTTTGCAGATATTTTGTTATATAGAGGTTTTAATGTATCAATTTCTAATAATAATATAGTCAGCTTTTGTAAGGTTCCTTCTAATATCGGTAATGTTTTGTTTATTTTACTGAATTTTCTATTCAAATGATTTAATCGTCTTCCAATTTGGTGTTTTATTTTTATTACTTCAGTTAGTTTTTCAGACCACCATGGGACTTCGTGTTTTGTTGGATGAGATTTGGATTTTGGTATTGCTTTATCAGCAGCATTTGTAATGAAATCAACAAGAAATTTACTAATTTCATTATGGTCTTTCAAATATTCAAATGGTGAGACATTCCTAGTGTGGAATTCATATTGCTCCCAATCTGCCTTATATAAATGTTATATTGAGGTACATGCTTGGTGAGATTATTTTGTAATAATGAAATTAATATTGGGAAATGATCACTTGTATGTAAATCGTCCACCGTATTCCAATCCAATCTGTCTACTATGTTTGTTGTACATAGAGTTAAGTCGATTGAGGAAAATGTTCCATGTGTTTTAGAAAAATATGTGCTGATTTCGTTATCATTTATACAGCACATGTGATATGAATCTATGAATTCCTCTATTTTACTTCCTGCTCTATTTGGGTCTGTACAATTACAGTCCCATATTGGGTTGTGGGCATTAATGTAGGTTCCTTGGTATTATTAAGTAAATCTTTGAGTTTGTCAAAGTTATAATTTTTATTAGGTTGATTGTACAAATTATGAATTACATAATTATCGTTTTTTATTTGTATTCTAATATTCAATGTTTGCAGAGCAGTAAAATTTACAGGTATTTTGTCATAACATACTTTGTTATGTACTTATAGAGCAGTACCTAAATTTCCTTCTTCCTCTCGTGATGTTGATGCTAAGGTATATTTACCTATTTGGTGATATTGTTTTGTTGACATGTTGCAAACATAATATCATTGGCTCATATTCTTTTAATAACCGTTGTACTTCTCCTAGGTGTAATCTGGTCTAAAGACCATTTACGTTCCAATGTATAATTATTGAAAATATTTTATTATAGTGGTCGAATTTCACTCTCTTTTTTTGTATTATCAATTTGGATTTTTTCTAATAATTTACTCACAACATTCATTTGTTTTTCCTTATATTATACAGGTACTAAGTGCTCAATGCACATGCACCCTTTTTCATGGTTACTCAAATCTGTGGTTTCTTTTTTTTTTCTATATTTCATAAAATTTCTTACAATATTTGTTAAGCCATCTTTTGTTATGCTTCTGTTGTTATTGCATAATTCAATGAAACAATCATTACATCCACAAGTATTATCATGTGTATTTCTCTTTTCATTTGCTCTTGTACCAATTACTGGAGAAGGAGTAATCTCTTCTCCCTTGACATAATCATTGTTATCTATGGTATGGTTCTCTTTCACTTCTTCAGTGTTCTTGACATTTGCCTTCATAGGTTTTATTATTATTTTAGGAGATAAAGGTATATTCTTAGCTTGTTTTTGTTTTTGTTCATTTTTCATCTCCTTTATCTTTGGGTTAACTGATGTTTCTCTAATAATAGTTGGTTTCTTCGTTTTGGGTGGTGTTCTCTCCAAAGGCCTTTTTTTATCTTTAATTTCCAGTCCATCACTACCCTCCTCTGTTACTTTAGTAGCAGCATCCTCCTGTGTTTCTATTTGCATTAATATTTCAAATGAATTGGATAAAATATTATCCATCTCATTTGTACCTGTTTCTTTGTTCTTTACCATTTTATTTTTTATTTCTAAATTATTAATTTTTCTTGAGATTTACTTTTCTGTGCTCTGTTACTTCTATCTGTTTGCATTTTTGCTTCATTTTTTGCTCTTGTTATTGAAGAATATGTGTGTTTCTTAGATGGATCTTGCATTCCTCTCACTTTTAATTCCAACTTAGCCTCTTTTATAGACATCCTTGTTCATTCTTGTAGTATTTTCAATTCTGTATTGTATATATAATACATGCATTCTTTGGATCTTCCATGATGATTTTGTCCACAGTTTACACACTTAGGTTCACTGCACTTCCACTGTGTGGTTTGTTCAGTAGATCCACAATAAGCGCATACTGGTTCATTTCTACAATTTTTCAGTGTGTGCCCATACTTACTGCAATTTTCACACTGCAGTGGTTTTGGGACATAGGGTCTTAACTCTCTATTTTGGCCTAATATTTTTATTTTTTGAGGCAGATCTTCACCCTCAAATTTTATTCTCTGAGCTCATCCCCGTGTCACCCGGTGAAATTCCTTACTAACACGAATTTCTAGGTATAAATATTGCTAAATATACCAGAGAAAAATGCTATCAGGAATGCTGGGGTTATTACCCCCAGATCGAGCATCTATAATGAAAATAGATGTCGGTATGGGAAAGGGTGAGTGAAGTTATCACTGCCACAGAACCACACTCTGAAGACATCCCAATGACAAAACCCCCGGAAGAGCGGAGAGCCGACCCAGCTCCCTCACTAACCCACCCGCCCGACGGCGACCCCAGCGCCATCTGAACTAATTCCATGCTAGCACGTGATCTCTGCTGTTGATAGATCTTTTTGCTTGTGTTTTTTCCAGCAATTTCTGCTTTATTTCATCATGGCATCGAGCAGCTTTACTGTCTCCAAGTTAAGTACCATCTTCTTGTGGGGTTTTATGATTAGTTTGGCTGTTTTAGCCCGTATTTATAATATTATACGTGGTTTTTGTTTGGGAGCTGCGGTGTCCCTTTGTCAGCCATGTTGACCTCGAGGTACACCCATTCAGCTTGTTCTGTTTGGGTTTCTCTCGGTCATTTACACTAATTATCTTTATATTCCCCGTCATGGGATCATCCTGGTGGAGTTTTCTTAGGGTGTCTTTGGGTCTCCTTTAATTTTAATTTTTGTGAGTCTCCTCTCATTGGGGTTCTTGCTATTGTTTGGGGTATCCGAAGTTTCCACTCTTTTGCTTTTCTCCCCAGGATGTCTCCCTTTTTTGATGAGTACATAAAAATATTTTCTTGTATGTGCTTGATGTCAAAATTATATAATTATATTATTATTTCCGAGCGTGGCGTCAGGTACGGCCTGTTGGCTGTTTACATTCTGTCGCCTAGTTCGGTTAGGCTATTCGCCTAGCACAAGCTTATACATTTTATATACATTTTATATTATTGGATGATTACTTATTTGTCTTTAGGTTAACATGTGTATATCATTTAGCGGGGTTGCTAGCCTAGTCCTATCACTAGTTGGTGGGTTAGGCTACCTCCTTTTTTAGCTGCTCTACCTAACCTCCTGCTCTCCCGTGTCTCGCTTGAGAGGGTAGGAGGGAGGGGGGATAGTCAGGTCGAGGGAGTTTCTGTTGTTGTTCCATCCGTCTACCGCTTGGTTGGGTTGCTGAAGTTTTGAGACCCCAGTTTCCCCCCCCACCCCCCGCTAGCACTAGTGGGGTAGGAGGATTTTATCCTGGAGAGTCTCCTTCATGCTTTCCACAACCCTTTCCCTTACTTTAGTCGGTTACGGTTGGCCTTCGACAAGGGAATTTCTCTCCCTGCTTTTTTCCTCTCCCTTCCCTTCTCTCCTCCTGGTTATTAGGCTAGGCCTTCTAGGAGGGTGAGAGCATGGTGTGGTTTGGTTTAGGACAGTTCCTTTTCCTTCCCCTGTACTTGTGGTGGGTCATGAGTCTCCCTGTACGTAGGTACCCTCTGGATACCTTCTACCTTGCGGGGTTACAGTTGAGCGGAGGATACAGTCCCCCCAGTCTCCTGTCCTATTATTTCTCTTGACCCTCTCCTTCAAGTACTGTTCTTTCCTTCCTGTTTTCCCCCGCTTCCCCCCCGCCTCCTCCCCTGTATGAGGTTCAAGTTGTTTGTCATCTCCTTGCGCGTGTGACGTCAGGCCTCCGACGGTCACCCCGAGGCAGTCAGGCCTACCCTAGTAGAGGGGCACGCTCCCTCCTGGGGTAGGTTCTGTTGACATCACTTGGCTAGTGTCTCATTGATTCGCTCTCTTCGGATCGAGCGGATTTCCGACCACTCTCAGGGCTCACTCTCTCACTTCTCTCGACTCCGCCTTCCCCGGCCCTCCCGTTGCCTCCGCCCTACTATCGCTTCGGCGCTTTGAGTCATGTGGATAGGTTTGACTGGCTTTTCCACCTGACCAGATTCTGATCAGCTGTGATGTACTGCCTCACCTTTCTGCTATGTTCTAGCTTCGGAGGCTCGGGATCCCGGAGGGGTTTGCGCCGGAACCCGGGGGCTTATAATATATTATTCCTTATGTGTTGTTAACCGAATACTTGTACCATCGCTTTATCTATCATACTAGATTATTCCGGCGGCCTCATGTATCCCGCCGCCGGATTCCAAAATTTTTTGATTAATTAGTTTAATTCTTTGTACCACGAGTCTAGCGACACTGTCTTTCGGTTCCGCCGTATTATCTCCGGCGTTCCTTGAGATAAGGTGTCTTGTCTGGCTCAGTATTTTTGTTCCGCCGGAGTATTCCAGCGGTACGGTACGAAATTCTATACCTACTGTAGTTTAAGTTATCTTGAATTGGTAGGTTCATTTTCTATGGTTTTTTCGCCCCTCCGGAGTGCTCCGGTAGTGCGGTATGAAATTACTTAGTACCTACTTTAGTTTAAGTTATCTTAGATTAGTAGGTTCATATACTGTTCACACTTACAGACTGTTCGTTGTGAGGAGCCCGGGTGCACTGCTATCTTGCACCAACCCTACGGGCACGTGGTTTGCCATATCCACGCCGGTTGTGCGGTACGCCTGGACGACCTGATTGTGTGGCACCCGGATGGCTGTGAGGTTTGCTTCGCACTCTATGGGTGTATCCAGGACGAGTCGGTAAGCCAATTGTTTTTGTTCCGCTCCTCCGGGAGCTCTCACATATAATATTATGGTAAAATTTTGGGTTTTATGATCTTACCATCATAGTTCGGTCTTTGATACTCCCTCTCTTTCAGGCCGATGAATCCTCCCGCAAGGATGCCCTCGAGTCCCTCCGTGCCTGGGTGGCTGGGTTTGGCAGGAACGTTCCGTCGGGGAAACCTTATGTTCTCGACGAGAACCTAAGGAACATTCTGTACCCCGGCGCCCGGATTGCTGCGGCTGTTCCAGCTGAAGTTGCCGCCCCCATCATCGAGCAAATCCGGGTAGAGACCCAGCCTCTCCAGGATGACCCGCTGTACGAGGAGGTGTCGGAGGACGTCGCTGCGCTAGATCTCGACCTGGAACCCATGAACACGGAACAGGACCAGGAGGTAGGTAGGGAGGTAAGTGAGGCAGTGGGGGCGGGCGCCCTATTTGATTTCCCGTCTTCATCTGTATCTTCCTTTCAGGGTTTTCATAAATCTTCTCTCTTGAAGGACAGAGCCCAGTCTACTGTCCCCAAGCTGAAGAAGTCGTGGAAGGCGAAAGGCTATAAGTCTTCGTCTTCCCGCAAGGCATCCCCCTTTCCCCCGTCGAAGTCACAGGACGCTGGTCCGGTGGCCTCCGGGAGCAGACCAAGTACCTCAGGCAGAGGTGCGAGTAAGAGAGCGGCCAAGCCTAGCCCTCCTCGCCAGCCTGCCTTTGACCCTGAGGCGTTTGCTTGGATGCTGCTCGAGAGGTTCTCTACGGAGGTAGAGGCGAAGCTGAGCAAGCTCACGGAGAGGCTTCAGAGCCAGGAGACTATGCTCTCCGATATCGTGCGTTCCGGGGGGGCTGCGGTGCACTATCCCATCCCGGACGCCTCCGCCCTCCCTCCATTTGACAAAGGGAACCCGTGGCATTTAGCCCATCATGCTCCCCGGCATGAAGACACTTTAACAATTGAAGGTCTAGGCACTCGTAGACTGGAGGAACTGGAATTCTTCCCTCCAGATCTTCTGCCTCCCTATCCAGGCTTTGCTAGGCTGACAGAAGAAGCCTGGGTACGCTCTGATAAGGTCCCTAAGGAGACAGTGATCTTCCCTAGGGACCAGGCGCAATCAGCTCTGATGCGCACCTTTACAGAGTGGCAAGCGGAGAACACCAAGTTGACCCCCTTCAAGGGCAACTTCACCATGTTCTCCCTTGGGGATAAGCTCCCCACCCCCTGCTTGACTAAGGTTGCACTCGCAACGGCTCAGGCATGTGCTGAGGGCAAACCTTTGCCCCAGCTCAGAGAGACGGACCCCACGTCTCTAATCTTCCCAGAGGGTGATGACTTTTGGAAGGATGCTCCGTCCACGTTTACGATTGGTAAACTGGACGCAGATTGCGCATCCAACCAGTTCAGTGAGCAGCTTCCCAAACTGACGGAAGCTCTCCTGAAGGCTGAGTTCGAGGCACGGTGTCTCTTGAGCCGGTCTCTGAACTTGCTGTGCCTAGCGGAGGCAACCGCCGTCTCGTTTTCCGAGGAGCCGCTGTTCCAGGTCTTGACGAAATCCTTGTTAGCAGGGTTTCAGTCGGACCTATATGACTTCATGGTGGCGCGGCTGAATTGTCGTAAATTCATCTTCGCCGACGCTACCATTCGACATGAGCCTAACAAGCTCATGAAGAGTCCCTTCTGGGGAGCCAATCTGGTTTCGGAAGAAGAAGTCACCAGTGTCCTGGCTGAGGCAACCAGGGCTAACCAAAGTCTGCGCTCCCGGTGGGGTATTCCGGCCTTTAAACGAAAAACCCCAGAGTCCGGCGGCTCCCAGTATAGACCGGGAAAAAGGTACAGGAGGCACAGAAGACAGCAACATCAGTCTGTTGTCCAGGCGGTACCTGTCTCGGCGGTGAGCCAACCCTCCACTTCCAAGGCCCAACCTCAACAGTTTGTGCTGGTTCAGCCAGCTCAACACTCCCTTGCCACCCCTTCTTATGTGTCGTCTCCGGCATATAACCCTTCTTATGAGGGTCGTGGGGCCTTTCATGGCCTTAACAGGAGTGCAAGGGGGGGTAGAGCTAGAGCCTCCTATAGAGGCAAGGCTGTCCTACGGTCCCTCTCCCGGGGAAGAGGAGGCCGCGGTAGAGGTAATAAACCCACTTCCTCCCAGTGAGACCAGCCAGGTAGGCGGAAGACTTTTCTGCTTCAGAGATCAGTGGTCTTTCAGTCCATGGGCACACAGCATAGTGTCCAAAGGTTTGGGTTGGAGCTGGATCAAGGGCCCTCCTCCCTTGACCAGATTTCTTCAACCCTCCTCCAAAGCTCTACAAGACTTTGTGATGGAACTGCTCAAGAAGAGAGCAATAAAGAAAGTGAGACACCTCAGATTCCAAGGCAGGCTGTTTTCTGTTCCCAAAAAAGACTCCAGTCAACAAAGAGTAATTCTGGACCTATCGCGTCTAAATCTTTACATACAATGTGACAAATTTCGCATGCTTACAGTTGCGCAGGTACGGACTCTACTTCCGCGTGGAGCCGTCACCACCTCTATCGATCTTTCAGACGCATACTATCACGTCCCGATTGCGCGGAACTTCTCTCCCTTCCTGGGTTTCAGACTGGGGAAACAGGCCTACTCCTTCAGAGTCATGCCTTTTGGGCTCAACATAGTGCCCAGAATACTCACAAAACTGGCGGAAACAGTAGTTCAGCAGTTGCGATCCCGGGGGATATCGTTAGCGGCATACCTGGATAATTGGATAATTTGGGCTTCAAACGTCGAGGAGTGCCGGAGAGCTACGGCCATAGTGATCGAGTTCCTAGAATCCCTAGGCTTCCAATTGAACAGGGAGAAGTCCCGCCTAACGCCGGAAGCTCGGTTTCAGTGGCTGGGTATCCAGTGGGACCTAACCTCGTACAGGCTATCTCTTCCGCCCAAAAAGCGGAAGGAAATAGCCACAGCTACCAGAAAGTTTCTGAATTACAGGAAAGCCTCCCGCCGGACACAAGAAAGAATTTTGGGTTCTCTTCAGTTCGCCTCTGTAACAGACCTGCTCCTAAAAGCGAGATTAAAAGACATAAACAGAGTGTGGCGGAGACGAGCCAATGTCAGACTCAGGGACAGGGTCTCATCAATTCCACAAATCTTAAGGAAAAGACTCCGCCCATGGTCCACAGTCAAGGGCCTCTCCAAGTCAGTCCCTCTTCAGTTTCCCCCGCCGGCTCTGGTAATCCACACAGACGCTTCGTTAAGCGGCTGGGGAGGATACTCACCAAAACAAAAGGTACAAGGGACATGGTCTACCATGTTTCAACAGTTCCATATAAACACTTTGGAAGCAATGGCAGTTTCTAACCCTGAAAAAGCTTCGTCCCGCCAACCAGATCCACATCAGGCTGGTGTTGGACAGTGCCGTAGTAGTTCATTGCATAAACAGGGGCGGGTCCAAATCGAGCCGGATAAACCAGGTGATATTAGCCATCTTCTCCCTGGCGGACAAACACAACTGGCATTTGTCAGCTACCCATCTGGCGGGAGTGCGGAACGTAGTGGCGGATTCTCTGTCCAGGTCGACTCCGCTGGAGTCGGAATGGTCCCTAGACAAGGACTCCTTCAACTGGATCTGCCATCGTGTTCCGGGACTTCAGGTAGACCTGTTTGCCACGGAGAGCAATCACAAACTCCCTTGTTATGTGGCTCCCAATCTAGATCCTCAAGCTTACGCCACAGATGCAATGTCCATAGATTGGAACAGTTGGGAGAGAATCTATCTGTTCCCCCCAATAAACATGCTGATGAAAGTCTTACACAAGCTCAGGTCATTCAAGGGTCAAGTAGCCCTAGTAGCCCCCAATTGGCCGAAGAGCAACTGGTTTCCACTTCTCCTGGAACTCAAGTTGCGGCGTCGTCAGATACCCAAACCCAGGCTGACTCAGATAGTACAAACGAAGCCTGTGTCTGCTTCCTCAAAAATTCTGAATGCCCTGGCTTTATGGACTTTATGAAGTTTGCCGCCCAAAGGGGGGCAAATATTGACCCTGTTAATACTCTGTTTATTGAATCCGATAAGAGAGATTCTACTCTCAGACAGTATGACTCAGCAGTCAAAAAATTGGCATCTTTTCTGAAGGCATCTGAAGCTCAAACTATGACCACTAATTTAGTGATAACCTTCTTTAGATCATTGTTTGAAAAAGGCCTAGCCCCGGCCACTATCACTACAACAAAATCAGCTTTGAGAAAGGTGTTTTTGCATGGCTTCAAGATTGACCTAACTGACTCATACTTTTCTTCCATCCCTAGAGCATGTGCTCGTTTAAGGCCGGTAACACGCCCACATTCGGTTACCTGGTTCCTTAACGACGTTCTGAAATTAGCCTCAGATATTAATAATGCCCAATGCTCTTATCTAGATCTGTTAAGGAAGACTTTATTCCTGATTAGTTTAGCTTCAGGTGCCAGAATCTCAGAACTGTCTGCTCTCTCCAGAGGTGTTGATCACATAGATTTCCTCCCGTCAGGAGAAGTTCTGCTTTCCCCAGATCATAGATTCCTAGCAAAAAACGAAGACCCTCAAGACAGGTGGTCTCCTTGGAAGGTGGTTCCTCTTCCACAAGACCTGTCTTTGTGCCCAGTCGCTACCTTGAGGGCTTACTTGCAAAGAACTTCTCAGTGTTTGTCTGGTCCTCTTTTTATCAGGGAAAAAGGTGGAACACTTTCTTTAAAAGCTATAAGACAGCAAATCCTATACTTCATTAAACAAGCTAACCCGGATTCAGTTCCCAAGGTTCATGATATCCGAGCGGTAGCTACCTCTACCAATTATTTTCATAATATGGATTTTGCTGAATTAACAAAATACACGGGGTAGAAATCTCCATTAGTGTTTAAATGCCACTACTTGAAAACACTTGAAGCTCTGAAATTTCCTACGGTGTCTGTCGGGAGTGTCATCCCCCCACCTTAAAATTATCCTTATCCTTTCCCCCCCGCCCGCCTGCCTCATTTATTTGCCCTACCAGTTTTCCTGGGCCAATCATACCTCACTGCCTGGCTCCTCAATTTAAATGATGCTTGAAATTGTTGGCCTTTATATGATGTTTATTGTGATTATGTTTTTGATGTGTGCTATTTTGTAGGTTTAAGTCTTGAGGTACTTCTGTAATTTTGTACTCCTTATTTTGGTACCTCCTCTCATGTTTTTTGCCATACTTTATATTTTCATGTCAAATTGTATGTTTAATAAGCTTAGCCTAACTATTATTCTAATTTCCTTTGTTGTGATGCTCTGAATTACTTATGAGAAATAATTAAACTTATTTTCTTATAGTACGCATTTTTATGCATGATCACCTTAAATAATTGTTTTCTTACATCTCCACAGTCTTGGTATGTTTCTCTGTTACGATTTCACCGGGTGACACAGGGACGAGCTCAGAAAAGGGATTTTGACAAAGGAAAAATCTATTTCTGAGGGAGGCCCTGTGTCACCCGGTGACCCTCCCAGGTCCTAGCTTTCCCCCCCCTGCACGGGCATACCAAGCCTGGGGATGGGGCTAGCCTGGAATGAGTTCAGATGGCGCTGGGGTCGCCGTCGGGCAGGCGGGTGAGTGAGGGAGCTGGGTCGGCTCTCCGCTCTTCCGGGGGTTTTGTCATTGGGATGTCTTCAGAGTGTGGTTCTGTGGCAGTGATAACTTCACTAACCCTTTCCCATACCGACATCTATTTTCATTATAGATGCTCGATCTGGGGTTAGTAACCCCAGCATTCCTGATAGCATTTTTCTCTGGTATATTTAGCAATATTTATACCTAGAAATTCGTGTTAGTAAGGAATTTCACCGGGTGACACAGGGCCTCCCTCAGAAATAGATTTTTCCTTTGTCAAAATCCCTTTTTGCTATTTTTAACATTTGTCTATTGCTGTTTTTACTTGGTAGAGTATATACCTCACAATCTTGGATCTTTGGGTATCTATTTTTGAGAGAGTCCAACAGCATTTTCTTATCGACTGGTTTGTTATTGTTTTCAGGAAGTACAATGGTACCCTGAATGCTGCTCATAGTATCGTGTTTTTTTGTTGTGGCTTCTATAAGCCAAGTTTTTTCCTTTATTTGTCTAAGCAACATATCTGTCATTAGATGTCTATTTAATAAATAACTCTCTAGTTTTAGGGCTGAAATATTTTGGTCAGCTTCCATGGTTAGAAACCTTGACCGACTCCCACTCCCAAAGAGGGAGTCGAAGCGAGTCAAGGTTGGGTCAAGACGATATTTACTTCTTTTTGATTTGTTGTGTACTGGAATATAAGGTTCCAGTGTGATTACATTTGGATTCTTGTTTTTTTTTCCAAAGAAAGGTTGTTACAGGAGGTTCCAATGGTCGTCATCTGTGCCAAGTCACTACCATCAATGGGCCTAGGGGTACTCGAATCATTATTTTCACTTATGTCACGTTAAGTGATGGTTTTGCGGGAACTGCTGGTTCCCCGCTCGTTCCCTTTTGTGGATTGCTGCCTCCTTACCTTCAAGTTTTTTTTTGTTTTGATGTTTTCGTGGTGAGCTGCCGTTTTTCTGTCTTCAGTCGGGTCTGGTAGGGCAGCGAAGGTAGCAGTTGTGGCAGCAGCAGCAGGCAGTTTTTGGAGTCGACGTTGGTCGAGTTTTTGAGCAGCAAATTGGAGCACGCCACGGCGGGGCACGTCTCGTAGAGGTGGAGTGTGACCATGAGTAGTCGTGTGACCATGAGCTGCTCATCTTTGATGACAGCGTGAGGCTGTCCTGACGTCTCCATCGGGTTTTCTGGTTTGTGGGTTTTGTCCCTGTCGTGCAGCTGAGGGCTGTCTTGGTGCCCCGATGGAGGACGTATGTTTGGTATTTTTTTTTTCTGCCTGCTGTTGTTTATTTTTGCCTCTTTTTTTTAAGCTACTTTTTATTTATGAAGTTAATTGCTTATTTAACTTGATTTTGTTTAGTGCTGCCTTTTGGCTTTTTTTTTGTATTTGTGGTTTTTATCTTTTACCAGACCTGACTCACTTGTAAATAAATTTATTTTGAGCTCATTATATTGTTTTTGTTGTTTTCCCTCCTTTGTTTGTTGCATCTGCCGTCAGTCAAGACAGCCCCGTCCTGAGTATGTTAAAGAACCTGCATAACGGCCCACTGGTCGTTACAATGGCGACCGTGACAGGGCGGCTCTGTTTTGGCTGGCGGGGTTGTTACGGCATTGGAGGAGCATGAGTGTAAAAAAAAAAAATAATCTTTTTTTCTTTTAGGTGGGGAGGTGTCACGTTAAGTGATGGTTTTGCGGGAACTGCTGGTTCCCCACTCGTTCCCTTTTGTGGATTGCTGCCTCCTTACCTTCAAGTTTTTTTTTGTTTTGATGTTTTCGTGGTGAGCTGCCGTTTTTCTGTCTTGTCGGGTCTGGTAGGGCAGCGAAGGTAGCGGTTGTGGCAGCAGCAGCAGGCAGTTTTTGGAGTCGACGTTGGTCGAGTTTTTGAGCAGCAAATTGAGCACGCCTACGGTGGAGCACGTCGTAGAGGTGGAGTGTGACCATGAGTAGTCGTGTGACCACGAGCTGCTCATCTTTGATGACAGCGTGAGGCTGTCCTGACGCTCCATCGGGTTTTCTGGTTTGTGGGTTTTTGTCCCTGTCGTGCAGCTGAGGGCTGTCTTGGTGCCCCGATGGAGGACGTATGTTTGGTATTTTTTTTTTTCTGCCTGCTGTTGTTTATTTTTGCCTCTTTTTTTTTTTAAGCTACTTTTTATTTATGAAGTTAAATGCTTATTTAACTTGATTTTGTTTAGTGCTGCCTTTTGGCTTTTTTTTTGTATTTGTGGTTTTTATCTTTTTACCAGACCTGACTCACTTGTAAATAAATTTATTTTGAGCTCATTATATTGTTTTTGTTGTTTTCCCCTCCTTTGTTTGTTGCATCTGCCGTCAGTCAAGACAGCCCCGTCCTGAGTATGTTACAGAACCTGCATAACGGCCCACTCGGGTCGTTACACTTAGCATAAAGATTTGAGGGAGGAAAAAAAAAAAACCTGTAAACCTTAAAAAGATATCATCAGCTTTTCATGGAGTTTTAATCTTCCACCAATGGCACAAGTGAGAACTGACTCCCAAATGTCCGCTCCTACCCTACCCCAAAGGGGATGGCACAACATGATTAGAGTGGCCCAAGTGTAAGCCAAACCTGCTTGCTAGGACTGAGAGTATTACAAGAATACAATCATCCCCACTCGAATCATGTTATGGACAAACCGGATAGAATGCCGAGAGTCCTATCCATAGAACCAGACCACCCTGGAATCCGTGGTCCAGCCCTAACAAATAGTTCCGCCTTTGAGCTACCAATCTGGTAACTTTCGGGTCTGAACATTATCGGGTAGCTGATGGTCCTACCACAGTTCTCACTATTTAGCTTCGGATATAAACCCATTCCCAGCTATGATATCTTTTCGCATTTATCAGGTCCAGCAAATTTTATCAAAAGTGGAAATTTCCACAAATCTAATCCAAAACAATATATGATGGTATATGAGACTCTTGGACTCGAACCCAGAAACAAATTCCTGGGGTTCAATAGCCCCCTCACCACGTCAAGGTGGTCTCATATCGAGGGGGACTTACTATGATATTTGCAAGTCAGTAAAATTTACAGGTGTTCTGTCATAACATACTTTGTTATGTGCACATAGCAGTACCTAAATTTCCTTCTTCTTGTTTTGCTGACATGTTGTAAACACAGTATCACTGGTTCATATTCCCATAGTAATCATTGTATTCCTCCCAAATGAAATCTGGTGTGTAGACCATTTATGTTGCATTGTATAATATAATTACTGAAAGTGTTACATTAGTGTGTTCGTGTTATTTTCTTTTTGTGGATCATCAATTTGCATTTTTTATAAAATGCTATTTACAATATTTATTTGTTTTTCTTTATAGGACATTATGTGTCCAATGCACATACAGCCCTTTTCTTGCCTAAACAAGCAGTTTCTTTACTTTTGTATCTTATAAAATTTTGTATAGTGCTTGATAAACTGTCCTTTGTTATGCTTTTGTTTTTGTTGCACAGTTCAATGAAACATTCATTACATCCACATGTGTTTTCATGTGTCGTTTCTTCGTTTACTCTTGCTGCACCTATTACTGGTAATGGGATAATCTCTTCTGCCATCACATAATCATTCTTGTCAATGGTTTATTCCTCTACTGTTTCTTTGATGTTGTGGGTATCTGTTTCCATTGGTTTTATTATTACTTTAGGAGACAAAGGTATATTATCATTTTTTGGTTTTTGTTCTTTCTTCGGGTGGTCTCCCGCCTTTACTTTAATGGATGTATCTCTAATGATAGTTGGTTTTTTGTTGGTCTTGGGTGGAGTTCTCTCTAAAGGCCTCTTTTTTTCTTTAGTTTCTAATTCATCATAACTATCTTCTAATATTTCTGTGGTGCTTGTGTTATCTTCTAGTGTTTTCATTTCTCTTAATATCTCAAATGAATTTGAACAAATATTTGTACACTTCTCTTGGTTCTTTGCTATATTGGTTTCTTTTTGCAAAGTAGTTATTTTTCTTTGAGACTGATTTATCAGGGTTTTCTTACTCTTATCTATTTCCATTTTTGTGCCATTGCTTGATCTAGTTACAGTAGAAAATATTCGTTTCCTAGCGGGATCATGCATTCTTTTAACTTTCAATTCTAATTTGGCCTCTTTTATAGGCATTCCTGTCCTTTCCCGAAGTAATATTAATTCTGTATTGTGCATATAATACATACACTCCTTAGATCTTGCATGGTGATTTTGTCCACAGTTAATCCATTTTGGTTCACCACACCTCCACTGTGTGGTATGTTTGTCAGATCCACAATGTGCACATACAGATTTATTACGGCAATTTTTCTTTGTATGTCCGTACATACTACAGTTTTGGCACTGTAGTGATTTTGGAACATACGATCTCAGTTCCCCGCTCTGGCCCATGGTTTTCATTTCAAGGGTAATTCATGGCCTTCGAATTTTATCTTTTCTATTCTCAGTGTTTTTCCATTACTCCGTCTACTGGCTACGTTATATATTTCACAGTCTTGTACATTGTTGTACCTTTTTTTTCAGGGAATCCAGCAATATATTCTTTTCTATTGGTTCTTCATTATTATCAGGGAGTACTATAATTCCCTGTACACTGTTCATATCGTCATTTTTTTATATGTACCTTTATATTCTCAATATTTTTATAGTTAAGTAGTTTTCTGATTGATTTTTTGTTGTGGTTTATATCAGCCACATCTGATCTTTTATTTGTCTGAATGACATTTCAGTAGTTGAATGTCGATTCAACTGTAAGTTTTCTTCTCTGTTTCTAAGGTCAGGAATCGTGACCAACTTCCACTTCCAAAGAGGGAGTCGAAGTGAGTCAAGGTTGGGTCAAGATATTTACTTTTTTTTTTGTTTGTCAACCGTGCCGAGTTGCTACCATCAAAGGGCCCAGGGGTACTTAAATCTTTAACACTACTGAGCATAAAGATTGAGAAAAAAATAAATAAGCCTGAAAACCTTAAAGAGATATCATCAGCCTTTCATGGAGTTTATTCTTCTACCAATGGCACAAGTGAAAACTGACTCCCAAATATCCTCTCCCTACCCTACCCCACAGGGGATGGCACAACATGATTAAAGTGGCCCAAGTGTAAGCCACACCCGCTTGCTAGGACTGACAATATTACTTGAATACAATCATCCCCACCCTAATAATGTCATGGGCAAACCGGATAGAATGCCAAGATTCCTATCCCCAGAACCAGACACCCCCCTGGAATCCATGGTCCAGCCCTAAAGAATAGTTCTGCCTGATATCTCTCAGATATAAACCCAATCCCAGTTATGATATCTTTTCCTGTTTATCAGGTCCAATAAATTTTGGCAAAAGCAGAAAATTCCACAAAAATTAATTCAAAGCAATACAGAATGGTATATGGGACTCTTGGACTCAAACCCGGGAACAGATTCCTGGGGTTCAAGAGCCCCCTCACCATGTCATGGTGGTCCCAAATCGAGGGGGTCCTTACATACAAACCTGAGGTCTTTACATATGGGATTAACCTTCAGCGAGCTGGAAATCTGGTCATTAAACTTTTGCAAGGTGGTTATGGTAATAGCTACCAATGGTAGGGGCAGAAGCACTGCCCACCAAGTTGGTAAGAGAATGAGGGCTGGTAAGAAGTAGGCCCTTCATGTAAAGACCTCAGGTTTATATGTTAGGAAAAATACAAATGACTTTAAAAATTTGCCATTTGTTCCTACAAAAATACAAACCCTCGGTCTTTACATATGGGAGATTTACTTTTGGAGGGAGGATTCTGAGTACATCTTTGAACTGACTGGTAGTTTGACTCGCCTGGGTATTCTCTTCCTGGTCATGAAAGAGCAAAGGAAGGGGACCGTACCTCTGATCTATTGAACAAGAGAGATCTTCAATTGTCAGACTTCTGGGCATTTCAAATTAAAGGAATGTAATATCCTTGATTTGAAATGGTTTGGATGAACCCACAGTGTCGGAGACTATAAAGCTAAGAATAACCAACTGGTTTGATTATAGTTAGTCCCTCTCTCCCCTTGCTAGAGAGAAGGAAGGATTTGCATCTACTAAACCAAATGGAGCTGGATTATAGATACGATACTCAGTCATCCAGACCACCTGTATGTACACCCGTTCAGCACATGACAGCTCGTTCACTGCTCCTCTGCCCACTGGAAGAGGAAGGAAGACAGGAGAAAGGGAGGAGGCCAGTCCCACACACATCTTCTCCTTGCAGCCGCACACCTTAGGCGAGATGCAACCTGTCCCAACTACATGACTTGTTGAGCATCCACCATAGGATCCAAGGAAAAGGAATCCAAGGACCTATGGGCAACAACCCAAGGTAAAAGGAGATGAATATGATCTGCATGATTACATTCCAGCCTAGTACTCAACCGACAGGTTCTTCCTGAATGTGATGTACAGACCGATGCCCCTTGCCTCAAAAGATCTGGCCTGAAACCTACTGTTGTCCACCAGGAAGTTGCGGTTTATGCTCGTCTGATCATCTCACTAGTCAGAGAAATGACAATTAGGACACTTTCTCGGCCAACTCGAAGCTAAAGAATGAGTCGTTGGCATTGGGCTGAAAGTCTATTCTTTATGGAGGCAACATAGACGTCATACTGTCATTGGAATCACAGGACCATAGAATTGTTGTAATTACATCCATCTTGCTTGGGAAGTCTGGTTGGCCACTGTACTGAATGTTCTTCTGCCTACTTGTGTACCTGCACTGCAATAGAGTAGATGAAAGGACACTAGAAACTTTGTTGACCATGGCACTACCGTGGTGTCGTTGCTACCACACCAAGGAGTGTCTATGCTTGGATCTTGAGACTCTTGAAAGTCTAAAATGAACTATGCTTAAGTTCCAAGAAAGGAAGTGTAGGAGCCTGCCACTCTGGTCAATGTTTCGAAGAATGAAAAATCTCTGGAGGAGGATAGTGTAACCATTGCACTACTGTACCTTGGTGTCATTGCTATCAAAGGAGCGCCTATCTGGACCCTGAGACTCCTGAAACTCCCTTAAGATCCACATAACATAACATTCTCTCCCTCTTGGCTTGTGGTTCAACTGGTAACTGCAGCAGCAGCAGGAGCTCTACTGCCTACACCTCCCACTCCTCACAGGGGGAGTGTAACTATACAGTGGATCCCTGCCTATTTGCAGTTCTAGATTCACAGCTTCACCTATTCGTGGATTTCTCTGTGGAATATAATGTACGTACATATTATTTGTGGAAAATTTGCTTATTTGTGGTATTTTTCATAGAGAAATATTCACAAAATACTGTATTTTCATATTTTCATGACTAAATGCACTTTTTGTGATAAAACTATTAAAATATTCAGGTATAAGCATTTGGAGAGGGTTTTTTGGTGTTTGAACTATCAAAATAGGCAGTTATAAGCATTTTTAGAGAGGTTTTAAGTATTCATAGATTTGAGCTATTTGCGGGGGTAGTGTTACTCATCCCCCGCAAATCCCCAGGGGTTAACTGTATCAAGTCAAAAGAAATGAAGCTCCTAGACACCACTTCCTGACTGAGTAGGAACCAAAAACAAGTTGTCGGAACTTAGTTTGGAGGTACTACTGATCTCCCAATGAACCAGGCAGAATGACGGGAAGGTGTAAGCCCAAGACTTAAATCATGTAAGATATCTCCTAGGCGCCAACAGCATCTGAAATTTCTAGGAGGTCACTTATCCAAATACAGTACTGACTAGTCTCAATTTTCTAACCTGGATGCAAAAGAAGTCTCCTAACCGTCAACAGAATCCGGTGCTCCAGGAAGTCACCTATCCAAGTACTGACCTGACCCAATTATTGCTAATTTCACTGATCAGATGAGAAGTGATATTTTCAATGGCATGGTCGATAGCTGTTATGCCCACGGTCCGTAGAGACAGAGCCGAACAGTAACAGCTTTAGAGTGTCGAGACTGAAGGACTAATTGACCATCTTCCTAGATCAAACAATTCTTCACAACTTCAAGGTGTCAAGACCAATTGTCGCAAACACTAACCCTAGTGACCGAACTTGTCTGTCATACATCCATCATCCTGGAATGTGCCTGGTTGACTGCTGTGCTGAGTGTGGTTCTGCAAACCTGTGCACCCGCACCGTCAATCGAGGAGATGATAGGACATTACCCCCCCCACCTTGTTGACTAAGGAACTATTGTGGTACCGTTCCTGAACAACACTACGGAATGTCTATCCTTGGATCCTGAGGCTTGGAGATCTAAGATGATCCAGGTTATTGAGGTGCAGATTAGGTCAGGTTAGGCTAGGTTTAGTTTAGGCTAGGCTAGGTTGGGTTAAGTACCCAACCTACCCCCTTCTGGTTGATGCCATGAGACAAAAAGTCCCAGGATATTGAAGTGCAGGTTTGGTAAGGTTAGGCTAGAACTATTTTGGCTAGGATAAGTTAGGTTAACTACCCAACCAAACCTAGCCCCTTGAAGAGCAGGTGACTACCTCCTGGTTGATGCCGTAAGACAAGAAGTTCCAGGATACTGACGCGCAGGTCTGGTAAGGTTAGGCTAGAACTAGTTAGGCTAGGCTATGTAAGGTTAAGTACCCAGCCTAACCTCTTGAAGTGTAGGTGGATGACCTTCGATTGATGCTTTGAGGTATGAAGTATCCCTGGAGGGAAGAGTGTACAACACCCCAAGGGGATAGTTGTCTCACCATTAGGCTAAGTCCTCTTACCTCTCTGAGAGAGGATGGGATGGAATGAGGAGACCTTGTTGAAGACCAGGACCCCACTTTCCATCTTCAAGAATTAGGCTTCATCCTTGTGCTATGAAGAGTATTGCAGAAGAGGACACTGAAGCTGTTGTACCGAGCAGTAGGCCTGATCCGTAGATCTACGGAGCTAGAAAATAATTCTGATTGCACAATCAGTATTGATTGACTCCTGTTTCAGAAGCATAGGACAGTATGTTTCTACAGAACTTCACTGTAAACGAAACGAACCTGTAGTCGAAAACGAACAGGAATCCAAAGAAATCTGTGCTGTTGAACTGTAACTACCTTGGCTCTGGGAGTCAAAGATTAATATTAGTGTAAAAACAATCAGGAGTCAAGGTTCAAATGTGAACGATGAAACAAGGGGTTTCTTCCTACCTGTAAAATGTCAAAGTCTCTGGCTGAACACAAGTGTAAGACTGCCAGTTCATGCAATGATGGCCGTATGGGTCTGATAGAATGAATTCATTCGTTCAGTTGTAGGTGTTATTGAAATGGACGTTGGATACTACGATGAAAACGACTGATGAAGGTCATAACGTATGTCGGAAATGTCTGGAAGAACGATCCATTCGTTCAAATGCGTTGGCCATTCGTTTGGTGATGTGGACGTTTACTGAAAAAGGAGGTCGACCGCTCCCGATGAATAAGACCCTGTCAACTTACATTATGAAGGACGTAAAAGTTGGCAGAACAATCCGGTTCGCTCGTATGTAGATGGTGTGGTAACGTCCATTGTCCATTACCAGATGATCAAGCTAAAACATGGTGAGCAAAAGACATTGCACAGATGTGTTGTTGTTGCACTCGAACATGAGTTGTCACGTTCCTGGATGTCTACATAAATACTATCAATGCTCTTTGCTCAACAGAATTGAACAAGGCAGTGATCGGACGGGAATCAGTGCTTCAACATGGCATGGCCATAGGCCATCCCATTCTCTTCCCAAACCTTCACGTGAGCATGGTCAATGGTCCTATCCCAGGCACGCAATCCTGAGACAACTATCACAACCCCCCCACACTCCCGTGCGATGGCTGTGTCAATGTACAGCCGTACATCCATGCTGTCAAGTCCGCAGCTAGGCGAATTTGAACAATGAACCCAATTTCTCCTAAGAGAGAGAGAACGTGAGAGACGACAAGACGCTGAGGAGTAAGGCTGAATGAATTGGACTAACCACATGCACGTGTCTTCACGGACGCGAATGTGCGACAGGACACGGTTGTGGGGGCTGGAACGACGATCAGAGGGCCTCCTGGGAGAGCGTGAACAGGGAGGAGTTCTTAAATGTCATGGACGTGCGAGTGATGAAGCGACAATGGCCTAGGCTGGAAACACGTCCGCGGCTGTGCCGAATCTCTCACATCTCTTGTACGATTGCGGGACCCAGAAAGAAACGGCTGAACTTCTGAAGCTTTCACTACATGGGATTTCTTAACAGGAACCTTGTCATCCTTCCTACGAACATGAACACAGAGGACAGAGGGAAGATGACACTGCCATACATTTTCCGATCGCCAATCTCTGCTTGGAGTGAAATACTGAAGGGCAAGAAGTCGCTGGACGTCACACCTCATCAGCGAGAGGGCCGTGAGCTGGAGCGGGAGAACACATCTGGACGTAGATGTAGAAGAGAAAGAAGATGATGAAGGAGAAGATGGAGACACAGACCTGCAATGCTTCTTCACAACATAGCCAAACTTCTCTCGAAAAACAATGTTGACTGTCAACCACTGCTTTCATGAGAGCATCAGAAGACAGAACGGGAGTAGAAACCACCACTGTGGTAGGGGTCCAAAGCTTTGCAAGGGATACGCTGCCGATGGAGCCGGGGAAGAAGCCACCATTGTGGATGGAATTCCAAAGCTCTGAGAAGAATATGCTGCCGATGGAGCAGGGGTAGAAGCCACCACCACAGAAGGGAATCCAAAGCTCTGAGAGGGAACTAACAAGGCGGAAGAGATGGGAATGTAAACAGGTTAGTCACTGCGGCCGCCAACTCAAAACGCTGGTCAGGGTACACCAAAGGCTGATGAGGCAACACAGCCATCTTCTGAGCCTCCGATCCTGAAACAGAACAAGATGGTGCTACCTCCTCCTTCACGGGGGATCACCCCCAAGAGAGTGGGGCAGCCAGAGAAATAATATCTCCTGACCCCTCTCCCGAAACTTCCAAAGTCAAAGCTATGGACGAATGTGACGGGGTAAAATCTTCCTAGGAAGAAGAAGCAACTGGAGGAAGATTGGGCATAGAAGGAACCAGTAGACTTTCTCAGCCATTGAAGGAGAAAACACCTTCCAAGATGGTGCCTCCTTCCTGTGATGCTTCTTGGCAAAAATCCTGCACTGCCCACGAGGCCAAGAACAAAATTCAGAGAGGGGAAGGGAGCTAGCCTTCGACTCACAACACCCCCCAACAAAGAAGGGGCAAGAAACAAGACAGGAACCGTAGACAGGAACTCCCACTGGTCCTGGAGAGCACGTTGGGACCAAACACACTGTCAAAGATCTTGCGACATCAACCTCCATGTTGAGGGAGAGGGGAAAACTTAATAGCTTTCGGCAAGAAGTACAGTAAACCCCCCGTATTCACGGTCTCACAATTCGTGGACTCACCTATTCGCGGATTTCTCTATGGAACATATATACACATTATTTGCTGAAAATCTGCCCATTCACGGTATTTTTCACCGAGAAATATTCACTAATTACTGTATTTTCACCTCATTTTCATGACTAAATGCAGTTTTTGTGATAAAACTATTAAAATACTCAGCTAGTTTTCGAGTTACAACATTTCATCTTACGATAATTCGATTTTGCAATGGGGTAAGCAATTAATACCGATACGACAATATTTATAAAATATTTTTAAATTTCGCACGGGCACAGTCAGCAGTGTACAGGCAGCGAGAGAGACCAAATTACAATAAACCAGCTTCTTTTCATCCAACTCTTTATCCCAGAGAATGATAAAAGTATTGTTGGTAACGTTATACTCTTGCATAAATGTGTACAGCCATAAACAACTGACCGAGAAACTGTTGTTTTGTTTATCACCGAATCGTATAACAACAGCCCTTTTGTTTGTATTTCCACCATAGTACAAATGACGTTAATTAGAATAGGACTGATATATTTTTACATTATACTGTGCCCTTATTCTGTATGCATAAAAGATCGGCAAGGAAATATACTGGTAAATTTATGCTGCAAGATGTAGCTGAAGCTGAGAAAACAATTTTCAAGCTGCTTATGATTATAAATTATCATGCATCGGCAACATGGATGAAACTCGACCGTAATTAAAATTGAAGAGTCAGCATTTTCATCAAAACTACTAGGCATGAAAGAACACATTACAGCTATTTTTACGCCAATGAACAATAAATACGTACAGCTCACTATGATGAAATCAAGTAAAAATAGTGAATGGAATCTTGATTTTTTTACACAAAACAAATCCCCCAAACGGCCATCATCATCTCTTAACGAAAAAATAGCTAAATTAATTTCACAACAAGACATATTTAAGTTATATTTCGACTTATGAACACTTTGTACAGTATAACAAAAAATAACCTTGCCCCATACAAATAAAGTATCTAGAGATTCATTTACATTAACTAGAAGCAAGAAAAGTGCTCTGAACTGAGTTGCACACAGCAAAATAAACACTGCAATAATGATTTCCAAACCAAAGCATTGATTGCTATGATTGCAATTTATAATACAAAAGCAATATAAGAATATACACAATATTACTGGATACAGTGAATTAAGGCATAACATTTTAAGAGATCCGTGGAAAAGATGCATATTTGTTATGTTGATGTTTGTATAATGTGATATGTGAATATAGAGTACAGTATAATGTAGGCTACACTACCATATATGTATACAATATACCCAAGTGTAGGCTAAGCTAATTCTTGTTTGTTATTCAGTTTCTCTTTGTATTGAATTATGAAAGTCACTTTGCATGAACCTCCAGAATTAGCTGATATTAATAATTACTATACCGTGGATGTATAGAGTATACTTTATAGTGTAGGCTAGGCTACCATATAAGTATACATGGTACTGACTACCCTAGTGTAGGCTAGGCTATATTCGAGATACATTTTTTCCAACAACTGATGGGTTTTTTGGAACCTAACTCATCATAAGTAGGATGATATCTGTATATGCATTTTTAGTTTTTGTTTGTGTTTGAACTATCAAAATAGGCAGTTCTAAGTGTTTTTAGAAGGGTTTTAAAGTATTTGCAGGTTCTAGCTATTCGCGTGGGGGATACGCATCACCCATGAATACGGGAGGTTTATTGTATCCTCGTACAACTGAATACAAAACCCTCGCTTGGAAACATGAAAAATCCGCCTTGTCTCAATTCTCTCAATCTACATACCTGGAAGACTAATACATTACAATGTTCCAAGAAAATATCTATTTGTTATAAAAAAAATGTTTGTTCATGAAAATGCATTTCAGGACAAGGAGGAAAAGAAAATTGGAGAGGGAAGTTCTTAAAAACGAGGTTGAGAGATGTCTAAAGATAGAACAGTAGGCAGTCGAGAGTTGGATACTATCCCTCCAACTCTCCACTGATAAGTGATATAAAAGAAAACAGAATACACAAAAAACACCAAGGAGATAGATGTTAGGTTTGTGTAAATAAAAAACGCAACAAAAAAACTATGTAAAATGATATATAAGGAGAAAGACTCCAAAACATATACATGTCAATATGGCTGCATAGCAAGAACAAGTGAATATATCATTAGTGAGACAGAAAAACGTGTTGAAATGTTTCAAAATATCAATACTACATGCAAAGTACAAACAAAAAAATATAAAAAAAAATATATTATAAAAACACACATATTCAAACACAGAAGAGAAAGTTGAACGGCAGGTCAGAGAAAGAAATGCACATCTAGATGAGATGGCAGCCAAAAAAAAACTGGTAGAACTCAATGCGCACCGACTTGGTGGGCGGTGCTTCTGTCCCTACCATTGGTAGCTACAGGCAGTCCCTGCATATTGGCAGCGTCGATTAACAGCCTTTCAGTGCGGCGCTTGCCTAGCTACATCGTTTACCGGATTTTCGGCGCCAATCTCCAGTTAATGGCACCAATCTCTGGTTAACAGCGCCAATCTCCTTTTTTAACGGCACCATTAACCAGGGGTTTTAGTGCCGATCTCCTGTTAATGATGCCGTTAAGCAGGGTAATCAGCACTATTATCACCGATTTTCGGTTAGCGGGGCTCGGCTGGGGATGGAACCCCTGCCATTAACTGGGAACTGCTTGTATTACCGTAACCACCTTGCAAAAGTTTAACAGCCGGATTTCCAGCTCGCTGAAAGATAATCTCATATGTAAAGACTGAGAGTTTGTATTTGTGTAGGAACAAGTTTGATTTTAAAATGCTGCTTATTATACAAACAAATTTTAAATGAAGTAGAACTGTGACTCGTTAGGTTTGGTCGTAGTTTCCGCCTGTCCAAAATGTTTTGCACCCTGCACTTTATTCGTTTCTTCAACCAAAGTTACAATCTGTAGCTCTAGTGATACCTCTAAAATTAATGTACATTAGTTACAGTAACTAACATCAGCAAACGATTGTTTCTCGCTTCAGTTGTGCTTGTCAGTTCTTACTGTTGTCTATGTCCGTGTTTTGCTGAGCGGTGGTCATTGAAATAGAAAGTGGTTGCTAATAATAAGACATAGTCATGAATTATTATACTATAAGACATAGTCATGAATTATTATACAAGACAATATGTCTGGTAAGCCTGGCTGAATGTATGACAATTCACATTTAGCCAGTCTGTGTGTGTGTGTGTGCATAAATATGTAGGAACACACAATGCACTATAATAAACTACCCTCTTATAGTTTACAGTGCTCTCTCTCTTATTCTTTACATAAAAAAATAGGTTACCCTAACAGAGAGAGAGAGGGGGGGCAAACAAATGCACAGTAAGTGCATAGTTTACCTTAAAGTCATGCCTATGTGTATTAACACCCATATACACAGACTGAAAAATATATGTATGTCACACTACATTACTGCATTCCATACAATTCTGCATTGCAATAAATGAATGTCAATAAAGATACTACCTGAGAGAGAGAGAGAGAGAGTGCACAGTAAATGTGTAGTGTTTAATAACATGTTAAAACAAAGATGTTCATGGTTTTTTATATACTACTGCATGATTTTTTTGTATTTTAAATGAGTGTGTATTTTACACATCTTACAAGCATACTCAGTAAGTAGGTAGAACTATAGCGCTCGGCTATGTTTTTGTTACGTTACTCTGTCCAGAACAGTACTGTACTGTATGTAGTTTTAGAAGCAATGCATTTAGTGGATATATATCTGAAACTGAGTAGGTGAATAAATATTTTAGATAATGAAAATATCAAAAAACCAATTAGGATAGGCTACCGAATATTATATATGGAATTGCTGTTCTCTAGAAGCTAGTCAAGTTGCTCAAAGGTACAGTATTGTGTTGGCTATTTACCAATCTATGTTACTTACTGGATTTCGTTACTTAAAGGAGGGGCAGACCCCCAAACTGTCCGTTAGGTTGAGGTGTCACTACAGAATATTGTAAATAAGATCAACGTAATATAACTATGTATCTCAATGAGTATACTGTACAATTGAACCCCAGTATTCGTGGGGGATGCGTACCACAACCCCCCTTGAATAGCTAAAATCCTCGAATACTTGACACCCCTCTAAAAATGCTTCTAACTGCCTATGTTGATAGTTCAAACACCAAAAAACCCCTTTAAAAATGCCTTTGCTTCAGTATTTTAATAGTTCTATCACAAAAAGCAGCTACTTCCTCAGCACAAAATCATTAAATAAATATACTGTACACACTCGTATATGCTAAATACAGTAGGGTAGTTTTTCATATTACAGTAATGTACCTGATTCCTATCTGTATTGCTGCATTTATTACTGAAATTAACAGCTTAAAGACTCCCAAAAACTGACAATGAAATAAAGTCACATAACAGGGGAAAGAAGAAAGAACGACAGATTTCCACAGGTTTCCTACACCAGCTTTGAGGTATCATTTACCCTATACAGGCGGTCCCCGGCTTACGACGGTTCCGGCTACGACGTTCCGAGTTTACGACGGTTTTTCAGATATATTCATTAAAAAATCCAGGCCGGCTTACGACGTTTGTTTCGAGTTTACGACGCAGCCCGTTTACGACGCAGCCTGTTTACGACGCTTTTCAATTACGTATATTTATAAAA
This sequence comes from Macrobrachium rosenbergii, assembly GCF_040412425.1. NCBI lineage: Eukaryota > Metazoa > Arthropoda > Malacostraca > Decapoda > Palaemonidae > Macrobrachium > Macrobrachium rosenbergii. The sequence continues at coordinate 2,399,877 of NC_089763.1, read as the reverse complement.
AAATCCGTTTCTGGTTTAACAGTAATCATCAAAAATCAGTTTCTGGTTACAATTATTAAAATACATTGCAAGGTTATGACTTTTTTTCGGCGCTTTTTACGCCTCTTTGTAAGCGAACTAGTTTCGTGAGCGTAGCTGCGCTCTGTATGTAACTGCATTGGTACTGTACAGTAGTTGACCGGACAACGACCTTCCTGGGTCGATCACGCAGGCGCGCGTAACAATACCAAACAACCCTTTCCTCACTCACGTGTTTGCCTCCGCAGAGTTAGGTACGTTGCCTCATTGTTGCTTTTCTTTAGCTGCAGTTTTTCGTGAATTGTGCCTTCACTATGGCTCCAAAACGGCAGAATTTATCATCTGATGCTAGTGCATCCAAGAAGCCGAGGAAGAGCATCACCATGGAAGTCAAGTACGACGTAATTAAGCGTTCGAGAAGGGTGAAAGTAACACCGAGATAGGCCGTGCCTTGGGCCTTAGCAGAACGACGGTTGTTACCATAGTGAAGGACAAGCAGCGATTCTGAAACATGTGCAAGACGCTGCACCAATGAAGGCAACGGTGATTAACGTGAAGCAACGTAGCCAGAACGTAGTGGAGATGGAGAAGTTATTGTTGATCTGGCTGGAAGACCAGAACCAACGGCGTGTTCCAGTGAGCCTGAGTGTGATTCAAGAGAAGGCTAGGAGCTGCATGCGGCAGTGGTGAAGAAAAATGGGGAAGGCAGTGCTAGTGAAGAATTTTCCGCCAGTAGGGGTTGGTTTAACCGCTTCAAGGCTCGTGCAAATTTGCACAATGTGAAGTTGCAAGGTGAAGCTGCTAGCGCTGATGACGTAGCAGCAGAAAGTTTCCTAGTGGTTTGGCTGAGATAATTAGGGAAGGTGGTTACACTGCTGACCAGGTATTTAATGTAGATGAGACAGGGTTATTTTGGAAAAGAATGCCAAATCGTACATACATTTCCAAGGAGGAGAGGTCAGCACCAGGCCATAAAGCTGGTAAGGAGAGGCTGACTTTACTCTTTGGGGGAAATGCTAGTGGCGATTTGAAGCTTAAGCCCTTGCTAGTGTACTTGGCAGAAAATCCCAGGGCTTTTAAGGGCATTTTCAAGAGTCAACTCCCCGTCATTTGGAAGTCCAATAAGAAAGCTTGGGTTACCTTGATGGTCTTCGAGGACTGGTTCAATGACCACTTTGTGCCCGCAGTGGAAAGGTATTGTGCCTCGAAGGGTCTGCCTTTTAAGGTCCTGCTTGTCTTAGACAATGCCCCTGGTCACCCGGCTAATCTTAGTAATATGAACCCTAATGTGAAGGTGGTGTATCTACCACCAAATACTACATCCTCATACAGCCGATGGACCAGGGAGTCATTGCTAACTTCAAGGCATGCTACCTGAGGAGGACAATACGCGCTGCTTTACGGGCCGTTGAAGGTAACAAGGAGTTGACTCTGAAAGATTTTTGGAAGGGCTACAACATTGCAGATGCTGTGACGAACATCGCACGTGCTTGGGACGGCGTAAAGGTGTCGACTCTGAATGGTGCGTGGAAGAAACTGTGTCCGCAGTTTGTGAATAGTTTTAAGGGGTTTGAGCAGGCAGAAGATGTTGAGGCTGTGACAAGGAAAATTGTTGTGCTAAGCAAGAGGCTGAAACTGGACTTGAAGCTGAGGATGTCACCGAGCTGCTGGCATCCCACGGAGAGGAATTGTCATCGGAGGACCTCATTGAGCTGGAGAAGCAGATGATCGAGGAGGAGGAAGAGGCACCACAACCAAAGGTCAAGGAATTAACAATCAAGGGCTTGACAGAGGGTTTTGCTCACCTGGAGAAATGTTTGGCAGCATTTGAGGGTGAGGACCCTAACATTGCCAGGTTTGAGAGGATTCGCAGAGGAATGCTGGATCTTACTACGTGCTACAGGGAGGCGCTGAAGGAGAAGCAGCTGAAGAAGAAAGTGCAGTCTAGGCTAGACTCTTTCTTCGTGAAGAAGTCTTCAGCACCACCTGCCACTCCTAGTCTAGGTAAGGATTTCTCAACTTTATTTTTATTAACTGCTGTAATATAAATTGTTATAACTTGTAATAATATTTATAAAATGTTACTGCAATTTATATTTACATACTGTAGATACACAGCATAACCCAATAAATTTTATCATTTGTATCATTGCAGAAGTGACTCCTAATCCAGATTCCCAGAACCTCTACCTGGCTATGAATCAGAACCTGAGCCTGAACCTGTACCTGCAGTAACCTCCCAGCAGCTTTTCCAGCTCTATCAGGTAAGGAATTCCTAAGTGTTTAATTTTTATAATTTTCATGCATGAAATCATTTGTACATACAGTACTGTACATATGGTACAAATTTTATATTTACTATCGCATAACCTAATTTATTTCATTATGTGCCATTCCAGATCTCTTTGGTAGTGATGACAGTCCTGACCCCCTGAAGAATTCCAGGGTTTTGAAGTTACGGGACCTCCTGTCTCCTCTCCAACTTCACCAGGTAAGGAATTCTTAATGTTTTTTTTAATGTTTTATAAATTTTTATAAATGTTACAAAAACTGTACTGCACTTCACCCACTGTACAGTACACTATTGCTTTAGTATTTGCTGTAACTTTACATAATCATTATCATTCCAGATCCACATGTTACAGCCTCCTCCCGGCCCAACTCAGCTGACCTTATCCCCTCTCCAGCCCCATCAGGTAAGGATTTCATGACTTTTTTTTCTTTCAAATCACTTTATAAAACTGTATACAGTACAGTAGCTTATTGCATACATACCCTGTGTGGTAATTTCTATCTTTTATCATTCCACAAATGACAGGTGTCCCCTGCTCAACTCCAAATTCACCTGCACCAGTAGCACCTGCACCCATTTCATGTCCACCAGGTAAGGAATTCTTCACTTTTTAGAAATTTCTATTAGCCTACATTGTTTTAAATTGTGTTATTATACTTATACAGTACAGTACAGTACTGCTGTGTACAGTATCATTTCTATCTTTTCATTGCAGACTCCCAAGCACCTGCAGATGCCACACCATAGCCCCCTGTTCTCATCTACCATATGCCCATCCCAGTAAGCAAGCCAACCACTAGAATTTGGTAAGAACACTTTCTGTTTTATAAATTGTTATACATTTTATAAAATTAGTGTACTGTTTATGAAATCCACAGAAGTACTTTATTCTAATCTTTATCATGTACATTATCATTCCAGACTGACATGCACCTTTAACCTGACCTCTACTGGAACTGTACAAAACCTTCCTCATGTAGCCTACATCTTTCAAATCACTCAAGGTATTGAATTCTTCACTGTTTTTAATGTTATAAATGGTCATATGTACAGTACATTTGATAAATATAAAGTAACGTCTTCATTCTAATATTCCAGACTGCCCAGCACCTTTACTAGAGCTCCCTCATCCTCGCCTCCATCTTCTAAAAATCACTGAAATTAGGTAAGGAATTCATATTTTTATTTTGTACTGTTGAACATAGGTTTGTGAAATACCTGAACTGATACAGAACAGTGTAACACATACAGTACAAACTCTGCAGCAATTTTATCCTTATCATTGCAGGCTCCCCACGCATACAATCTCCATCTCCCCCAACCTAGCCTGCGGTTTGTAACAGCTTTGACAATCACTGAATGAGGTAAGGAATTCCTAACTCTTTATAATTTTTATATATTTATTATTCTACTGTAAAATACTGACTGTTCTGTATTTATACAGTACAGTACTGTACTTTGTTGCATGCAGGACTACTGTACAGTATTATATGTACACTAATACTAAATTTTTACATTCCAGAATCCCCTGAATCATGAGGCCACACCATTTTTCCAGGGTTAAGAAGCACGGGTTTCCAAAATAAAAGTAAGGAATTCACTTTTTTTTATCTTTATAAAAACTTTGGTATAAATTACAGTACAGTACAGTGTACTGTACACCTGTGTTACTGTATAACATGTTGTATTTTACTTTTTGTGCAGTATATGTACAGTACTCTATACTTTACTGCATACAGGATTTACTGTACAGTACTGTACTTTGTAGTAAATTGTAAATTTTTACATTCCAGAACCACCAGTTTTGGATACACACCACATCAAAATGTAGGTAAAACATCAAGAAACAACATGCAGTATACCCAAAGGATTAAAAGTAAGGCTTTCATAACTTTTGTTTCAAATTTTTATACAATTTTCTGGCGTCGTATGCCATCGTTCCGCTTTATGACGATTTTCGGGTTACGACGCGGCGCAAGAACGGAACCACCGTCGTAAACCGGGGACTGCCTGTACTGTGCTGTATTGCTACACAGGCTCTGGGGTATCATGTAGCCTCTACTAACAGGTCTTGGGTCTTTGTTGCTTAACAGACTTCAGTACCTAATTGAGGTGCCAAGGTACCAGTGTACACTCTGCAACAAAAGTGAGAATACAATTCTCATTAGATTTCGTTCATCGAATTTTTATTTTTTTCTTACAGAAAACACATAATCTCGGTAAATTTACTCTAGAATATGAAAATACAATGCAAATTATATCATATATGTTAAATCTGCAAAACAAAAACGTTCAGATAATTAAAAACACCATGGATGTCCGAAGTAATCAGAATTTCTCAGATGACTTCGTTCATAGAGATCTAAAAGATAGTGTGTGGATATCTCGGTGTAGTACTGTTCATCAGAACAGCAATATTTACTCGTTTTCCGTTATGAACAGACTTATTATTGCATCATCATATGAGGTAATGATAATTTCTTTAATTTTTACACACTCATATTTGCATTTCACGGTGTTAAAAGTCAGCTGGAATTAATGGGAGTAAATGTTGTGACAGCTAGGGTAGGTTGACCAAATCTATTTAAATAAATCTACAAGAGCGTTCTCTATGATGTGAGGGGCACCATGGGAACTTCGGCGGGAAAACACAAGTAACTGGATGTTTCTTGATGTTGCCATAGTTTCTCTCTCTCTCTCTCCATTGCTAAAACATACTATACAAATATAGTATCGCTCAATCTCTAAAAGAAAAAAAAATAATGAAATGAGTGGCTCTACATATAGGCCTAGGCTTACACAACAATAACTCTCTCTCTCTCTCTCTCTCTCTCTCTCTCTCTCTCATCATAACATTGCATTCGTTCCTTTATTGTTTCCCCTCGTTTTTCGTTGCTCAAATTTAACTCTTGATTACATTATGGAAGATCGCGCTTCCGATTATGCAAGCATTCCGTTCATTGTGGTGTCATAAATTCATTTGTGTAAGGTTACTCGGTAGGTTATGTCGAAAAATTTTTATTCTGCTCAGAACTGTCGCTGCAAATTACAACTTGAACGAATACTGTAAAGCTTACTACTGCATTTAAGTATCAATGATTTCAGAACCATAGAATATGATTGAAAGTTATAGGAGATCAAGCAAAAAACAAACACAATAAGATTGAAGCTCCTCCCTTTCTAAAGTTGCCAGATGTCGCATTATTGAGCAATATATGTCCGAAGATTTAAAAAAACTGTATCCTCACTTTCCTTGCCGAGTGTACATCAATTTTTTGTACAAGTGAAAACGAGACAGGCCGATGTTTCTCATAGGTGAATGTTTAATCAACAATGATATACATAATTTCAAATAAGCTGCACGTAACTGAAGAAACATTCAATGAAAAGATCTGGGAGAGAATCTAATGTGCTAGAACTCCCAACAATTAACTTGAGTTCTGACAAGGTTTATATTTGTCCCCCATAATTTTCACCATGCAATAATCTCAGCTTAAACTCAGTTAAGAGAGGTTAGTAATCATGACCTATCCTAAGGAGATTGGATCAATGCATGGGAAGTAAGCTTGTTCTGAAGGTAAAAACACATCTTACTGTACATAAAATAAAAAGTAATAGCCCAAGAACAATACCCTGGGAAAATCAGAGATTACAACCCCGAAGTCATTATAATGTCCATCGACAATTACTCTTTGTAATCTATTAATTAAACATCTAAGTTTGGCAACATGGGCCTCATGATTGACAGTCAAAAGCTGCATTAAAGCCAAAACCAGTCTCACGAACTTCATGGCCAGAATACTGCATTTGTGCGAAACTAGAAGCTGAAAGAGGAGCATAACAAGCACCCAGCACCTTGCCAAAGGCAAACTGCAAACTATAAAACAAATTATTACTTTTGGCATATATATTCAGATGTTTTGCTAACAGATATTCTACAACTTGCAGTTATAAAACCTAACAGAGCAACTTCACCAATCCTCTAGGAAGTGCAAAATAATCCATTTTGGTTAACTTACAAAGAAAATAACAACTTTGGCACTAAGTACAGTAATCAACAAGTTTCAAAAACAAAGCCAAAATATAGTTTTGGGTCTACACCTACCTAAGCAACACAGTTGAGTTTAGATTCTCACTTCATGGCATCTACGATAAACCATTGGGTGACCCAGTCACAGAGATCTAGGAAGCTACTTTTTCTAATATGTAAACATGGTGTCTTAGTCTTTCCTTGTCTACTAGCAAAGGTCCTTCTCTATTCAAACTGGTTTCAAGTATTGCTAGCTCAACTCTTGCATACTAGAGATTTGTTACCTTTAGAACACCTGATTCTTCTGCAAGGTGGGTACAGAGCATATGAGAGTTTCTACAACAGAAGCCATCACTTTCCCCTTCCCGGGCCCAGACAAGTATGCAGCGCTTGGTACTGAGCAGTATTTCTACCTTCACTTACAATGCAAAAGTGACAAAATACACATGTAAAAATACTACAAAACCATTACTAGTGCTGTACATATCAAATATTCTCACTTTCGCTCAAAATGCCAGGAATACAATGGACAGAAACCTTTATGATATTAATGTGAAACTTCAAAACAAATGATAAACTTACACAGGTTCAGACAATAAAAATCCCATACAAAAATTTTTGAATACACATACATGAAACTATCTAAAGCTCCTGAAGACAGTATAACTTACCAGATGAACAACATCGGATTACACATCCTCATACACCTCTACTGCATAAAATTTCTAGTCCAGAGAAATGGAATAGAAATGAGGGAAGGGTAGCTGAACAGCTCGCAGAAGAAAGGTCTGCCCTAAGTAAGAGTAAAATTGAAGATTCTATCTAGCTGAGGAAGATCAGAACCAGTGCTAACCATTTACTGTATTTACTCTTAGTCTTTTGCTTGGGTGCTAATGTCTGGGGTACATAGAACATCATTTGCCAAATTAAATATCAAGGAATTATACATGAATTAAGTTATAACTATAAAATCTTTGTTAACCCTTAAATGCCAAGCCTCTATTTACAAAAGTGTCTGCCATATGCCAGTGGCGTTCGGGAGTTAGCACCGAAGCGGAAAAAAAGTTTTTTTCAAAAAATCACAGTACGCTTAGTTTTAATCTTAAGAGTTCATTTTTGGCTCCTTTTTTTGTCATTGCCTGAAGTTTAGTAGGCAACCATCAGAAATGAAAAAAATATCATTATCATATATAAATATTGAAATATATGACAGCGCGAAAAAAAAATTTCATATATAATTGTATACAAATTGCGCTGTGAGCAAAACGGTTAAAGCTAATGAGTTTTTTTTTTTTTGTATTTTACACTAAATTGCGATGATTTTGGTATATAACAAATTGTAAAACGATCAAAGCAACACAGAGAAAATATTATCACAAAATGATGCATGAATTTGTAACACACAGACGTAAAAAAAGTTTTTTTCAAAAATTCACCATAAATCAAAATATTGTGCTAGAGACTTCCCGTTTGTTTCAAAATGAAGGTAATTGATTGAATATTACTAGACTGTAAGTTTTTTAGCTTACAATTGCAGTTTTCGACCATTTTGGTTGAGTTAAAGTTGACCGAAGGTAGAATTTTTTCTACTTATCGTGATTTATATGAAAATATTTCAAAACTGAAAAAAGCTACAACCATGAGTTATTTTTTGTTGTATTTTACATGAAATTGCACACATTTTCATGTATAACACTTTATGTAACGCCTAATAGAAAACAGTGCGAAAATTACGACAAGGTGACTAAAGAAATTCTGAGATTTTCAGCCGAGTTACCGCGCGCGGAGGTAAGGAAAATGTTTTTTTCAAAAATTCACCATAAATCGAAATACTGTGCTAGAGATTTCCCGTTTGTTGCAAAATGAAGATAAATGATTGAAAGTTACCAGAATGTAAGAGTTTTAGCTTACAATTGCATTTTTTTACCATTTTGGTCGAGTCAAAGTTGAACGTAGGATGAAATTTTGGCACTTATAGTGATTTATATGAAAATATTTCAAAATTTGGAAAAGCTACAACCATGGGTTGTTTTTTGTTGTATTTTACATAAAATTGCGCACATTTTCATATATAAAACTTTATGTAACGGCTAATATGAAATGGTGCAAAAATTATGACAAAGTGACAAAAGAATTTCTGAGATGCGTCGCTGATGCTTTCTAGTGGGAGAAGAATGAAATTTGCGCATGCGCAGCTGGATCACGCTTGTAAACAAAACAACAGTGTGATCCGTGAACTCCCAGCATCCCTCAAGGAACATGATTTAGAATTTTCACAAACTAGGCCTATAAGTATTTTTCCGCGAATATTTAAAAAAACTTTTTGTAGTCGACGTATTTTACGTCCACTTGGCACCCGACAGACAATTTTCGTCGACATAAAAATACGTCCAGTCGGCGTTAAAGGGTTAATTAATAAAAGGCTGACATTTACAAACATACCATAATTCCCATGAGAGTTGCAGACCAATATATCAGTAATATGTTCACTTCCAGTAGAGTCTACCTTCCTGTACTTGGTTGTTTCTGTAAAATCAAGACAAATATCTGAATGATTATAAGAATATGTATATAGAAAGCAAGTGACAAAGCATTAGAAGTTATGACTGTATAACAAGCAACCAAATCTTCCTCAATTTTGAGAATACAAATAATGTAATGTGTAATGTAAAACCAATACAAATAATGTAATGTGTAATGTAAAACCAATGTTTAATACATATTTTCCATTCACACAAAACACTGAAATATATGGAAATAATCCTTATTTGGCATACAATGAAAACATATTTCCTACAACTGAAAAATGCTATCTTTTTAAATCTAATGTTTTTCATTAAAAACTCATCCCAGTACAGAAGTGTGCCAGATCACCTAGACATGCTCAAAGATGGAAAAAGGGCTTCCATGTTCTTTTCTGCCTATCTGGACTCCAAAGCACCCTCTAATAATTCCAAGAGTTTGTCTACCTTCCTGCTGAGGAATGGGGTTGGGATTCATGAATCAGGAATTCCATTCTTTGCTTTTAAATTAGCTTATGAGTACCATTCCCAGTGCACAACACCCCAGGTATTTGAACTCTGTTATTCTGTATTTCACCATTTCTTACTCTATTTTCACTTGTTCATCTTTATTATTTTATATAACTAGTAATCTTGACCCTCTGTTGTTGTTATGAAAGTAAACCTTTCAAAATTTCAATGCCATGGCAGCTGTGTATTGACACTTCAACTCCCTCCCTTCTGCTGTTAGGGGCATAGTGTCAGACACTTTTCTGTACATATATTGGTGTATATGCTCATGACACACAGTCTCTTGCAATGTTTAACAAACCTCGGAAGTGGGGGTTATGTGTTTGTTAATTCAGCACTCAGCGTATATTCGCCTGTGAAGATCAGCAATTCAGGTACAGTCACCTTTGGTCTAAATACATGAGAGAGTCATGTGGATGGGTGGAAAGTTTCGTTCATCAGTGCTCCAGTTCGAAAAGCTAGAAGTTTGGTGGGTTTGAGCCAGATTTCTAGGTGTGCCCAGTGAAGCGTATGTTCGTGTTTACCTTGTGAAAGATGCTTGTTGTAGTGTGCTCTTGTGAAAGGTGAGTGAAACAGTAGCTAAAGGATGCATTGGACACACTGGGAATTGGAATTCCCATAATCCCATTCACTGAAAGTGAGTAGAGACTTTGGAAAATTACTAACTTTTATGAGACTTTCTTTGCAGACTTGATTACGTTTTCATTATGATTTACATTTATCTCGTGGTCCTGTCTGTTTGTAAATTGGGTGAACATTGATTTCTAATGTATATGGTTCCTTCTCTTTTGTACAGAAATGTTTCAATGGAGCCATGTCTCGAATGAGGTGAAACCTTAATCTGGCATATAACCCCTTGTGGAAATGAATCTGGGGCTGAAGTGACTGTCTTTTGTTACAGACCACAGACTACCTTATATAATGGACTTTGGGTGTTCTTTTGTAGGAAGCAGGAGTTAGTTCCTACTTATTATGATGTCTTGCAAAAATTTTATTCTTTGGATATACTGTCGCATAATTGGGATTAGAAATTTACCATTCATGATTTTTCATTTACTTGGTTTTTTGTTAGGCTTGCAGAATAAATGTCTATTTTTTTATATTCTGTGATTTGATTTATACACATCAGTTTAGACGTAGATTTTCATAGAATTCATAAGTGTGTCTGAGAGAGAGAGAGAGAGAGAGAGAGAGAGAGAGAGAGAGAGAGAGAGAGAGAGAGAGAGAGAGAGAGAGAGAGAGAGAGAGATGCAGCACTCAGCAAGGAGGGATGTAGGCCAGTACTAAGATTTCTTTTGCTTCTTCTTCAAGGTAGGTAAAATATAAAATGCTCTTTCTTAGGACGTTTAACAGTGGTGGTTATGTGGTGAAAAAATTGTTACTTTCAGGTTTGAATCCACACCAAAGAGGGAATGTATGGATGATGTTGAAGTAGGAGATAGGTACACATTATAGTACACTTTTAATAGGGCATTATCGGGTGGTTTAACGCGGAACTGTTGGTATCCCTGAGCATATTGTTTACTTTGCATTTTATTGTAGAAGCAACCGTGCGGAATGATATGTGACATAAGTCTTTTTCAGTGGGCAATTTAGTGGGGCTCCGATTATTGGGTGTTGAGTATTTTCACTGTGTTCTTAGATGTGATTGTGTACATGGGTATTTTTAAGTGAAGCGCGGTTATATCTCCGTGATTGTTGGGATCGCGGACTCATGGAAATGCTGGGATATGAGTGGGGAAAAAGTGAGTGTCTGTTACTATTTTTGTTACAGTTGCTTTGAGATTCACTTTTTCTCTCCTCTTTCTTCGTTTTGGGGTTGAATATGTTATTTTCACAATAAAATTAAGTTTCTTATATACAGCACTTACCAAGTAATTACATAGCTATACTTTCACTCGTGCGACAGCTTAAATTTTAGAAACCACGGTAGTGCTCCAGTTGTTTAGTGTGGGTGACCTGTCCTGCTCAATAATGGGATTACTAGGAACGACTTAGCTGATAACCTCATTCTGTTTTTGCCCCTATGCCCATCAGAGGGGAGGAGGGTGGGCTCTGACTCTATAATTACTTGGTAAGTATACTATATATGAAGCTTAATTTTATTATGAAAATAACATTTTCATATAAGTAACTTATCAATTAATTACATAGCTGAGTCCCACATTGACAGGAGGTGGAATACATGGACACATTCCATTCCAAAGCATTAAGATAAGTAATGAATTTGAAATATAAAAAAGCTGCTAGAATTGGAAAAGAATGCTAGTCATTCCCTTATCAGTTAAGAGAGCTATTGCAGGAGAATGCTGCCTCTGGTTGATGCCCATCTTAATTTGTAGTGGCACGGCAGTATAGTTGAGGATCACCTCTATTTAAGTGGGAGGTTTGCAGCCAAGGCGTATTCCATTGGCCAGCAAAGCATCATTAAATACCCTTACCCTGCGCACAGCACCAAAAAAATAAAAACAACCAGAAAGCTTTGTCACCTACACTGAAATAAAACAACTGTCCATCCACTGAGAGTGGTGGGTGCTGCAGGTACAATGTACCCCCTGGCTCCCCCAAAAAATCTGCAGTTTACTACAAGGTGAAGAGACAGGAGGTGAAAATCCTCTGCTTCTCTTCCTCCCTCAGTGCCATGCCAATTACTAATAATGGTCCCAGGGTACTCCTAAATTTTCAAACACTGTTTTGACTTCAAGGAAAATTTAGAAGTGAAGAATTATTACACTTCAGGCTGATCACCAAACGGAAGTGAGTGACATATGAAGTCTGAAAGCTAATGAGGTAGAGGCAATTCTGGCATCTGAACTTTCATTTCCCAGGTAGGCAAATCGTTCTCCTGAATCTGAGAGTGCATCTCAAAAACAAAGCTCATTGGCGATGAAGGACAATGCATTCATAGACTGAAGGTGAGACAGGATCCTGTCTGGACTCTAGGTATGGATGGCCCTCTGATTATAAAGCTTTTTCAGGTAAAACCTGAAAGCTCAAACTAGACCTTTAGCTCACTTTTCCAGAGCCAGGGATGTCTGACACTCACTTAAGGGAGAAAGCACAGGTCCTGTTCACAGACTGTGTCTCCCTGAGCAGAATCTGCTTACTTGTCATTAGTCTGAAGCTCGCTAACTCGTTTGGCATTGCTAGGGCTACAAGAAACAGAGTTGTTTAGTTACTTTGTTAAGATGGGAGGCGTGGAATGGAGAGGCTCGATAGAGGGGCCTGTTAACCACTCAAGAGCTATGTCCGAACTCCAATATATGGAACAGACTCCTCTCTTCCTTGGAAGTCTCGAAAGACTTCAAAGGTGGCTAAGATCTTGGTTAGAAGATAAACTAGACTTTTGTGTTTACATACTAAGCTCATACATTGCTCTATGCCCCTTGAGGGTGGAAGAAGAGAGCCTCCTTGGTGGTCCTCAGGTATAGGAGTTCTGCTATCTGAGCTGAAGAGGAATTTGCAGACGAGATGTTATAACAGCTACACCATCAACAGAAGACTGCCTCAATAGATTGGATCGGTCTTGAAAAGTTCACTTCTTCCAGGCAAGCTCCTGGACAGTCTGTAAATCTGTCCGAGAAAAGAGTGGTCCACCCTTGGTGGTATTCTTTGAAATGAGGTTTTCTGAGTAGATATGGATTGTGTAAGGAGTTGTGAAGAGTCCACCAACAACAATATCTGGTTTGGGAATCAATATTCATGGTCCAGAATGGGGATAAGAGTGTCATTGTTACACTGCAATGAACCTGAAAACTTATTCAGCCCTTCCTTGACCAAGCTGGAATGCGGGAGGGCGTTAAAGGTCCAGGTTGGACCTAACTTGCAGCATGGTGTCAGTTGCCCATGCAAGAGGGTCCAGGATTGGAGAATGAAATGAAGGCAACAGTCAGTCTTTGAGGTGGCAAACCAGGGCCATAATCAGCCTGTCACATTGATTCCACAGATTCCGCCAGACCAAGGGATCCAAGATCCACTTGGCGGGAAGGACATGCTTCTGACAGTTCAGTGCCTCCGCCATAACTAATTCATGTGCCCTTAAAAAGTCGAGCGACTGAAAAACATGATTTGATATGCCCATCGTTGGAATTCTCTGCTGACTGGTGAGAGAGAGAGAGAGAGAGAGAGAGAGAGAGAGAGAGAGAGAGAGAGAGAGAGAGAGAGAGAGAGAGAGAGAGAGAGAGAGAGTGTGTGTGTCTCCTTGCTTGCTGCTTCTCCATATGCTTAAGGACTGTGGTCTTGAACCAAGTCTACCATAGTCTAGGTGTGAAGTAGGGTCGAGAAGCATTGAAGCCTTGAGTGCAAAGCTTTCAGCTATCTGACAAGAGATCAGAATATACTCAGGACTCTGGTCGTGTGACAAGATTACCACAGTCTAGGAGTGAAATAGCGTCGATAAGCACTGACACCATAAGTGAAAAGCTTTCTGCTAACTGACAGAGATGAGAATATACTTGGGACTGTGGTCTTGTAACAAGATTACCACAGTCTAGGAGTGCAATAGGGTTGATAAGCATTTAAGTCGTAAATGAAAAGCTTTCAGCTATCTGAGAGATGAGAAGATTATGATCTTCCAAGGGCAGCTTCCCGGAAACTGCCCAGTTCCCCAATCAGACTCCCCAACCCAGATCCTAGGTGCTTGAATGGAAAACTAGGTCTGGGTTTGTAGTATGAAGGCAATTTCCTTCCAATGGTTTATGTTCAGACAGCCACTACTGTAGGTCTGACCTCATTCAGGGCTAAGGGGAAAACAAAAGTGTCCAGTTGTGTTTCCATACCCCAAATGTTAGAAAACCTCCTCACACTTTCCTTTGAAGGTAATCGAAGAAGTCAGTTGTCCAGATACAGAAAGACATTCCAGAACATGAAGTCAAACATTAGAGGAGTGAGGACTCGAGAGTAGGCTTGCCATATTGAGGCCAAAACACAGATCCTCGCAATAGAGGTCTCTGTCCCGCCAGACGAAACTGAGATACTCCCAGAGTCCAGCGGGGACATGGAAGGATATTTCCTGCATAACTCAGGTCTTCATCCAAACGCCCTTGGAGAATGAATGACAGGACTGAGAGGTTCATCTGTACCCTGAATTTCATCTTCTATTCCAAGAGAAAAAGGGGCGTTACAGGCCATGCAGATTTGCTGACTACTATGTGGTCTCACAGGCAACCAAGGGAACTTGCAGATCCTTGTCCCAACTCGTAGACCACCATGCGGACTAGCTGCTGACCCTGCGGACTCTTTGACAGTCGGCTGACACTTGGATATATGAGCGGACTCAATAACACTATGGACAGGCCAAAGACATATGCGGAAAACACAGAAGCCTAGTGCAGGCATAACTCTGGGTTTGACAGCTGAGCCAAACCCTTCTGCAGAACAGACACAGTTCTCTCAACTGTGTCCTGAAGGAAGAGGAGATAGGCCCAGAGGCAAAAATAACTGGGCTGAATGCAACTGTGACCCCCTCAGCAGCAAAAGAGCACCCAAGTTTCCTCTTCTTGAGATTTCAAAGTAAAGAGCAGAGATCTCTAAAAAATATCTCAATTGTCCTTACCCACACAGGACAGGACTTGGAGACAAACCATGACAGGATCTCTTGCCTAAAAGCTAGAAGTCCTCTATCTTCTTAACCAGTGCTCCTGCTGTCTAAGAGGATGGAGCTTTCTTCATGAAGCTCAAGACTACTGGACATAAAAGTCATCATCTGCAAAGGACATGACTCTTAGAAACTAATTGTCATGGAGGGGGCGCACAGTACAGACCTCTCTACATGCAGACTAATGCTTTCCGTATGGCACCAAGATGCAGGAGACTGATACTGAAGAATTGGTGCCACTTGAAAGAAACAGAGCCAGGCACTCAATCAGGAACTGGCACTCAAGAAAAAACAACAGTGCGTTCTAGAGAGGGTGGTAAATGTTCAAAGGCAGGAGTCAAATACTGGATAGATATTGATGCTCTGGAGTTCTGGAGTAGGTGTCGAGCACTGGAATCGGCGCCAAGCGCTCAGGAGTTCACATTGAACTTTTGGCAACCAGTGCCAAACACGCAGAGGTAGACATTGGATGCTTAGGAACAGGCACTGAGTGCTTGGAGTCTGTGGATGTCGTATGTCGCCAAAAGGAGAATCTTTAGTTCGTTGAAACGAAATAGGAGGCGTCTTGTTGTCACTATATCTCTTCAAGGGTCGAGACATGCCCTGAAAAGCATCTAGATTGCCTCTTGTCAAGGCTAATTTTGAGTCCGACGACAACTGGTGGACACTAAACGGGACGCCCTTCCAACAGCAGTCTGAGGGGTCTTCCACTATGTGAACTGAGTGACAGGTTCTACCGAGGAGGTAACTTCCCGTGGGCAAACCCCACAAACCCCACCAACCTCCTTTGGACCTTTGGTATATCTTCTTCCTTCCATCTAGGAACATCAGTTGGTGGGGGTGGCACTCTGGGGCCACTGGACACTTGGAAGTTGCTGGACACTCTGGTGCTGAGTGCTTACGAGTGCTGGAAGACTGTTTTGATGCCAAATACTGGCAGGGCGCTTGGCACCGAAGCTAGTGGGGGCTCAGCACCGATTCTCAGCTGTCAAGAAAGTCTATTTATCCAAAAGCCCATCGCCTCCAAAATAAGTAATTTCTCTCCTTACTGCGTTCTGCCCTTACACTTTTTCAGTTCTCTACAAAGGAAAGTGTGATAAGAACATGTTCTAAATCAATTTTTTACTGACAATTGTTTTGGAATATACAAAGTACCATCACACCAAGCATATCTTGATTTTTATCAAACGTTATTTGAGACTTGCTGATATGTATTCGACAACGAAAACATCAGTTCACTAGCAAACATGATATTTTCATTATAATATGCTACTCAGTAAAGGAAAGTTAATCAACTGATTGCAAAATTGCTGTAGCAAAAAAGGGATTTTGACAAAGGAAAAATCTATTTCTGGGTGAAGACCTGTGTCGCCCAGTGAAATGTCCCATATAGCACACATTTCTAGGTATAAATATTTGCTACATATACCAGAGAAAAAAGCTATACAGCTAATAGGATGCCAGAGTTACTACCTCTGGAGCGATCATCCTCACAGGATGTCGGTATGTCATCTAGGAGCGAGTGGAAGCCACTACCACAGATGCTTAACCCAAATAGACCTCTCCCTTCCCAAAACCCCTCTACCTAAGGGGTGCCGTTACAGCGGTCCTTCTCCACTCGCTACAACTACTTCTTCCCAGAACCTTCATCCCGAAATAGCACCCAAGCTTTGGTCAGCTTAGGGTGGGAAAAAAGAGGGAAGGGTTCACTAGGTGACACAGGTCTTCACCCAGAAATAGATTTTTCCTTTGTCAAAATCCCTTTTCTGGGATCGACCTGTGTCGCCCAGTGAAATAGTAGCAGAGAATTGGCCATAAAAGCTTGTAAAATTAAAAAAGTTAAATGTCAAAATCAAAAAATTTTTTACGAAGGAAAAATAAAATTAATTTTGAATATGCTTCATACTTATCCAAATAGTATAACAAATTATTTAAATCTGCATATGATAAAATAAAGGGATTTTGACAAAGGAAAAATCTATTTCTGGGTGAAGACCTGTGTCGCCCAGTGAAATGTCCCATATAGCACACATTTCTAGATATAAATATTTGCTACATATACCAGAGAAAAAAGCTATACAGCTAATAGGATGCCAGAGTTACTACCTCTGGAGCGATCATCCTTATAGGACGTCGGTATGTCATCTAGGAGCGATTGGAAGCCACTACCACAGATGCTTAACCCAAACAGATCTCTCCCTTCCCAAAACCCCTCTACCTAAGGGGTGCCGTTACAGCGGTCCTTCTCCACTCGCTACTACTAATTCTACCCAGAACCACCATCCCGAAATAGCACCCAAGCTTTGGCCAGCCTAGGGTGGGAAAAAGAGGGAAGGGTTCACTGGGCGACACAGATTTTTCCTTTGTCAAAATCCCTTTTCTGGGATCGACCTGTGTCGCCGAGTGAAATAGTAGCAGAGAATTGGCCATAAAAGCTTGTAAACATAAAAAGGTTAAATGTCAAAATCTAAAATTTTACTAAGGAAAAAATAAAATTAATTTTGAATATGCTTTTTACTTATCCAAATAGAATAACAAATTATATAAATATGCACAAGTTAAGCTTTTACTATCCTAAACAATACAAAACAATGTAGCTAAAGAAATAGCTTAAACAATTTAACTAAAAAACCATCACCTAAAATAACAAAAATTGGTAAAAATTTTTAACAAGGATGGTATACACAAACACAGGAGTGGTTTGTGAAGCAACCCAAACCCAGTCAACAAGGTAGAAAGGACGGGAATACAAGCGAGGCAGGTAGGTGAGAGATATACCAATTGGTAGGGCAAGCAAAATACAAATTACAATTACAAATTACAAAAAATAACATAATACTAAGCTGACTCTGGGGAAACAATGTTCCCTGCAGCGACAGCAGAAAATTTAAGAGCCTCTAAGGACTTAAGGTAGTGACGTTTAAAAACTCTAGGGGATTTCCAGCCCGTATATTTCTTAATTTCATCAAAATTCATATGTTGAAAGTAATTAACTGAGGTGGCTACAGCCCGGATATCATGGACCTGGGGGATTGAATCCGGGTTGGCTTGTTTAATAAAATAAAGGATTTGTTGTCTAATACCATTCAAGGAGATGGTTCCACCATTCTCTCTAACAAAAAGTGGACCTGAAGACCTTTGAGAAGTCCTTTCAAGGTAAGCTTTTAAGGTAACTACCGGACATAAGGAAGGATCCTCCGGAAGAGGTATAATCTTCCAGGGAGACCACCTAATTTGAGGATCTTCATTCTTGGCTAAAAACATTTGGTCCGGAGAAAGTAGAACCTCTCCTGATGGGAGGAAATCCACATGATTCGACTCTCTAGAAAGGGCTGAAAGTTCAGAGATTCTAGCTCCTGAAGCCAGGCTAATTAAAAACAGCGTTTTCCTAAGAAGAGTCGAATAAGAGCAAGATTCATTATTTGTGTCTGAAGCTAATCTTAGAACGTCATTTAAAAACCAAGAAACCGTTTTAGGACGGGTTGTTGGTCTAAGACGAGCACAAGCTTTAGGAATAGAGGAAAAATACGAATCTGTTAAGTCAATGTTAAATCCCAACTGAAATATCTTCTTTAAGGCGGATTTAGTCGTAGTAATGGTACTAGCAGCCAGGCCTTTATCAAAAAGGGCCTTAAAAATGAGATTGTGAGATTCGTAGTCATTGTATGAACGTCTGATTCTTTTTAGGAAGTTGGCAAGTTTTCTTACTGCCGAATCATACTGACGAAGAGTAGATTCTCTCTTATCTGATTCTAGAAACATTGTGTTCAGAGGATCAACATTAGCATTTTTCTGTGCCGTAAACTTCATGAAATCCATAAAGTTAGGGCATTCAGCATTCCTGAGGAAGCTGACACAGTCTGAGTTTGTACTACTTGGGTTAATTTTGGATGAGGAATCTGTATGGCTCTGAGTTTCAGCTCTAACAGAAGAGGAAACCAGTAGCTCTTCGGCCAGTTGGGGGCTACTAGAGCTATCCGACCTTTGAATGACCTGAGTTTGTGTAGAACTTTCTAAAGAAGATTTACTGGAGGGAATAGGTAGACTTTCTGCCATTTGTTCCAGTCTACTGACATTGCATCTGTGGCGTAAGCCCGAGGGTCCAGGTTCGGAGCTATATAACATGGAAGTTTGTGATTTGATTCCATGGCAAACAGGTCCACCTGGAGTCCCGGAATCTGTTGGCAAATCCAGTTGAATGAGTTCTTGTCCAGAGACCATTCTGATTCCAAAGGAGTCGTTCTTGACAGAGAGTCTGCAATCACGTTCCTTACTCCTGACAGATGCGTGGTGGACAAGTGCCAATGATTTTCATTGCTAATGAAAAGATTGCTATCATTGCATGATTTATGTAACTTGTTTTGGAACCTCCCTGTTCAGACAATGAACTATCACTGCACTGTCCAGGACTAATCTGATATGTATGTTCCTGGCTGGACGTAAGTGTTTCAGAGTCAGGAAAACCGCCATTGCCTCCAGAATATTGATATGGAAGTGATGAAAAGATTTGACCAGGTTCCTTGAACTTTTTTGTATTGTGAGTAACCTCCCATCCGGTGAGAGATGCATCCGTATGGATGATCAGAGCTGGTGGAGGGAATTGTAGAGGAATTGATTTGGAAAGACTTTTGGCCGTTGTCCAAGGTCGAAGTCTTTTCTTTAAGATTTGTCCCTGAATTTGTAATTCGCTCGTCTCCGCCACACTCAATTTATGTCCTTCAGTTTTGCTTTGAGAAGTAGGTCTGTTACTGATGCAAACTGAAGAGAGCCTAAGATTCTTTCTTGAGTGCGACGAGAGGCTCGTTTGCACCTGAGAAACTGTCTCGTTGCTTTGGCTATCTCTTTGCATTTTGCTGGAGGAATTGAAAGTTTGTGGGTGTTTAAATCCCACTGGATACCTAGCCACTGAAATCAGGATGCCGGAATCAGACGAGATTTCTTTGTATTTATGTGAAATCCTAGATACTCTAGAAACTGAATGACCTTCCTGGTCGCCTTCCGGCACTCGGTGTCGTTGGGAGCCCAGATTAGCCAATCGTCTAGGTAAGCCACGAGCCTGATGCCTTGAGACCTCAGTTCCTGTACCACAGCTTCTCCTAGTTTGGTGAAGATCCTGGGTGCTATGTTGAGCCCGAAAGGCATTACTCTGAAGGAGTAAGCCTGTTTGCCTAGTCTGAACCCTAGATAGGGAGAGAAGTTTCTCGCTATCGGGACATGATAATAAGCGTCTGTAAGATCTATAGAGGTGGTGACGGCCCCATGGGGAAGTAAGGTCCGCACCTGAGAGACGGTCAACATACGGAACTTGTCGCATTGAATATAAGAATTCAGAGTTGATAGGTCCAATATCACTCTTCTTTTGTCTGAGTCTTTCTTTGGCACGCTGAACAAGCGTCCTTGAAATTTTAGATGTCTGACTTTCTTTATTGCCTTCTTTAAAAGAAGGTCTTTTGCATATTCTAACAGATCCGGTGTTGGGGTCTGATAGAACCTGACTGGTGGAGGAGGCCCTTCTATCCAGCTCCACCCTAGACCCTTTGAAACAATACTGTGGGCCCATGGACTGAAAGTCCAATGGTCCCTGTAGAGGCGTAAGTTCCCACCTACCTGAGGAGGCTCATTTGTTTGAGGGCTTATTGTCTCTGCCTCCTCTTGAGCCTCTGCCTCTAGACTGAGTCTGGATCCAGTCCTGTGCCGAAACCGCCTCGACCTCTAAGGCCCCTGGACTGGCGGTAGCCTTGAAATGACCCCTGAGACTCATAGGCAGGGTTGAAGGCTGGAGAGGTTACATAAGTTGATGAACCAGCAGGGTGGTGAGTTGGCTGGTTCAGCAAAACATACTGGGGATGTCCCTTGGAGGTGGAAGGCTGGGCAATCTGAGTGACTGGAACTGCCTGGACAACTGTCTGGGTCTGGGGTGTCTTGTATGGGTGGTACCTCCTTGTCCTCTTTCTTCCTTTAGGCTGAGGGCCTGAAAACTCAGAAGACTTCCTCTTGAAAGGAAGTCCCCAACAAATCTAAGATTTTGATTGGCCCTGGAGGCCTCACTGATGACGGAATTAACCACGTCCTCAGGAAAGAGGTTAGTACCCCAGACAGAAGATTTAATGAGCTTGTTTGGCTCATGCCGGATGGTAGCGTCAGCCAGCACATGTTTCCGGCAGTTCCGTCTTGCCACCACAAAATCATATAAATCACTCTGGAACGAGGCCAGAAGTGACTTGGTCAGAATCCTAAACAGAGGTTCGTCCTTGTATACAGCAGATGTCAACTCCACCGAGGTGACGGAGTTGATGGACCTGCTGAGACGACACCTAGCATCATACTCTGCTTTAATCAGAGACTCCGGAATCCTGGGCAACTGCTCGCTGAAAAGATCCAAAGTGCACTCCGGATCCAGCCTACCTACAGTGAATGTTTCAGGAGCCCCAACCCAGCAATCCAGGTCTCCCGGAAAGAGAAGAGATGTAGGGTCCGTCTCACAAAGCTGTGGCATCGGCTTCTCCTCTGTTCCGGCCTGAAGAGTCAGTTCCGCTATCTTGGATGTACAAGGGGTGGGAATGTCCTCGTGGACCACGAACATAGTATACCGCCCCTTGTGTGGAGTTAGCTTAGTGTTAGCGCACTCCCAGTCAGAGAGAATTCTGACCCATGCCGACTGTGCTTGATCCCTGGGGAAGATCACCGTCTCCTTGGGGACCTTGTCTTCCCTCACCAGGGCTTCCTCCGATAAACGGGCGTATCCCGGGAAAGGAAAAACAAGATCCGCCGGGAAGAACTCGTAGTCTTCCACAGGGCTGGTGCCACACCCTTCAATGGTTAATTTACCATTCGCAAAGGGGGCATTAAAGGCGAGACGCCAAGGGTTACAGTTCTCATAAGCAGGCAGCTTCGAGGCGTCCAGGATGGAGTAACCCTGCTGCTGTACCGGACTGGAACTAACTAGTCCGGCAAGCGACTCCTCCTGAGTTTTTAGTCTCTCAGTCAAAGACTGAACATACTTGCCTGATATCTAAAGACTCGAGGCGAGATCTCGAGACATCGTCTCAAATTGGGAGTTGACCTGCTCAGATAACTTTTTCATCAGAGCTTCCGCGAAGGCCTCAGGGTCAAAATCAGGTTTTTTAGACCTGCTCGCCTCGGGTCTTGACCCCTTAGAAGGGGGAGTAGCCTTCTGAGAGGAAGTCGAAGGTTTGGGGGCCAACGACGACCTGGCGGAACTCGGCATGGTCGGGATTTTCGGGGGTTTGGACACTTTAGGTAAAGTCTTCGTCTTCATTAAGGACTTCACCTTGGGGATCACCGACCCCGAACGGGCCCCAAGGGTGGAGACCTTAGAGAAACCTTGGAAGGATGAAGACGAAGACGCAGGAGAACTAAAAGACATTGAATTTTTAAATCTACCTGCCTCACTTACATCCCTACCTTCCTCCTCCGGATCGATGGCCATCGGTTCGACGTTGAGATTGATGTTGGCCACTTCCTCGGCCACTTCCCCGCACAGTTCTTGTTGTTCCTCCGGCGGGACCTGGGTCTCGATCCTAATCCTGTTAATCAGGGGCTCCGCCACTTCAGGAGCTACTGCTGCAGAGGACCTGGCCATAGGATAAAGGATGTTACAAATGTCCTCTGCTAGCACATAGGGGCGTCCCTGACCAACGTTATGACCGAAGCCCCCCGACCCAGATCTTCAGTGTAGCAAGAGATGAGGCTTGGCGGGACCGAGGGACCTGAAACCGGATATAATGTCAATATAGGGAATTGACATGTAAATTCTTTCGTTATAGGAGATGCACTTCAGACCTGTTTGAAATATTCATGCGCGTATGTCAAAAGGTTAACGTACCGAATCATCAATCACATCTTGATAAAGGGCGTAGCATACATCGCAGCCATCTGGATGCCAGACGAGATGATCATCCACCTCGACTGCGCAGCTGGCATGCGACCTGCATGCTACGTGGCCACAGGGTTGCTGAAGATAGGCATTACAGCCTGGCTCCTGACAATGAACCACCTGTAAGAGGAATTGATACATGAGTATCAAGGAGATAGCGCCGAACAGCTTCACGGCTGGGTAAAAACTAAACTAATAAAGACTTAAATTAATAATTTTTTCTGAACCATTGTGAGATGGAGTTAAAAAATTTATTGGTGTTCAGTTGTTTATTATACCAAATATCAGAACAGGAGGCAGATTGTCATGTTGTATGTCTATGTATTATTTATGTCTATGTATTTGTATATTCAACCTGAAAGAAATCAACAACCTGGTGGAAATGCGATTACCTTGAACTCCCTCTTAGTATTTATAACGTAGCAATTATCCCTTCTCATAATTGTAATGGAATAAAATAATATTCAGCCCATCTCCACCAGTCTTACCTTTATGCTTTTTTGACAGGAAGCAGAGAGAGACGGTCGAGAGCTCCGTGTGAAAGGGGGAGTTCCTCCGTGTTCCTAAACAGGTTGTCTAACGTATATTAAGACCCAACAGGTCTATGGAAGAATTTACAGAAGTATTGTGAAGTTTGTTATTGTGTTAATTTTGCCTAAACACCTGTAATATGTGTAATCTGGATTAACCTTTAGTTTAAATGAGCATTTATTGCTAAAGCCCACGGGGAGAAGCCATGAATGACAATTGACTGATAAATATTAGTAAGATAAAACACGTGTTAAATATTAATATTTCTTGCCTATTATATTGTAAACACCTGGTCAGGTAGGCTATAGTGATTCATTCACGAGACCAAGGGCCAAACTGTGAATCAGTTAAAAGGCCAGAACCCTATTGAAAGCCTGATTCAAAACTGGTCAGGTAGGAATTGCTGACACTACCTCTCCCAAACTAAAATTGAAATGTTAATTAGTTTTATAGTTCAGAGAGGGAGGAACAGGCCGATAAAACTCAATTGAGGTAGTAGTCTGCATATCGAACGTAAATAATTTCCCACACTAATAAAACTTAAAGTAATAATATTCCCCTATAGGAGCAGAGTTGAGAACTGGGGTAAACAATAAGGTTACGCTCTGGAACGTTCCAGTACAATCTGAACAGGGAGGCCAAGTCTGAAGTCGATCACACCGAAAGAATACTCCGATTAATATTGAGCATCTCGTAAAAATAACCACACAGAAATCAAATGCAACCGGGAAAACAACGTGTGTAGAACAGAGCTAAGGTTCCGGGAGTGATTTCCGAACACCGCCACGGAAACTACATAATAATTAACATTGAAAATAGCATTCAGCCCGCATCTGGCAAAATCCAGAACAGAAGACAACGACGCCAAGCTATTGTTCCTACTAGATAAACAGCAACATCATTAACGATAGCTTTTTTTTCAACGGATCCGAAATGGCGGAACGGGAGATTTCAGGGGGCAGAGAAAACATGGCGACTGCAACAGGTCAGGTGCCTAAACACCTTCCACGGCGTCATCTCAACCGAAAGGGCAAATGAGCGTTGCTAACTAAAATGCCCCAAAGGGAGAGCCAGGTAGACCACGTCTGATAAAATGGGAGTGAGATAAACACAGAAGGCGAAAAGAGATAATAAAATAATCTATGGCCTAGCCTAACCTTCCAATTTAACACCTGGTCAGGAGGCTAGGACACGCCAGAGAGACGACAAAATTAAAGGGGCAGCTAGCACCAAACCACACCTTCCGAGATTTGATGAATTAAACTGGTCAGGAGGACGGGCATGCACCCAAAAAATCTCATGAACGAAGGCCACCCTGAAGAAAACCTACCTACCTAGGCCTAGAAGCCAGGGTAGGGAGGAAAATCTGTTATTTATACAAAAAATAAATAGCCTACCTTCCGAGATTCGACAGAGCTGAACTGGTCAGGTAGGCTAACATAAAACACTACCCAAAATCAGACGAAAGGATATTGATACATAATCAAATTGAAATGATATAATAACAAAATATTTTAAAAATGCACCTACATAAAGAACATGAAGGAAAAATGCTAGGCTAGGCCTCTGCACTTTCATCTTCCACTATTCTAAAAATATAATAACAGTCTGAAGCGTCAGAACGACAAAAATTGAAACTATCATTATAAAGAGGAGCATATATTAAAAATAATCTTCAAACGTCCAAGACGAAGAAGATATAAGAGCATTATGAGGCTGGGGACTACAGCCACGAGCCTTGAAGTCACGAAAATGGCGGCTCTGGCCGAAAGGCTCAGGCGTGTATAAAAACGTTGACATAATTAGTCCAACCGATTCATCCCAAAACAACAAAATTGAATACTCAACTTAGATGAAGATGCGTTCCTGATCAATGGAGGCCATAGTGAAAATTTAAGAAAATCAAAATAACGCAAAATATAAGCAAAAATAACACAAAACGAAAAAAACCTGTGTTAACAATGAAAGCGTGCTATGAGAGGATGTTGGTTCTGGGTAGAATTAGTAGTAGCATGGATGGAGAAGGACCAAGGCTGTATTATTATTATTAAAATAGTTTTACCTACAGTCTAGAAAAACAGACCACTGAGCTGACCATCAGCTCTCATAGGGCTGGCCCATATAAGGATTAGGATGGAATGACAAGTCTGGCTAGAAGCCCAAGCACTGGGACCTCTGCAAGTCACTTGTCAATGATGATTTTGAAAATGAAATGGGCTGTAAAAAGGTAATAAACAGTTCATACTGGAACACACTCATAAATAAATACATTTTAAACTCATGCTTCCATAATACTCACTAAAAAAGGTATATAAAAATTTTCAAAATAAAAAACATAAAATCATAAAATTTACTTGTTTTAAAATTCATTATTCTGAATTTTTCTTTTATATTTTTCCAATTAATTTGCAGCTTCTCATAAACATTAAAATGGGTGCTATTGAAATGTTGAAGATTTCATGATAAAATTTCTTCTATCGGTCTATTTCCATGAAATTTGATAATCGCTGCACGTTATATTTTGGACATTCACACAGTATATGCTTAATTAAAATAAGTTATCAAGCACATTGCAATCTGGGCATTTGGGAAGAGGCCACATGGACTGTTCATTATGTCCATGTGTCAAAAGAAATGGCCTATTCAAGACGTGTCAGAATTACTTGTGCTTGTCCATTAACTCTGATATGATGAACTCCATTTTCCAACACTGGATTTTATCTGTTTTAATTTATTATTTTCAGGTTCTTCATTCCATATATTTTGCCATTTTTTTACAAGGACTGTTTTTATATATCTTGTATAACTTCACTGATAGGGATGTCTACATTTGTTCTTGTCATGTGGACCCAATGGCTGCTTTATCATTAAGCAGCCTCTTCATTTCCAGTAATCCCTACAATATTTCAATATTTTTTTCCCTTATTATACAATTTATGGAGAGAGAACTTTATATGTTGTACAATATTATTTTTTTATTATAGCTTTGAATAGCTTCTATAGCACTTCTGGGAGTCGCTATAAATTACAAAATTATTATATGAGACTTCTCTATTATTTCTATGGCTGATACTGCATTGCACATAACTCAGCTGTAAATACAGAAGCTTTGTCTGGGAGAGAGAACTGATACGTTTTGTTTTGGGATACTAGGCAAAATATCCAATCTGAGAAGCCTGACTTAGATCCGCCAGTAATATATTGCAGTCAATGTGGACCTTTTCGGATTATATGCTCTGCTGCATGTTGTCTATGGTATTCTGGAGTACATGAATGATTTTTGATAAATATTTCAAGTGTGGAAAAATTTTCATTTTATTCATTGTCCAAGGAGGAGCCATTTTATTATTACCCAATTGTATATGTTCTTTAGTGAAAGACCTCCAACAATCTTGTAACTCTAATTGGGAAAGAAGGTGGATGATTGTTTATAAACACATCTCTTAATCCAAATAATTTTTTGGTTGAGAATCATTTGTCTGAATTCCAGAGCACTCTTCATTGTTACTAGCAAAACTGGAGAGACAGAGGTAGTTCACCACATTCAACTTGTAAAGATGATGTTGGTGATGATATGAAAAAGCTCCTGAACATATTCTAAGATCCTCACATGAACTGGGTC
Source organism: Macrobrachium rosenbergii (assembly GCF_040412425.1). Lineage (NCBI taxonomy): Eukaryota > Metazoa > Arthropoda > Malacostraca > Decapoda > Palaemonidae > Macrobrachium > Macrobrachium rosenbergii. The sequence goes on along the minus strand of NC_089763.1, from coordinate 2,372,858 downwards.
TACAGTTTTAACAGTCTGAGACACCAGCCACAAAAATTGCCTGATGCCTGAAATGCCATATATTTCACTTCCATAATCAACGATAGACAGCACTGTTGCTTTATACAATAAAGTAAGGGTATGTCTGACCTGCAGGAAGAACAGACAAGTAGTGTTGATAGTTTTTTAATTAGGTTTAATGCTCTTTTACATTTTGATTTCATGTATGTTATGTGGGCTTTTTCAGTTCATGTGAGTATCAAATACTAATCCTAAAAATTTTGCTGTTTGGCCAATTGGTATACTATTTTCTGATTTTCAAGTCTATTTCTTCTCCTTTTTCCACTTTTTATTTTTATAAAACATGATTGCTTGGGCTTTATCTATGGAAAATTTAAAAAAAGCTACAGATAAATGATCGATGCCCATTCATCTATTTTTATTATGCTTTTATTAATGATTGTTCTGCATTTTTTATTCGAAGATGCTGAAAAATAATGTGGCAAAATCATCCATATACAGGTTACTTTTAATACCAATAGGTAGATTATTACTGATATCATTGATTGCTAAAGTAAACAGCCAACCACTATTTCACTTGTCTGGGAACACCATTTTCAAGAGGAAATGTTCTAGACAGAACATCATCAATTTTCACCTGAAAACTCAATTTGTCAAGAAGTTTTGGATAAACATAGGTAAATGTCCACGGATGTTGATTTTCAACGTTTTTTAATACATGCATACCTCCATGTAGTATCATATGCCTTTTCAATGTCAAAAAAACTATAGTAATTTGTTTTCGTTCAAATTTTCTTCTATGTGATCTTCTAAGTTAGATAGAGAATCCAGTGTGATCTGTTACATTGTGATCCAAATTGAGTGGGAGTCAAAAAATTTTGTTTTTCCAGCCATGTTAGTCTGAGCATTTACCATTTTTTCTAGTAATTTGCACAGACAACTAGTTAAAGAAATTGGTCTGTAATTGTTTACATTACTGGGATCTTTTCCTGGTTTGGGGATAGGAATAATTATAGCTTTGCACGCTTAGCTCCCATTTCATTCATTAGCAGAAATAAATGATCAATCCATAAGTGGTTATAAAAAAAAAGGATTTTGACAAAGGAAAAATCTATTTCTGGGGAGGGGCCCGTGTCACCCGGTGAAATAGTCCATTCAGCACTTATTTCTAGGTAATTCCGTTGCTAGATACCAGAGAAAGCTAAATGAAATGCTGGAGTTACTACCCCCAGAGCGAGCTCCACTAGATGGAGTCGTGTATGGAAAAGGGTGAACTACAAAAACACGGAACCTTATCCTATAGAGATTCCCAATGTCAAAAGTCCCAACGAGAGAGGTGCCGATACAAGCCCATGCACTACTCAAGGACTGTATACAAGGCAACACTAGCCGCATTCCATGTTAGCACCCACCTCACTAGAATGAAGTTTATCAAGGGAGGGAGAGAATGAAAAACAGGGGTGGGTCACCGGGTGACACGGGCCCTCCCCAGAAATAGATTTTTCCTTTGTCAAAATCCTTTTCTGGATCGGGGACCCGTGTCACCTGGTGAAATAGTAACAGAGAAATAAACATCATTCTTATGCTATTAAAGACTTAAATAGAAACGCTGAAAACTAGAAGAATTCTACCCTGAACATTAGTAAGGTCCTCTAAGTTCATGTAATGAAAATAATGTAAGTGGTCACCGTCTAAGATCATGAGCTTAGAATAGCACCTGAATAGGCTTGTATTAAGAAAATACTTCCTGCCTAATAGCAGACCCAATGACAGTGCCCCCTTTTTAAAGGAGAGGACCTGACAAAATTGCGAGGTCCTGTCTAAAAAAAAGCCTGCAAGGAGAAAACTGGACACAGAAACAGACCTTGTAAAAGGGGAGTACTTTCCAAGGTGACCACTGAAAATGAGGACCTTCAATTGAAGATAGAAAGTTAGGGTGAGGAATTCAACAACACTACCCTGATGAGGGGAAACCAAACTGATTGGTTCCGCCAGACAGGGCAGACAGTACAGGAAAACTAACACTAGAAGCTAAGCTGATTAAAAATTTTTGGGACTTCCTTAACAAGGAAAGGTAAGAACAAGATGATTGTTGGTTACCGAAGCTAACTCCGATACATTACTCAAAGACCAGGAAACCGAATGTGGACGGAGTACTGTTCTTAGACGAACACAGACCTTAGGGATGAAAGTTAAGGGCCTGTGAGTCTGGTTCCAACAAAACACTTTCCTCGAGGCCAATGCGGCGCATCAGTACTGTAGCTTCAAAACTATGTGAAGAGTGCTAGTTACTTAACTGCAGAACCATACTGCAGTAGAGTAGGATCCCTTAACTGATTTCAGGAAAACAGTAATAACAGGACCAATATCAGTTTCCTCCTAAACTGTAAGATTCACAAAGACCACAAAGCCAGGACATCAGAGTTTGAGGGGGGCTGACGCAGGCTGAGTTTATACCAGACGGGACAGCTTGATAGTTTGTGGCTGAATTGGGTTGCAAACAGACCTACTTCCAGGCCCAGGAAAAGGTCACAAGACTACCTGAATGACGCTCCGTCTAAGGACTATTCCGACACCAGGGGGGAGGCCCTGGATAGGGAAAAAGCAGTGACCTTTGGACCCCTACGAGAAGGGTGGTAGACAGAGGCACCTGCGTCTGTTGGTTATGGAGAAGAATGAACCATAACCTGAACGAAGCAATTCGAGTCCAAAACCACTTGTTTACGCAGCGCACTATTGCTGTTTTGTTCAGAACCAGCCTAAAAGGAAACCTCTTGGGGGGAAGAAGTTTCCCAAGGACAGGAAGACTGTCACCGCCCTCCAAAGCGTTGATATGGAACTGCCGGAACGTGACCGACTAAGTACCATGTACTTCATTGGGCCAAAAAAATCCACCTCACCCGCCCAGAGAGGTGACGGTGTGGAATACTGAGGCCGGAGGGGAAAGCTGGAGAGGAACTGACTTCGGTAAGCACTTGACAGTTGTGCAAGGCCAGAGGCCACTATTCAAACAGGAGGAATCAAGGAGACACGTCCCTGACTCCACCATACCCCGGTCATAAACTCCAGCTTTGACTTCAGAAGGAGAACCGTCACTGAAGCAAACTGGAGAAAACCCAGGACCTTTTCTTGGGCACGGGGAGAGGTATGCTTGAGATGATGAAATGATAGGATGCCCTTGCTATCTCTTTCCACTTCCACTGGATTCATAACTACGGAAGGCTACCCTCCTGAATCAGGTGGGATTCCTTCCTGGTTACTTAGAAGCCCAAAGACTCTAGAAACCGATTATAATGACCGGCGCCCTCAGGCAATTCCCGACGCTGGGTGCCCAAATGAGCCAGGCAACTAGATATGCAGCTAGCATAGCCTCCTAATACCGGAGCTGTTGAACTACGGTATTGTTCAAACTGGCAAAGACTCTGGGGCCGCATTGAGGAGGGCATGAACCTGAAGGGGCACGCCTGCTCCCGAGTCTGAATCCCAAAAGGGATAGGACCTTTCTGCAACCAAGATGTGAAAGGAAGCGTCGGAAAGGTCTATAGAGGTGGTTACGGCTCCACGGAGCAGTAGGATCCGAACCCACAAGACTGTAAGCAACCGAGACTTGCCGCATGAATAAGGAAAACAAACGGGACACGCCCGAAAAATTTTCCAGTGGAAGGGAACTTCCTTGGCAGACTGAAAAAGCCTGACAGGCCATTCATAAAGACCCCCAGAACTCTGGCCGGAGGCTGATTGAACCTGATTGGGGGGACAACAGTCCAGCTCCACCCCGGGCCCTGATAACTATACTCTGGGCCCAGGAACTGAAGTTCCAGTGGCCCCGAAAATGGTACAGCCTCCCACCCATGAGAGAAATACTACAGGGGAGGAGGCTTGATTGCTTCCCGTGAAGCGAATGCCTTCCCAATTTCTCGGAGAGGAGTAGGATGCATCCCTGCTCCTATGATAACCCCGAGGGTCAGAGCCTCTGGCCAAATGTCTAGTGAAAATTCTTTCCTTAGGTTTTCGTATGAAGCAAAGAAAACTCCAGCGGGCACGTGGGGGAGGCAGAGACACACGGGGGTGTTACAAGGGGCTGATGTGTTGGCTGAACCCGCACACATCGAGGTGGAGGCTGGGAGTGAGAGCTGACGGCTGTCTAGGGGCAGAGACCTGAAGAGCCTGCACCACCGCCTGAGCAGGGGCTCTTGAACTACATGAACTTCTTGCCGGACTTGGGACAGGTCCCTGGCAAGATCAGACCGTTTCTGCTCGTAGGGTAGACACCCATGAGAACGGAGGCTCTGGGTAACCATAGTAGCCCCAGACGGGCCGATTTTATAACGCCCACCTGGGGAAAAGATTAATTCTCCAGGTGAAACTGTTCATAAGATTTTTCAGCTCAAGGCGGAACGGGCAAGCCTGACTTACACCCTGTTTCAGCTTCCGAAAATTGACTCCGAAGCTTAGGAGCTGTACGCTGAATAAATTAGAAGCGTAGTCCGGGTTAGAAGATTCACTGTGAATGCATCTGTGATATCTGTCTCCCAGAAATGCCTCAGCGATACATTTTCAAAACAAGCCTGTTGATAAGAGGGGCTACATTCGGAGCACAAGGGGTAAGAAACAGGGCTCTCAAAGAGAGCACGGTAAGACCCCACAGCTGGCGTGAACTTGGGATTCTCCGCCTGCCACTCCGTTAGAGTTCTCAGGGAGACGATGTGTCCAGCCCCTAGCTGAGGGCTCACTTATGGATCCTGCCAGACAGATGCCATGCTCGTTCTGACAGTCTGGTAAAACCCGGATAAGAGGATACCAGACCGGAAGGGAAGAAATGCCCTTCCACCAACCTCCGTGTGCCCACACCCCCGACAGGAGGGTGCCTTCATGCTGGGAAGCATAAAGGGAAGGGCACCAAGATTCCCAGACTGGAGGGGAAAAGAGGTGGAGATGTCCGAACGATAGAATTCGAACAGAGCAGGACTTAACAGGTGATCCATTGACAATGAGTCTTGAGATTGATCTCTTGGGATTTAAGCTCCTGGGAAAGGGAAGGCACGGACCATGAGGTAGATAGTTAGTTTAATAGGTTGACAATGACCCTCAAATCGAGCTCCTTATAATGAGACCCGTAAAAGAGTTTTCAACAAAGGAAGGAGGGGGTAACCACCTTGCTTTGCTTGGGCCGTGTCCCTTTCCAGAAGACGAGGCCAAACTCGTAGATGGCACCGGATTAGAGATCCGAGACGTCCTCGAGGGGGCCCCGGAGCGGGTCTTCTTGGTTTAAAAAAGGTTTTTTTTTTTTTTTTTTTTTTTTTTTTTTTTCACCTTAGGGACGGTAGACCAGAAACCGCCGAAAAGGGATGAGAAGGTAACGAATCCCCTAAAGGAAAAGTTTGCCTCACCTAATTCCGAGCTAAGCGGAAAAGGTTTGCCTCAATTATTCCCGCACCTACTTATCGCTCCGGGACGATGTTCACAGGTCCGAGAACGAGACAGAAGGCCGCAACGTCTTCAGAAAACTCTCCGTAAACAATTAACTTGATTTTAAGAGTTACGAGACTTGCAACTCTGGGCCTCCAGGAGGGGGAAAAATTAGGACCCCAGACACCGGAGGAACAACTATTAATAAGTTATATAAGACGGAGTTTGGCGAAGGAAAAACCGATAGGTGTATATGAAACCTACCAATTTACACGAGAATCTCGCCCAGAAACGGAGTTTGGGAGGAGGAAATCGATAGGCGTATATGAAACCTACCGATCCACCGAGAATCTCGCCCGGAGAGAGCCCAAACACCGAAAGATTAACTATTAATAAGCCACAAGAGGCGGAGAACCAATAGGTTTATATGAAACCTACCGAATTAACGAAATCCTGCCGGAGACGGAGTTTGGCGGAGTGAAATCGATAGGCGTATATGTGAAACCTGCCAATTTATCCCAAACACCGAAAGAGCGACTATTAATAAGCCACATGAAGCGGAGCTTGACGGAAGTAAAACCGACAGGTATATATGAAACCTACGGATTCATCAGGTAACCTGCTCGGAGAGCATAGCGCATAAACGCAATCTGCCGGGTGCCAAACGACTAATAATAAGCCAAAGGAGGCGGCGTTTGGCGGCAATAAAACCGACTGGTGTAAATAAAACCTACGGATTCATCAAGTAGCCTGCTCGGAGAGAGCATAGCGTACTTTACAACCTTCCGAGTCAAGAATAAATCACATGAGGCGGAGTTTGGCGGAGACGAAACCGACAGGTATATATAAAACCTACGGGTTCATCAAGAAGTCTGCTCGAGGAGAGCATAGCGTACTTCATAACCTTCCGTGCCAAACTATAAATCCAAAACAGACTGCGCACCGGAATGGGAGCTATAGACTCCGTGACCGCTGGTTTGTTGCAGGATAGCGGAGCATTCCTGCACTTGACAAAACCAGCCGAAAACGTATGAGAAAAGGGCATGCTGGAACGGATGCCGGAGCAGAGTACCATAGCAGCCACAGCCTAGTCAGACCAGGAAAACCCCCGGAGAAAACCGGAGAGAAAACTGGGCTAACAGGACACAACTCATAGACATAAAAACAGAGTCAACGGAACATTCCGAAGCGATCATGTTTGAATAAAATGTGGGAAGGTTATGAACTGTTCGGAAGTGGGCGCACTCCAAGCCAAGAGAGGAAAACCCCCGGAGGGGGATATCCTGAACGAAGTGATAGCGGTGGGGGGGGGAATAAACGCCGACCGCTAAACACTAAAGCCGCCGCAGCAGTAAGCAAGGAGAGCGCCCAACAAGATAACGAAACACCGAACAGGTAGTAGCAAAGAGGAGGGTGAACGCCGAAAGTAAATAAAGCAGAAGACAGTTAGGTGGAGAACGCTAACTGGCCTCGTATGAGATCCCAACAGTGAGGTGCGAACATGTAGAAAGCACCACGAAGAGAAATAGTCGACGTAAAAGGAAGGGGGAAGGATAGGCCAGGAGGTTGGTAACCCAAAGCAGCGACCAGGGGTGGGACAGCACTCCCGGGCGCCCAGAGATTCTCATAGATCCCCTCGCTATGTAAGCTGTGTTGCACGACAAGAGCGAGAGAAAAGAGAGAGGAAGGCAAAACCTCTACGGCCAGGAGAGCAATGAAAGATAAAAGGAGTGTGAACAGGGAGTGGGGAGAGCACTCCTGGTCACCTCCAGGTCCAGGTGGAGTGCCAACTCAGACACACCGAGGGACAATCAATCAATGCAGAGGAGGGGGATGTAGGCTACAACATAAAATAAGGATAATTGCTCTCAAACCTTGGAAAGTTAACAAACTTTGAAAACAAACCAAGGGGAGAGAGAGAGCAAAGGATAAAAGGGAGAGAAGGGGACTCTCAAAACCACAAAATAACAAATATATATAGTCGGTAAAAGAAGTGTGAACAGGAGTGGGGAGAGCACTCCCAGTCACCACTGGTAAGCAACCCAAAGAAGGATTGAACTAGGATAGGCTACGAGATAAACCCTCGCTATTCCAGCTTAACTTATTAGGAACATTAGCCTAAGTGAAAAGCCGAAACAGGGAGAGGGTGGACGTAGGCAATATATCCAAACCAAAACCAAACAAAGGGAAGCACCAGACATAAAACACACATGTACAGAACGAGATCACCGACATGAAACTCATACGTACAGATCGAGATCGTCCCTCCTTAACGAATTTTTCCCGAAGGGAAAAAAGTGTTACAGCCAACCCCTAGGCTAACCTAACTGAGGCGATGTAAAGGAAGGAAGCCTAGGAGAGGGGTAAAGGCTAACCAATAACTCAAAAAAAAAATATAATAAAACAAAAATTGTCTATAAGGTACATGTAGGAGGATAGGCAGGCCCAACACAACATGGACGTGAAGGGACATGACCGACCTCCAGTTAAATGAAAGTATCCCAAAATTAACAAAATTCAAAAGCATCCAAGCACAAGGTCAAAAATTAAATGTAACAATGAAAATCATGTTCCTATACACTTAGAGAAGCGAGTCTAAAACAAGGCAAAATAAAGCCAAAATAAGAAGCGAATAGGCCCGAGGGGGAACCACGTAGCCTAAACAGCAAGACAGCACTTGACCAGGAAGAGAACACAAAATTCACAAAATAAACAAAATTATAAAAACAAAGTAAAAACCGTAACAGTACCAATGAAAATAAGATCCCCAAAGGCTAAGAGAAGTGAGGGACAAAAATAAAGCATAATGAGGCCATGATAATAAGCGAATAGGCTCGAGGGGAAGCTCGAGCCTAAACGCTCAACAACACTTCTCGTAATGAAGCCACGATAAAAGCGAATGGGCCCGAGGGGTAGCTGTAGCCAAACGCTAAACATCACTCCCGTAATGAAGCCATGATAAAAGGCGAATGGGCTCGAGTGGGTAGCTCGTAGCCTAAACGCTAAACATCACTTCCGTAATAAAAATCACTCTCGTAATGAAGCCATGATAAAAGCGAATGGGCCCGAGGGGGTAGCTCAGTAGCCTAAACGCTAAACAGCACTTCTCGTAGTAAATGGGTACAGAACAAAGAAAAAATTAATCAAACCCACTAAAGTTAGGGATCATTAAAGGTAAAATATCCCAAATAAAAAGGGATACAAATAAAAAACACAAAACAAACATGCCGACCCAAGACCAAGAGAGGTCAAGAGACGACGTGAGAGGAGATCGAGACGGGCGTTATAAATCCCTTTAATTATTAAACTAAAGGAAAATAAGAAGCCTCAATCGCCTAAAAAACAACAAAACACTGGTACTCAAGTAATTGAAGAAGAACCTTGCGAGGATGCCATAAAAAAATCCAAAATAGAGCACAAAATAAGGATCACAACGAAATTACGTGTGAACGAAAAAACGTGCTAAAATGGAATGCGGCTAGTGTTGCCTTGTATACAGTCCGCGAGTAGTGCATGGGCTTGTATCGGCACCTCTCTCGTTGGGACTTTTGACATTGGGAATCTCTATAGGATAAGGTTCCGTGTTTTTGTAGTTCACCCTTTTCCATACACGACTCCATCTAGTGGAGCTCGCTCTGGGGGTAGTAACTCCAGCATTTCATTTAGCTTTCTCTGGTATCTAGCAACGGAATTACCTAGAAATAAGTGCTGAATGGACTATTTCACCGGGTGACACGGGACCCCGATCCAGAAAACTCTAATAAGTATGCCTTTGCCAAAGGTGCTAAATGGCAGATCATTTCAAAACAAATACTGTCACCTCCAGGGGCAGATTTATTGCTGTTCAACAATGCAAATTCTAACTCATCCATATTAAACTTTCTATTATAATAAATATCTTCTATGGTTTCAAAATTTATTGTTATTAATTCTATATTATTTTTCCTTGTTCGGAAATGCTCATCTAAATTTTTGTCGCTACTTACTTTTGCTAAACTTTCACCTATTACATTACTTATTTCTTTAGGATCAAATATTCTTTTCCCATCTTTTATTATGGCATGTCTAGGTGGTTTAACATGGGTACCATTTATTTTCCTAAATTTTTCCCATATTTTTTGTATGGGAGTATTATTAGAGAGATCTGATACATATTTTCTCCATGAAATGATTCTTCCTTGAATTACTTCTCTTCTAAATTTTGCAGATACTTTGTTATATAGAGGTTTTAATGTATTAATTTCTAATAATAATATAGTCAGTTTTTGTAAGTTTTCTTCTAATATCGGTAATGATTTATTTATTTTACTGAATTTTCTATTCAAATTATCTAATCGCCTCCCAATTTGGTGTTTTACTTTATTAATTCTGTTAGTTTTTCAGACCACCATGGGACTTTGTGTTTTGTTGGATGAGATTTGGATTTTGGTATTGCTTTATCAGCTGCATTTGTAATGAAATCAACAAGAAATTTATTAGTTTTATTGTGGTCTTTTGAATATTCAAATGGTGGGATATCCCTAGTGTGGAATTCATATTGCTCCCAATCTGCTTTATAAATGTTATATTGAGGGACATGCTTGGTGGGGTTATTTTGTAAAAATGAAATTAATATTGGGAAATAGTCACTTGTATGCAGGTCGTCAACTGTATTCCAATCTAATCTATCTACTATTTTTGTTGTACATAGAGTTAAGTCGATTGAGGAAAATGTTCCATGTGTTTTAGAAAAATATGTGTTGATTTCATTGTCATTTATGCAGCAAATGTCATATGAATCTATGAATTCTTCTATTTTATTCCCTGCTCTATTTGAGTCTGTACAATTATAGTCCCACATCGGGTTGTGGGCATTAAAATCACCTACTATTAATATAGGTTCTTTGGTGTTATTAGGTAATTCTTTAAGTTTGTCTAAGTCATAATTTTTATTGGGTTGGTTGTATAAATTATAAATTACATAATTATCGTTTTTTATTCGTATTCTGATACTCGATATTTGCAGATCATTAAAGTTTACAGGTACTTTGTCATAACATACTTTGTTATGTACATATATAGCAGTACCTAAATTTCCTTCTTCCTCTCTAGATGAAGATGCTAAGGTATATTTACCTATTGTTGATATTGTTTTGTTGACATGTTGTAAACATAATATCATAGGTTCGTATTCTTTTAGTAATCGTTGTATTTCTCCTAGGTGTAATCTGGTCTGTAGACCATTTACGTTCCATTGTATTACATAGCTATTGAAAATATTTTATTATAACGGTCGAGTTTTACTCTCTTTTTGTATTATCAATTTGGATTTTTTCTAATAATTTTCTTACGACATTCATTTGTTTTTCTTTATAATATATTAAGTGCTCAACGCACATGCAACCTTTTCATGGGTACTCAAATCTGTGGTTTCTTTTTTCTATATTTCATAAAGTTTCTTATAACGTTTGTTAAGCCATCTTTTGTTATGTTTTTGTTATCGTTGCACAATGCAATGAAACAATCATTACATCCACAAGAGTTGTCATGTATATTTCTTTCTTTATTTGTTCTTGTTGTGTCAATTATTGGTGATGGAGTAATCTCTTCACCTTTGACATATTCATTGTTGTCTAAGGTATGGTTGTCTCCCACTTCTTCGGTATTTTGGATATCTGTATCCATTGGTTTTACTATTATTTTAGGAGATAATGGAATATTCTTAACTAGTTTTTGTTTTTGTTCTTTCTTCATATCTCTTGTTTTTGTTTTGACTGACGTTTCTCTAACAATTGTTGGTTTCTTTGTTTTGGGTGGTGTTCTTTCCAATGGCCTTTTTTTATCTTTAATTTCTAGTCTATCAGGTCCCTCCTCTGTTATTTCTGTAGTAGCATCCTCCTGTGTTGTTTCTATTTGCATTAATATTTCAAATGAATTGGATAAAATGTTATCCATATCATTTGTCCCTGTTTCTTTATTCTTTACCATTTTAGTTTTTATTTCTGAGGCATTAATTTCTTCCTGAGAATTACTTTTCTGTGCTCCGTTATTTCTATTTGTATGCATTTTGTTTCATTATTGGTTTTTGTTGTTAAAGAATATGTAATGTTTCTTAGACGGATCTTGAATTCCTCTTACTTTCAATTCTAATTTAGCTTCTTTTACAGACATTCCAGTTCTTTCTTGCAATATTTTCAACTCTGTATTGTATATATAGTACATACATTCTTTGGATCTTGCATGATGGTTTTGCCCACAGTTTATGCACTTTGGTTCGCTGCACTTCCATTGTGTGGCATGTTCTTCAGATCCACAATACGCGCATACAGGTTCATTTCGACAATATTTTTTCGCATGTCCATATTTACTGCAATTCTGACATTGTAGCGGCTTTGGGACGTATGGTCTTACTTCTCTGGTTTGGCCTAAAATTTTTATTTTCTGAGGTAGGTCTTGGCCCTCAAATTTTATTTTTGCGATTTTTAAGACTTGTTTATTCTTTTCTTTACTTGGCAGATCATATAGTTCGCAATCCTGTACTTTGGGGTATCTCTTTTTAAGTGAGTCTGACAGTATTTGCTTTTCAACTGGCTCGTTATTATTCTCAGGAAGTACAATAGTACACTGAATACTGTTCATAGTATCATGTTTTTTTATTTTTATATTTATGTTATCTATATTTTTTATTGATAAATAATTTTCAGATTGACTTTTTGTCGTGGCCTCTATAAGCCAAGTCTTTTCTTTTATTTGTCTAAACGACATTTCAGTCGTAGAGTGTCTGCTCAATAAATAATTTTCCAACTTGAGTGCTGATATTTTCTGGTCAGTTTCTAAGGTTAGAAACCTTGACCAACTGCCACTCCCAAAGAGGGAGTCAAAGTGAGTCAAGGTTGGGTCAAGACGGTATTTACTTTTTATTGGTTTCCTTTGTACTGGAGCATATGGTTCCAGTGTTATTGCATTCTGAATTTGTTTTGACTTTTCTAAAGAAGGGTTGTCAGATGAGGTTCCAGTGGTTGTCAACTGTGCCGATTCACTACCATCAAAGGGTCCAGGGGTACTCAAATCCTTAAACTGACTTGTCATAAAGATTGAGGAGGAGGAAAAAAAAAAAAAAAAAAAGTAAACCTGAAAACCTTAAAAAGATATCATCAGCCTTTCATGGAGTTCATTCCTCCACTAATGGCACAAGTGAGAACCGACTCCCAAATGTCCGCATCCCTACCCTACCCCAAAGGGGATGGCACAACATGATTAGAGTGGCTCAAGTGTAAGCCAACCCACTTGGTAGGACTGAGAGCATTACTAGAATACAATCATCCCCACCCTAATCACATTATGGGCAAACCGGACAGAATGCCGAGAGTCCTATTCCCAGAACTAGACCCCCTGGAATCCGTGGTCCAGTCCTCAGTAGAATAGTTCCGCCTGAAAACTCAGGTCCGAACATTATCGGGCAGTTGATGGTCCTGCCACAGTTCTCACTATTTAGCTTCGGATATAAACCCAATCCCAGCTATGATACCTTTTCCTATTTACCAGGTCCAAGAAATTTATACGAAAGTGAAAATATCCACACCATTTAAATCGAAAGGTTTGTAGGTGATCCGTCAGGGCCCGGGCTCTTATTCTTCGTAAGAACGAAGAAGAAAAGCCAGGGCCCCTTACCCCCTCACCACGTGAAGGAACCTACTTCGAGGGGAGGACTGCTGTAACGGCACCCCTTAGGTAGAGGGGTTTTGGGAAGGGAGAGATCTGTTTGGGTTAAGCATCTGTGGTAGTGGCTTCCACTCGCTCCTAGATGACATACCGACATCCTATAAGGATGATCGCTCCAGAGGTAGTAACTCTGGCATCCTATTAGCTGTATAGCTTTTTTCTCTGGTATATCTAGCAAATATTTATACCTAGAAATGTGTGCTATATGGGACATTTCACTCGGCGACACAGGTCGATCCCAGAAAAGGATTTGTTGTCTAATACCATTCAAGGAGATCGTTCCACCATTCTCTCTAACAAAAAGGGGACCTGACAATCTTTGAGAAGTCCTTTCAAGGTAAGCTTTTAAGGTAACGACCGGACATAAGGAAGGATCTTCCGGAAGAGGTATAATCTTCCAGGGAGACCACCTATTTTGAGGATCTTCGTTCCTGGCTAAAAAGGTTTGGTCCGGAGAAAGTAGACCCTCTCCTGACGGGAGGAAATCCACATGATTCGACTCTCTAGAAAGGGCTGAAAGTTCAGAGATTCTAGCTCCTGAAGCCAGGCTAATTAAAAACAGCGTCTTCCTAAGAAGAGTCAAATAAGAGCAAGATTCATTATTTGTGTCTGAAGCTAATCTTAGAACGTCATTTAAAAACCAAGAAACCGTTTTAGGACGGATTGTTGGTGTAAGACGAGCACAAGCTTTAGGAATAGAGGAAAAATACGAATCTGTTAAGTCAATGTTAAATCCCAACTGAAATAACTTCTTTAAGGCGGATTTAGTCGTAGTAATAGTACTAGCAGCTAGGCCTTTATCAAAAAGGGCCTTAAAAAATGAGATTGTGAGATTCGTAGTCACTGTATGAACGTCTGATTCTTTCAGAAAGTTGGCGAGTTTTCTTACTGCCGAGTCATACTGACGGAGAGTAGATTCTCTTTTATCTGATTCTAGAAACATTGTGTTCAAAGGATCAACATTAGCATTTTTCAGTGCCGTGAACTTCATGAAATCCATAAAGTTAGGGCATTCAACATTCCTGAGGAAGATGACACAGTCTGAGTTTGTACTACTTGAGTTAACTTTGGATGAGGAATCTGATTGTCTCTGAGTTTCAACTCTAATAGAAGAGGAAACCAGTTGCTCTTCGGCCAGTTGGGGGCTACTAGGGCTATCCGGCCTTTGAATGACCTGAGTTTGTGTAGAACTTTCCACAGAAGGTTTACTGGTGGGAACAGGTAGACCTTCTGCCATTTGTTCCAGTCTACTGACATTGCATCCGTGGCGTAAGCTCGAGGGTCCAGGTTCGGAGCTATATAACACAGTAGTTTGTGATTCGATTCCGTGGCAAACAGGTCCACCTGAAGTCCTGGAATCTGTTGGCAAATCCAGTTGAAGGAATTCTTGTCCAGAGACCATTCTGATTCCAAAGGAGTCGTTCTTGACATAGAATCTGCAATCACGTTTCTTACTCCAGACAGATGCGTGGCGGACAAGTGCCAATGATTTTTCATTGCTAATGAAAAGATTGCTATCATTGCATGACTTGATTTGGAACCTCCCCTGTTCAGACAATGCACTATCACTGCACTGTCCAGGACTAATCTGATATGTATGTTCCTGGCTGGACGTAAGCGTTTCAGAGTCAGGAAAACCGCCATTGCCTCTAGAATATTGATATGGAAGTGACGAAAAAGATTCGACCAGGTTCCTTGAACTTTTTTGTATTGTGAGTAACCTCCCCATCCGGTCAGAGATGCGTCCGTGTGGATGATCAGGGTTGGTGGAGGGAATTGTAGAGGAGCTGTTGTCCAAGGTCGGAGTCTTTTCTTTAAGATTGGAGGTATGAGGGAGACTTTGTCCCTGAGATTGTAATTGGCTCGACTCCGCCACACTCGATTTATGTCCTTCAGTTTTGCTTTGAGAAGTAGATCTGTTACTGATGCAAACTGAAGAGAACCTAAGATTCTTTCTTGAGTGCGACGAGAGGCTCGTTTGCACCTGAGAAACTGTCTCGTTGCTTTGGCTATCTCTTTGCATTTTTCCGGCGGAATTGAAAGTTTGTGGGTGTTTAAATCCCACTGGATTCCCAGCCATTGAAATTGGGATGCCGGAATCAGACGAGATTTCTTTGTATTTATGTGAAATCCTAGATGCTCTAGAAACTGAATGACCTTTCTGGTCGCCTTCCGGCACTCGGTGTCGTTGGGAGCCCAGATTAGCCAATCGTCTAGGTAAGCCACAAGCCTGATGCCTTGAGACCTCAGTTCCTGTACCACAGTTTCTCCTAGTTTGGTGAAGATCCTGGGTGCTATGTTGAGCCCGAAAGGCATTACTCTGAAGGAGTACACCTGTTTGCCTAGTCTGAATCCTAGGTAGGGAGAGAAGTTTCTCGCTATCGGGACATGATAATAAGCGTCTGTAAGATCTATAGAGGTGGTGACGGCCCCATGGGGAAGTAAGGTCCGCACCTGAGAGACGGTCAACATATGGAACTTGTCGCATTGAATATAAGAATTCAGAGTTGACAGGTCCAATATCACTCTTCTTTTGTCTGAGTCTTTCTTTGGCACGCTGATCAAGCGTCCTTGAAATTTTAGATGTCTGACTTTCTTTATTGCCTTCTTTAGAAGAAGGTCTTTTGCATATTCTAACAGATCTGGTGTTGGGGTCTGATAGAATCTGACTGGTGGAGGAGGCCCTTCTATCCAGCTCCACCCTAAACCTTTTGAAACAATACTGTGGGCCCATGGACTGAAGGTCCCATGGTCCCTGTGAAGGTGCAAGTTCCCACCTACCTGAGGTGGCTCATTTGTTTGAGGGCTTATTGTCTCTGCCTCCTCTTGAGCCTCTGCCTCTAGACTGGGGTCTGGATCCAGCCCTGTATCTAAATCCGCCTCGACCTCTAACGCCCCTGGACTGGCGGTAGCCTTGAAACGAGCCTTGAGTTTCAAAGGTGGGGTTGAATACTGGGGAAGCTACATAAGCCGCTGAGCCAGCAGAGTGGTGAGCCGGTTGGTTCAACAAGACATACTGAGGTTGCCCCTTGGAGGTGGAAGGTTGGGCAACTTGAGCGACGGGAACTGCCTGGACAACTGTCTGGGTCTGAGGGGCCTTGTACGGGTGGTACCTCCTTGTCCTCTTCCTTCCCTTAGGCTGAGGGCCCGAAGACTCAGAAGACTTCCTCTTAAAGGGAAGTCCCCAACGAATCCGAAGATTCTGGTTGGCCCTGGAAACTTCGCTGATGACGGTGTTGACCACGTCATCAGGAAAGAGGATATATATATATATATATATATATATATATATATATATATATATATATATATTATATATATATTATATTCCAGAACCCTATATATATATAGTCATACCCGAACTTATTCGAGTTAAGAACCCCTTTGGCATTTTCGGCAATGGTCTCTAAAAATGCTAATAAATGCTTAACTTATTTCTAAAGTTTAAACACTAAATATGACCCTAATCATGCTTCCAAATTATTAAGCTAACTTTTAAATGAAAATAAAGTTACTGTAATTTCATTTAAAAGTTAGCTTAATACATTAACCTTAAAGAAAGAAATAAATGGTTGACATAAAAATAGAGAGCTGGAAGATAATTTCTGTCTCTCTCCCCTTCTGACCAATCTATTTTTAGAAGTCTTCTCAACCTTTTTTTAATAACTTCCTTATTCTGCATCTCTTTCTCTTTGTTCTGAAATGTTCTTTCATGAACAACCAGTGATTTCTATTTGGACTAATACTACTCTTAGTTATTATGTCTCTATGTTTTAGAAAGTATTTGCCACACTAGTGCATTTACACTTCGTAGACAGTACAAGTAACATTAGATCAATTTAAACCATATACTGTACAGGTAAATATGTACAGAGAAATAATAAGTTGTAAAAATGTGTGAGCTAACTATGAATGAGAGAGAGAGAGAGAGAGAGAGAGAGAGAGAGAGAGAGAGAGAGAGAGAGAGAGAGAGAGAGAGAGAGAGAGAGAGATTTGTCCTTACTTAACAGTGAAATTATCAATTATTACAGAGAGAGAAAGAGAGAGAGAGAGAGAGAGAGAGAGAGAGAGAGAGAGAGAGAGAGAGAGAGAGAGAGAGAGAGAGAGAGAGAGAGAGAGAGAGATGTCCTTAAAATATCAAGTTAAAATATTTATGAATTATTACGGGGAGAGAGAGAGAGAGAGAGAGAGAGAGAGAGAGAGAGAGAGAGAGAGAGAGAGAGAGAGAGAGAGAGAGAGAGAGAGAGATTGTTGTTATGTTAGATATCAAATGATGGAAATTCGGTATTAAACTAACTTTTAAAGTTACTGTAATTTTATTTAAAAGTTAGCTTAATAAATTACCTTAAAAAAAGAAATAAATGGTTGAGGTAAGAATATAGGAGAGTGTGAAGATTAGTATCCTATTTCTCTCTCTCCCTCCATTCCACCGATCTATTTTTGATAGTCTTCTCACCCTCGTTTTTAAAAACTTCTTTATTCTTCTCTTTCTCTTTGTTCTGAAATGCTCTATGTCTCTATGTTTTAGAACAGCGCATTTACAGTTTGAAGACGGAACAGGTAAAATTAGATCAATTTAAAATTATCTACTGTACAGTTAAACGCATACAGAGAAACAATAATATGTAGGTTGCACTAACTACGAACGAGAGAGAGAGAGAGAGAGAGAGAGAGAGAGAGAGAGAGAGAGAGAGAGAGAGAGAGAGAGAGAGATAACAATTTTCCTTACTTAAGAGAGTGAAATTTTTATGAATTATTTTGGAGAGAGAGAGAGAGAGAGAGAGAGAGAGAGAGAGAGAGAGAGAGAGAGAGAGAGAGAGAGAGAGAGAGAGAGAGAGATAACAATTTTCCTTACTTAAGAGAGTGAAATTTTTTATGAATTATTTTGGAGAGAGAGAGAGAGAGAGAGAGAGAGAGAGAGAGAGAGAGAGAGAGAGAGAGAGAGAGAGAGAGAGAGAGAGAGAGAATTACATAAGAAACCTTTGACCCCCTAATCAGCAACACTCCCCCCTCTTGTCATGTTAAATCGACAAGCTGACAGCTTTTTGCCTTCGAGATCCTTAGAAGCAATCAGTGGCAATAAAAGCCGCAAATAAAGGGAAAACTTTCTCTGCAAGAAAAACCCTGAACAGTGAGAATATCTTTAACTCAAAAATCAAAAACCTGCGCAAGGACTACTGTAGTCCTTCCCCAGTGCTCTACCCCCATATTTAGAAAGAACCCTTAAATTACAAAGTAGTTCTCTTTCTCCATTATACGGTGGCAAGATAGAAAAATGTTAGGAGAGGCTCCCTTTACATGAACTGCATTAAAGCCTTGAAATATGCAAAATCATATGTTAACCTCACCTTACAGAAAGCTATTAACCTCTTCAAAAAAGAATTGCGGCCACATATACACTGGTTGTATATCAGACACCTGATTCATCAATCAACAGAAGCACAAGTAATTGCCCTCCTGCCACAGCCAAAGAAGAATAAGTCTCAGCTACCGAAATTACATCAGAGAGACTGGGGCAAAGACTTCCACCCTTGATGGTGGAAGAGCAGCAGCTGACTGCACTGAACTAACTCCTGATAAGCTTCCATTGAGGGTTAAAAACTCCTCTTTAATCACCACTGACAAAACCACTTGCTCCAGCTCAAAAGGAAGACACTGATTCAGTTGGAAACCTGTTGGCTCATCCAAATATTCTAAATTCTGATCAGGAAAATCTCGCAATAATGAGAACGTTCCTAAACCATTGGGGAATCGGGGAAAAACAAAACAGTAACCAACTGTTTACTGATACAAACCCTCACAACTAGAAAAGGATTTGAAATCCCCAAAACAGAATGTTGAAACTACTAATGGCTGCCACCTGACTACTTAAATGGAAGTCGAAACAATAACACATGCTGAGATTCACTATAGGCAGGTGCTAGTCAAGCAGGAGACACGTGCACAGGCGATAGGAGCATATGTGGTAAGAGTGCAGTCAACAGACATGCAAGAAGGAAGCATACAAGTGATAGGCGTACAAGCAATGGGCATACAAGTGTATGAGCACAAACTAAAGGCACACAGGCGATACGAGCACAAAGCCATAGGGGGGCAAGGCTGAAGAGAAGCAGAGGAACTAACCTGTTACTAAATGGGGAAGCAGACAAGACATGCATCCCTTTAACTTAAGTCTCACAAGTATTATCCTGTATAGTTGTTTCTACAACCTAACAAGTTCTCTCCTTTCGCAATCAATTACCGCATTTTGTTCAACTATGATTCATATAATTATCCAATCATAACCTTTCCCTCAGCAAAAACATATCATGAGGGTCAATGAAACTGGAATGATGCATATTACAGCAACGCTTTCCTTAGAGGTTCATAATGAACAAATATTCAAAATATAAAAGAACATCCAAAAACAACCAACAGAATACCAAGTGCAACAATCTGTCTCTACCAAAATCAGTGACAGAAGTAGACTGACCAGCTACGAGTTTTTGTACCTACTGGTCCCCTGGTGGTAGGTGGGGAAAGTAGATGGATAGAAAACGGATATTCATAGAAAACCATGTTTCCTCTTTTTTTTTTTGTTTCAATCTGTCAAACTACTGCTGGCAGGGAAGTACAAGCTACATAATGGATAGGTAAGATTCATTTCAAAATTATGTTTTTGTTTGTACATTCACTCTTAATGATTAATGGCCCCAAAATTATACTTCTTCAACAAAGAAACATATGCCCTCTTCACAGTCATACACAAAAATGCTAACATACAGTAAGTACAAAAAGTCTTCTTCATACCACTTACAGAATAATGTAGGTGGTAAACATTCTCTCCTTTGTACAACTACAAAATTAAATTGTTACAATTTAACTAGTTTTTTTAGTCCTTGAGAACTGTTATTGCATTAGAAAAAGTTTTCTGATAACATTCAACACAAATATTAACAATGAAAATTGGGCCCACTAATCACATTTGCAATTAAGCAACTACCTTTATCTGTGCGGGTTCAACCACTTCCTATATACTGTACATGTATCTGTTTTTACAGGTAAAAAGGTAACTTCCCACAGTGTAGGTGCACAAGCATTTTACACTACCTGGTTTACAGTTACAAGTTCACAAAAATCTTCCTGTAGTATTGCTACACCCAGCACTGACTCAGTCATCCATTTTCAGCCCTATTTATTTAACAAGCCAATGCAGATACTTGTTACAGTGGCCATAATTTTTTCCTTTTGAAAAGATGCTACTTCTCTCCACTCTCCTCATCTATGCAGCTTTCACATACCACAAACACTGGGGCAAACCCTCATCATTTCTATCTGAAATGAGGCAGGCTCACTATTAGGGAATGGTGAACAATGACTCCAACAACAACAAAAACTATCAAATAAAGTTTTTAAAAATTAATTATATGTATAAATGAAAAGATGAAGTATATTTTCATTTACAGCAAAAATCCATTAGTATAATGCCATTACATAACTCTTCAAGACACATCACTGAATATGTGCGCATGGTTACCATGTAGGTACGGGCAGCTAGAGACCATGGAGACTGACTGTTGAAGTCATCATGGTCACTGTAGAGGTGGTTACAGGAGCCACCTTCCTGGAAGAGGGGTGGCCACAAAGCAGAAATATTAGGTTCTCCTGAAAGATCCAGAGAAAGCCACAATTCCCTGAGTTTCTCGGTCTGGTCTCCAATGCACCTGCGAGGGGGGGTCAGGTTAAGAATGAAAGACCTCCTTTCTTCCATATAGAGAGAGAGAGAGAGAGAGAGAGAGAGAGAGAGAGAGAGAGAGAGACTCTCTAACTGGAAGGAAACCTCAACTGAAGGAAGATAAGAGATCCAAGGGTGGCTATCCTTTCTCCCCAGGGGCTCTCCACTGAAACCTTTTTGCTATGAGGACCAAAGGATACGCTATGTACTCCTTTAGGAGTAGCAACAACAGGCCAGATCTTTGAAGGAGGGAGGAGGGTGCCAAAGAACTCCTTCAGTGACGTCATGGAAAGTGTAATTGCCCTCTGAAAACAAGGGAAAAATGACATTTTTATGATAAAATGATGTTTCATTATACTTACCAAAACACTGTAAAAGGTTTTATCTCTTTAAAATCGACACGTCCGAGATATAAATTTTCAAACTTTGTTTGGAACGCTGATACAATTGGCGGGAGACCCAACCCCACGGCGGGTAGCGTGGCAGGAGACATACCCATAAACCCAGGTCAGTTTCATTCTCGGTATACACAATTAGTGAAAACCTGAGATAACGTCTCCCCCTGCGGGGAGGAGGAGGCCTTTACATTACAGTGTTTTGGTAAGTATAATGAAACATCATTTTATCATAAAAATGTCATTTTCATTATAATGACTTACCAAAACACTGTAAAAGCTGATTCCACATTTAAGGTGGAAGGGCAGGGGATGAGGTACCAGTTATTGAAAGGTTACACACACACAAAAAAAAAAAAAAGGAACAAACTCTAACCATGGGTATCTTAAGGATCCATACCAACAAAAGGGCAGGAGTCACCTTACCTGGTAGATGGGCTTTTGCAGGGAGGTACTGCTGCTGGTTGAAGCTCCATTACCTGCAGAGGCCTTGGGCGTAAGCACTGCTAGCCACTCTGCTCCATAACAACCCAAGCAGTCAGGGAAGTACACCGCTGACTGAGACAAGGGGTGACTTCCTTTTTGCTCTTGCCCTGAGCAATTGGAAAGCAACCAGACTGAAAACGGGTCTCACCGCCTAACCTAAAAACAGTTAAATACATCCCCTTCCCTATACCCTCAGCAGCTCAACTAGAATGGAGAGTACTCCAGGTGAACTGAGCACCCCCGGCTTCCCATTAACTCAGCAACCATAAAACCACAGGGGGAAGGAAAGATAAGGAACCTACCCCCTAGTGTGTTCCCCCTAAAACCAAGCCTGCTACCGATACGGGACCTAACGCAAACAGGTCCTGATACGCAACTTCAACCTCCCTAAGGTAGTGAGACGCAAAAACCGACTTCGACCTCCAGAAGGTGCTCTGTGTGATCTGCGAAAGTGACTTATTATGATGGAAGGCCACTGAAGTTGCTATTGAGCGCACTTCGTGAATGTGAGACTTGACTAGGCGTGCGTCCTCTTCGTTGATGTGCCTGTGCGCCTCTAAGATGAGTTCCTTGACGAAGAAAGCCAGGGGATTCTTGGATAAAGGTCTGGTTGGATCTTTCACTGAACACCACAGGTTAGAGGAACGTCCTCTGATGCTGGCCGTTCTGGCCAAGTAAGTTTTGATAGCTCTAACGGGGCACAAAGAAGCCTCCAATTCTTGAGGGCCAGCCACTTCG
This sequence comes from Macrobrachium rosenbergii, assembly GCF_040412425.1. Taxonomy (NCBI): domain Eukaryota; kingdom Metazoa; phylum Arthropoda; class Malacostraca; order Decapoda; family Palaemonidae; genus Macrobrachium; species Macrobrachium rosenbergii. The sequence continues at coordinate 2,350,415 of NC_089763.1, read as the reverse complement.
GAGAGGTTCTGAATGGTAAAGGACCGAGGCCACGGGTTGGAAGGAGACTCGTTCTTGGCCAGAAAATTCAAGGTGAATGAGCAAACAGCATTACCTTGTGAAAAACCCACTTCCTTGTCAATGGCTTGTATTTCACTAACCCTCTTTGCCGTTGCTAAAGTAACCAGAAAAAGGGATTTCTTAGTGAGGTCTCTAAGAGAAAGATCTTCTAAAGGTTCGTACCTTGGAGACATTAACCACCTCAAAACTACATCTAAATTCCAGGCAAGGGCAGGTTTTGGGGCCTTAGCTGTGTCTAAGGACTTGAGGAGGTCTGACAAGTCTCGGTTATTTGACAGGTCTAACCCCCTATGGTAGAAGACAGAGGACAGCATAGCTCTGTAGCCCTTGATGGTTGATGGCATCAATTTTCTTGAATCCCTCAAGTAAATGAAAAAATCGGCAAGTTGAGTTATAGACATCGAAGAAGAGGAGATACTATTTTTTCTACACCAGTTCCTGAAGACTGTCCACTTGGATTGGTATAATTTGCTCGAGGAGTCCCTTCTGCACCTCGCAATAGCCTCTGCAGCCTTGCTTGAAAAACCTCGCGCTCTGATGAGCTTCCTGACAGTCTGAAGCCTGTCAGAGCGAGAGTGGACAATCCCTGGTGGAACTTCATTAGGTGGGGTTGTCTGAGAAGCGACTTCTTTTGAGGGAGAAGCCTCGGGAAGTCTATCAGGAGATCTAGCAGGTCCGGGAACCACTCCTTCCTTGGCCAGAATGGGGCAACGAGGATCAGCTCGACCTTCTGATGGAATTTCACTTTGTTTACCACTTGCCTGATAAGCCCGAAAGGAGGGAAGGCATAGGCAAACAGGTTCGTCCAGTCTAGGAGCATGGCGTCCACCAAGTGAGTCAGTGGGTCTGGAACTGGTGAGCAGAACACTGGGAGACGATGGTTCTTGGAAGTAGCGAAGAGATCTATTATGGGAGTGCCCCACAGATTCCACAGATCTAGGCACACTTGCGGGTGCAGGGTCCACTCCGTAGGGAGAGTCTGGTTCCGACGGCTGAGTTGGTCCGCCAGGACGTTCAGCTTTCCCTGCACAAACCGAGGGAACAGGGCCACCCTGTTGCTGTCCGCCCACAGAAGAAGGTCCCTCGCAGCTTTGAACAGGGCGAAGGAATGGGTACCTCCCTGTTTCCGGATGTAGGCTAGAGCCGTCGAGTTGTCGGCGTGAACAGCGACTGCTTGGCCTGAGACGTGGGTCGAAAATTCCTGGAGAGCGAGGTGAATAGCCAACAGTTCCTTGACATTGATGTGGAGCTTCTTCTGTTCATCCGACCAAACTCCTGACGTCCTGAGGTTGGCTAGATGTGCTCCCCACCCAACATTGGACGCGTCTGAGAACATCTGCAGGGATGGTTGTCTTGGGAGGAGATCCAGACCCTCCGAAAGCCTTTCCGGCGACCTCCACCAGAAAAGATGCCCCTTGACGTCGGGGGGAATGTTGAAGACCGTGGAGTCCGTTTGGGTCCTTCTGTCCCAAGAGTCCCTGAGGAAAAACTGTAAGGGTCTCATGTGCAGACGGCCTAACCTTACAAATTGCTCCGCTGACAACAGAGTTCCCAGGAGAGCCATCCACTGACGGGCGGAGCAACTGTCCAGGAGTAGAAACTTCTCCACCGTCTGAAGGCAGGAGGAGACCCTTTTGGGAGACAGAAAAGCCCGAAAAGCTAGACTGTCCAGAGTCATCCCCAAATAAAGAATCCTCTGTGAAGGAACTAAGCTCGACTTTTCCGTGTTTATCAGAATCCCTAAGTCCCGAGCTAACCTTAGGGTTCTGTGAAGGTCCTCCATGCAGCAGTCCCTTGATGATGAACGGAGTAGCCAGTCGTCTAGGTACAAGGAGATCCGAACTCCCTCCAGGTGGAGCCAATGACCTATCGGGGCGAGAATCCTGGTGAACACTTGCGGGGCTGTCGACAGGCCGAAGCAGAGGGCCTGGAACTGGTAAACTCTGTCCTTGAAAACAAAGCGAAGATACCTCCTGGAGTCCTGATGTACTGGAATGTGGAAGTAGGCATCTTCCATGTCGAGGGTCACCATCCAATCCCCCCGAGTTAGTGCCTGAAGAACTGAGCGGTTCGTTTCCATGGAGAACTTGGTTTTCACTAAGTACATATTGAGAGCACTTACGTCGAGAACTGGCCTCCAACCCCCTGATGACTTGGGGACTACAAACAGGCGGTTATAGAAACCTGGGGTTGACACGTCCTGCACTACTGATGACCGCTTTCCTAAGAGAGACCGGACTTCTGTCTCTAGGGCCGAAAACTTGACTGAGCCTCTTGAGTATGCTGTCAAGGAAATGGGAGAATTGGAGAGAGGAAGAGGTTGGGCGAACGGCAGACGGTAGCCTAGCTGGAGCACTTGCACCACCCACTGATCTGCACCTCTGTCTCTCCATTCCTCCCAAAAGAGGCTGAGTCTGGCCCCACCGGCGCATGGAGGACAGGGATCCTACTTACTGGTATGACGACCTTGTGGCTTTGAGGAGAACTTGTGACCCTGGAGTTGGAGCGGGACCTTGAGTAAGGTTTGGACCTGGAGTTACGAAACGGATGCCTGTTAAGAGGAGATACCATCTTGGTCAAAGGAGCGGGAGCAGGCCTCGGTCTGGTGGAAGACATAGACAGGATGTGTGACGACGCCCTCTTATCCATGGCTGACAGGACGTCTTTCACTACTGCTTCTGGGAAGAGGCCCTCCTTGTCAAAGGGTGCGAACATCAAAGCCGTTCTCTGCGAAGAAGTCACAGCCTTAGACAAGAAGGAGCACCAAGTTTCCCTCTTCTTCAGTGTGGCCATGGTGAAGAGGGAGGAAATTTCGCCTGCCGCATCATGGATAGCGATATCGGTGCAGGAAAGGAACCCCGTGGTTTTTTCCAAGACGTCTTCTGCGAGATTAGCCTGCTCCACCTGTTTGAAAATAGCTCCCATTGACCAATCGATAAAGCTGACAATCTCTAGGAACTTGAAGAGGTTCCTGGAAAAATGTTCTACATCTAGGGCAGAAAAGAAGGTCTTGGCTGCCTCGAATGAAATGCGTCTTGAGGGGTCCACAAGGGAGCCGAAGTCCCCTTGTGCTGAAATTGCAGAACCCAGTGAAGGAGAAGCTCCTGTGCTGTAATAATTTTGCCTCCTTTTCGACAGCTTTGAAGGAGGGTACGCAAACGACAACTTACCCGAGGACCTCTTAGCTTCCAACCACGCCTCTACCTCTTTTAATGCTTTCTTGGAGGCGGTGGAGAGTACCAGCTTGGGAAGTGAAGTGGCAGGACCTTGTTTTCCCAGACGCAACGTAGAAGTCGGAGAAGAGGGGGCTGTTGGCTGAAAATGTTGCGGGTACGACTGCAGCAGAAAGCTGAGTAGAGAAGCGTAATGTGAAGAAGGCCCCGATTCACCTGGGCCTTCCTCTTCACCAGAAAGAATCGGTTCCGTGCCCAGACCGTCCAGGAGTTGAGGAGGAACGACTTCTTTATCCTCGGGAATACCAAGGACTTTGCGGACTACCTTTTCTAGCTTCCCTTCCAACAGAATAGACTCCTGGGAGGGCGAGGATGTAGCCAAAGGCGCAGACACTTCGTGTGTAGGAGGAGGAGTAAGAGGCCCGGGCACTTGCGGCGGAACTTCCTGGAGAGGGCTAGGCCTCTTGACTGCACTAGGTGACCTGGGAGGAAGCGTCTGAAATGTATTTTCTTGATCGGATCCCCACGCTGAGCAACCAGGTATAGGGCTGGCTGTCCTTTTCTTGAAGAGTTTAGTAACCCTAGGGCAGGAATTATCCGAAGATTGCCTCTTTACGGGCCGAGAGATCTGATCCCACTTGCGATGACGAGGAGGGGGGGGATCCGAAGAGCTGGAATATGAAGAGACTGAAGATGAACTGCTGCTACTCTCACCTGAAGAGCTTAACCTTAGGTAGTGCCGCCTCGACTGTGACCGCCTTGATGACGCTTCTGGGGACACCATCCTGCGATGTCGGCGATGGCGAGAAGATCGACGCGTCGATGGATCACTTTCACGTCTCCCTGAAGCTTTTCGACGCTTCGAAGGCGAGTTAAGCTTACTACTTCCGCCACCAGGACTAAGGCTTTCCTGTGCCTTAGAGGACGAGCCTGCTCGTGGGCAATAATTTCTGACCTTTTTCGCCAGCGCCGGACTGTCTTCTAGCCTCAGAAGGCGGCGGGACAGTTGCCTTTGCTCAGAAAAAAAAACGAGCAGACTCGCCTGAAACGCGATCGCGAACAACCACATTGTTATCACCAACACCAACACTGACGTCATCACCGACGCTAACGCCCGGACTACGGTGCGAACGCACTAAACTTAAGACCGACTCCATGAAACCATTCATTTGCGCTTCCATTTGATTTCTGAAAAGAACGAATTCTGATTTATCAGCCTCGAGGCTGGGCTTGGCTTTAGGGAAAACATACTGGGAAGCTGGTGAAGAAGAGGGGGAATATGAGAGGGGAAAGAGCAACGGTAGAGGAGGGGGTAGGAGAGGAGGAAGGAACAGCCGGTAGAGGAGGTGACGCCGATGCCACCACCGAAGAAGATGATAGCCTAGCTTCCTTAAGCTTAAAGGCTTTCCTATCCCTATCCCTAACCAGCTTTATCTGATGGGAACTGTATGTTTGCCAAAACTCCTGACTCCATTCCATACATTCATTGCATGTGTTCTCCTGGGAACACTCTTGACCCCTACATGCTGTACACAAAGAATGGAGATCGTATTAAAGTTTAACTAGTTTGGCGGAGCACAAATTCCCTGCGCAAACTCTGGATCCCGAGAAGCTTGAATCCGACATAGCTACGAATTCCCAGAGCTAGGCTAGCTAGATAAATAAACAGGCAATTGAGTACTTCACCAAGGAGAGACGCAACAAATAAGCGCAAGCAGACAAAGGAACCCAAACAGTTTGAGGCAGACGGATGCGCGAGATGCGTCCCAATACGCCGAGAATGAAACTGACCTGGGTTTATGGGTATGTCTCCTGCCACGCTACCCCACCGGCATCCGGTGGGGTTGATCTCCATGTTGTATCAGCGTTCCAAACAAAGTTTGAAAATTTATATCTCGGACGTGTCGATTTTAAAGAGATAAAAGCTTTTACAGTGTTTTGGTAAGTCATTATAATGAAACTTCTTTGGCTCCCTCCTACTCTTCATCAAAAACTTAACCCATTGTTTGGAAGGCCAATGTTGACATTTTGGACAAAGACTTACAGTTACATAGGAGTTTCCAACATGAAACACATAATGTATGAAGGTTAACCTCCATGGAAGATAAGAGTGTATTTATGCAAAACGAATGAAAGGCAGGGGTCAGGTAGCGAGCCAAGGGAGACATATGTACTCAATGGTAGCTGGAAGCAAAATGGAGTGCAGACAAACACTTGGGCAGGGCTTTCCCAACTGTTGGTAGTTAACTTGTCAATAAGTCTGAATGGCAGTTTCAAGCTAGCGCTTGAAGCAATATCATATATAAAGAATAAACCTTTGTATTCGTGTTGGAACAAATATTTGCAAGGGTGTTTCTCCTGCCATTATTGTAGGCTACTAAGCTTCAAAAAGACCTAACACTCTTCCAAAAATAATCCATCTATCAGCTAAATTGAGTAAAAGAAAAGCCTGTTCTTACATGAATACATCTTTATACAGTAGGTGTCACTAGCTAGAGCATTTCAAAGGTGGTACATACCATCCTTGTTGAAGCATCAGCACAATGCAAACTTGAACTTCTGGTTCTTACACACTGCTCTGACCACTAACAAATTGTCATCTACAGTATATTGATAGCTTTTGTGTCAAAAACCACTTCACAACAACCACTTTATTCACTGGTGAAGAATAACAGATCAGTGAAATATGAGAAACCATAAACTGCAAATGAGGATGAATGTTTAAGGACATCAGGGGTTTCAAAAAGCTTCAAGGAAATGCTCAAACAAGATAATTCAACATTTTTTCATCTCTTGAAGTAACTTGGCACTCAGCTAACCTTACCTGAGTTCTCAGAATTAAACATATGCAAGGTGAAAGCTTGTATATTGTAATAACAATGGGGATTTGTGGAAGAACACTTCCAAACTTACCTCCTCCATCATCTTCAACTACCAATCGGACAGGCGTTGTATCGCCAACACCATCTGCACTGTCCATGGTATCAGCAACTTCCATTATGGTCTGAAATAAAGATTAAGGTCATAATTACTACAAAATATGTAAAAAGAGTTGAATTAATTCAGGAACATAATTTTAAAAACTAGGACATTTCATAAATTAAAATGCAAAGACCTTGAAACATACCAAATTTTAAAAGCAATCTGTACATTTTCTAAAACACAAACATGAAGTTCTTTACACATGCATTTAGCTTGCAAATACAAGATGCAATGGCCATTTAAAATTTACTGATAAGGTTAATTAAATATCAACAGGCAGGGGGAAGCCCTGCCTACCTGTTGGTCTGCACTCCACTTTGCTTTTCAGCCTAGGTGCCATATGAAAGGGGTGGCTGAGGTGGGCCATTCACATATTGAACTTGAGGTCTTTATGTTAGGAAAAATACAAATTACTTTTAAAATTTGCTACACAAATATAACAATTTTTAAAAGTAAATTGTATTTTTCCTAACTATACAAACCCAAGGTCCTTTACATTAGAGATTACTTTCAGGCGTAGGCTGGAAACGGCCGTTGAACTTCAAACAAAGTGGTTAGGCAATTAACTAATGTCCGGGAGGCGAGGGTATCCCTGCCCGGAAGCAAACATTCCAATTTGCATTTCGGCCCAGGTATCAGATTGAGGGGTGGCATGAGGTGGGCATAAAGTGTAAAGGACCTCGGGTTTGTATTGTTAGGAAAAATACAATTTACTTTTAAAAATTGTTATTTGTTCTGACACAATATACAAACCCTCGGTTCTTTACATTAGGAGACTTACTGATTGGAGGGAGGAATCTGATTAAGTCTCTATGAACTGACTGGAGTTCACCACCTTGTCTTCCCTTCCTGGTCGTGAGAGCGAGGAAGGGAAAAAACTGCCTCTGACAAAAGATCGGGTTGTAAGAAACGCAGGATCAGTTGTCAGACTTCTGGGTCCCTCTGCATGAAAGAGGAAGACGTCAGTTCATGCAAAAAGGCTAGGAAGAATTTGACGTCGGATGACATAAAGGCAAATACAAGCATTGGGTTTGTCTTGCAGTCATGGTCTTCTTCCTCCCCTTGCAAGAGGATGGAGTGGGGTTGCTTCTATTAACCTGAATGGAAGAAAGAATGGGAGCTCCCGTTATGTGCTTACCTGCATCGACCGCTAGATCCAGCTTGTAACGGCACGTCCGCTCCCTGCCCATAGGAAGAGAGCCAGGATGGGGAGAAGGAAGAGAGGCCAGTCACTCCGCATTCATTCTCCCAATCACAACTGTACAACTTAGGCGAGACGCAACCTGTCCTGTTAGAGGAGCTTGGGTAAGCTACACAACTTGTTGAGCAGCCACCACAGGACCTAAGGAAAAAGTGTCCAAGGACTTGTGTGCAACATCCCGGAGGTAGAAGGAAGTGAAGGTAGTCTGCTGGGACCACACTCCCGCCTTCAGCACCTGTGCTACCGACATATTCTTCTGGAATGCGAGGGACGGACCAATGCTGCGGACCTCGTGAGCTCTTGGACGAAGCGTACCGGCGTCGTCTTCTCCTGCAGCGCAGAGTACGCTCTCCTTATCGTCTCTCAAAGCCAGAAAGAGATAGTGTTCTTGGACACTTCTTTCTTGGTCGAGCCAGTACTAACGAAGAGTCATTGACACTCAGGCCAGAGGTGTCGAGTCCTCTTCAGATAGCGCCGCAGCTTTCTAACAGGACACAGTAGCATCTCGTCTGGTTCATTACCTACAAAGTCCTCTAGGGAGGGGATCGTGAAGGACTCGAACCATGCGTCAGGGACCGAAGGATTCTGAGTCTTCGCTACGAAATCTGGGATGAAATCGAGCGTAACTGATCCCCATCCCCTCAAGTGTTTAACATCGAAGGAAAGTCCGTGAAGTTTGCCAACCCCCTTTGCCGATGCCAGGGCTAGCAGGAAGACGGTCTTGAGGGTCAGATCCCTGTCTGACAACTCTCGTAAAGGCTCGTACGGTGCACAAGTCAGGCTCCTCAGGACGAGAGTCACATCCCATGCAGGGGGCCTGAGATCCCTGGGTGGGCAAGACCTTTCGAAGCTTCTCATCAGTAGAGAGATCTCGAAAGAAGAAGATGTCTACTCCTTTCAGCCGTAAGACTAGGCCGAGTGCGGCGCGGTAGCCTTTCATGGCTGAAATGGAGAGAAGCTTCTCTCGGCGAAGGAAGACGAGGAAGTCCGCGACCTGCTGAACAGAGGCTCCGATCGGAGAGATACCCCTTCGACGACACCAACCACAGAAGACGGACCACTTTCCCTGGTATACCGCTAAGGAGGATCGTCTGAGGTATCCTGCCATCTCTGTTGCTGCACGACACGAAATAATTTTTAAAAGTAAATTATATTTTTCCTAACTATACAAACCCAAGGTCCTTTACATTAGGGATTACTTTCAGGCGTAGGCTGGGAACGGCCGTTGAACTTCAAACAAGGTGGTTAGGCAATTAACTACTGTCCGGGAGGCGGGGGTACCGCCTGCCCGGATGTAAACATTCCAATTTGCCTTTCAGCCCAGGTACAGATTGAGGGGTGGCATGAGGTGGGCATAAAGTGTAAAGGACCTCGGGTTTGTATAGTTAGGAAAAATACAATTTACTGTACTTTTAAAAATTGTTACTTGTTCCGACACAATATACAAACCCTCGGTCCTTTACATTAGGAGACTCACTGATTGAAGGGAGGAATCTGATAAAATCTCTCTGAACTGACTGGTGTTCACCACCTTGTCTTCCTTTCCTGGTCGCGAGAGCGAGGAAGGGAAAAAACTGCCTCTGACAAAAGTTCGGGTTGTAAGAAACGCAGGATCAGTTGTCAGACTTCTGGGTCCCTTTGCATGAAAGAGGAAACATCAGTTCATGCAAAGTAGGCTAGGAAGAATTTGACGTCAGATCACAATAAGGAAAATACAAGCATTGGGTTTGTCTCATAGTCATGGTCTCCTTCCTCCCCTTGCAAGAGGAAGGAGTGGGGTTGCTTCTATTAACCTGAACGGAAATAGAATGGGAGCTCCCGTTATGTGCTTACCTGCCTCGATCACCCGGTCCAGCTTGTAACGGTACGTCCGCTCCCTGCCCATGGGAAGAGAGCCAGGGTGGGGAGAAAGAAGAGAGGCCAGTCACTCAACATTCAATCTCCCAATCACAACCGTACAACATAGGCAAGATGCAACCTGTCCTGTTAGAGGAGCTGGATAAGCTACACAACTTGTTGAGCAGTCACCACAGGACCTAAGGAAAAAGTGTCCAAGGACTTGTGTGCAACAAGTCCTTGGAGGTAGAAGGAGGTGAAGGTAGTCTGTTGGGACCATAAACCCGCCTTCAGCACCTGTGATACCGACATATTCTTCCGGAATGCGAGGGACGGACCAATGCTGCGGACCTCGTGAGCTCTCGGACGAAGCGTACCGGTGTCGTCTTCTCCTGCAGCAGAGTACGCTCTCCTTATCGTCTCACGAAGCCAGAAAGAGATGGTGTTCTTGGACACTTCTTTCTTGGTCGAGCCAGTGCTAACGAAGAGTTGTCGACACTCAGGCCGGAGGTGCCAAGTCCTCTTCAGATAGCGCCGCAGCACTCTAACTGGACACAGTACCATCTTGTCTGGTTCATTACCTACAAAGTCCTCTAGGGAGGGAATCGTGAAGGACTCGAACCGTGCGTTAGGGACCGAAGGGTCCTGAGTCTTCGCTACGAAATCCGGGATGAAATCGAGCGTAACTGATCCCCATCCCCTCAAGTGTTTAACATCGAAGGAAAGTCCGTGAAGTTCGCCAACTCTCTTCGCCGATGCCAGGGCAAGCAAGAAGACGGTCTTGTGGGTCAGATCCCTGTCTGTCGACTCTCGTAAAGGCTCGTACGGTGCACAAGTCAGGCTCCTTAAGACGAGAGTCACATCCCACGCAGGGGGCCTGAGATCCCTGGGTGGGCAAGACCGTTCGAAGCTTCTCATGAGTAGAGAAATCTCGAAGGAGGAGGAGATGTCTACTCCTTTCAGCCGTAAGACTAGGCCGAGTGCGGCGCGGTAGCCTTTTACAGCTGAAACGGAGAGAAGCTTCTCTTGGCGAAGGAAGACGAGGAAGTCCGCGACCTGCTGAACAGTAGCTCCGACCGGAGAGATACCCCTTCGACGACACCAACCACAGAAGACGGACCACTTTCCCTGGTATACCGCTGCGGAGGATCTTCTGAAGTATCCTGCCATCTCTGTTGCTGCGCGATGCGAGAAGCCTCTCGCTCGCAAGAGATGGTGGATAACCTCCAGCCGTGAAGACACAGGGAATGCACTGCCAGGTGGTACTGCTCTACGTGGGGTTGACACAGCAGGTTGAGCTAGGGAAGGATCTCTCTCGGCACCTCGGAGAGGAGAGCTAGCAGATCCGGATACCAAATGGCCTGGGGCCATTAGGGTCCCACCAGAGTCATTCTGAGATTCGGGGTGATCATCACTCGGCTGGTCACTCGGCGAATTAGACAGAATGGGGGAAAGGCGTAACCGTCGACATTGTCCCACGGGTGTTGGAACGCGTCCTCCGCAGCGGCCCATGGGTCCGGCACAACAGAACAGAAGACATGGAGCTTTCTGTTGTGCCGGGTGGCAAACAGATCGATGGCTGGACGCCCCCACAGGTCGAACAGCCTTTCCGCTACTTCCTGATGGAGGGACCATTCGGTCCCTACCACCTGGCTCTGGCTGCTGAGCTTGTCTGCCATGACATTCCTCTTGCCTGGAATGTACCTGGCTGACAGCTCTACCGAGTGAGCCACGGCCCACTCGTGCACCTGCATCGTCAACTGGTGAAGCTGGTGGGACACCAGTCCCCCCTGCTTGTTGACGTATGCCACTACCGTGGTATTGTCACTCATCAGTACCACGGAGTGTCCCATCACTCGATCCCGGAACTCTTGGAGGGCCAGGAAGGCCGCCTTGAGTTCTAGTACGTTGATGTGAAGGTGCTCGTCGTCTCGGTGCCACACTCCCGAAGTCAGCAACTCCTCCAGGTGTGCGCCCCATCCCTCGGTCGATGCGTCCGAGAACAGAAGCATGTCCGGAGGGGGAGTATGCAAGGATACTCCTATCAAGAGGTTCCTGTCGTCTAACCACCAGTGAAGGTCCTTTCTCACCTCCTCGGAAAGAGGAATGAGGAAGGACTGGGGGTCTTGGGACTGGGACCAATACTCCTTTAGTCTCCACTGGAGAGACCGCAGGTGAAGACGCCCGTGAGGTACTAGTTTCTCCAAAGACGACAGGTGACCGATGACAACTTGCCATTGCCGAGCTGGTTGCTCCTGCCGTGACAGGAACAGCTGTGCTGCCTGCCTGAACTTGCTGATACGAGAGTCTGAGGGAAAGACTTTCGCTGCCACCGTATCTATCAGCATGCCCAGGTACTTTGTCCTCTGCTTGGGATTGAGATCTGACTTCTCCAGATTTACCATGATCCCTAGATCCTGGCAAAACTCGAGGAGACGATTCCTGTCCTGTAGCAACTGCAAGCGAGAGCTCGCCAGGACTAGCCAGTCTTCGAGATACCTCAGAAGACGTATCCTGTGCGAGTGGGCCCAAGCTGACACGAGAGAGAATACTCTCGTGAACACCTGGGGAGCAGTCGAGAGCCCGAAGCAAAGTGCCCTGAATTGGAAGACTGACTCCCCGAGGACAAAGCGGAGGTACTTGCGAGAGGACGGATGGATGGGTATCTGGAAATACGCATCCTTCAAGTCCACCGTAAGCATGAAGTCGTTCTCCCTGATGGAGGCCAGCATAGTTTGCGTTGTTTCCATCGTGAACCGAGTCTGGCGAACAAAACGGTTCAAGGGAGAGGTCTATGACCGGTCTCCATCCCCCTGAGGCTTTCTCTACGAGAAAGACGCGGCTGTAAAAGCCTGGAGACTGGTCCAACACGACTTCTACAGCACCCTTGCTCAGCATGGCTTGCACTTCTTGCTGTAGTGCGTTGTCCTTTGACGAACCTGGAAGATATGTTTGGAGATGGACCGAGTGTAGAGTGAGGTGAGGCCGGAGGCCGAGACTCCCATCTGAAGGGTAGTCCACTATATCACTGCCAAGTTGCCCAATGGCTCAACAGGCATCCCCCCAACCTTCGGCAGCTTTTGGGGGGGAACGCCGCCCCTAGCGTTTCCCCTTCTTCTTCTTACCCTTGCCCCCTTTACCGGCTTGGAAAGTGGGCTGAAAAGGGCGGGAGGGACGGCCCCTTCTCCGGGCAGAAGAAGGCTGGGTGTTTCCTCAGGACCCCTTCGAAGACTGGGACTTCTTAGGGGCCGAGGAAGTGCCAGCCTGGCCCGAAGACCTGGCCGCAGTGGTGTGCGAAGACCCGGAAGTCTTGGCCACTGCCTGATGAACAAGCCGGTCGCTGTCATCGGCACGGCGCTTGTCCACCACGGCGTCCACCAACTCTCTATGGAAGAGAGAGGAGGAACCCAGCAACGGTCCATTCCAAAGGGCGATAGCTGACTCGGGACCTACAGACCTGGCAAAGCGAGAGAGAACGGCATCCCTCCGCTTTAGCACAAGGTTCGCCCACAGGTTTGCAGTCTGGTGGGCGAGGTAGGAAATAGCCCTACCCCCAGACTGGCACAGTCTCCCAAAGGCGGAGTCCTCCCCAGGTACAATAGCGCCTGAGGAAGCAGCTACCTTCGATACTGTGAATGACCACAAATCGAGCCAGGAGACTGCTTGGAAGGCCGCCATGGCGGTTGCTTCCAGGGTTGCAGCTTCTTGCTGAGAGAGGGATATGCTCTCTGCAGTCAATTGCTGCAACGACAGACCCGGATCCAAACGAGTCAAGTCCGGGTCAACCTGTTTGGTCAGCAACGCCCCTTCCACTGGAGCGTAGAAACGCTTCTGACGAGGCAGAGGAGGAGGAAGAAGCTTGTCCGAGCGGCTCGAACGAAGCGAACTGTCTTGCCCGGACACAAGACTGTTCACCTGGTCGAGTACCCCCTTGGCAAGCGTGGACCACGGCAGCCCCACCGAAGCCTTGGGTTCCTTCTTGGGTCCCCAGAAGGACTCGAGGCGTGACGGACGATCCACAGACGAGGCCATGGTCCCTTCCCCGAGGTCATTGTGCTGACAAATCAGCGCAATAACCTCTGCAAAAGTCCTCTGTATTTCGGGGGTGTCCGCATCCTGGGGCAGAGGACCCTCGAGTCCTTCCAGAGTGCGGTCCTCCCGAACTACTCTCCCTGCAGGAGGGAGAACCTCGGCAGACCCCCGTGGATCTTCCTGAACTACGCGGGCGTAGGACCTGGTCAAGCCAAGAACCGAACCAGGTGCGTACCCCCACGCAGTAGAACTCTGAGGAGAACACTCCCCAGAGCTCCTCCTCTCCGACTCGCGCCCCCTGGAAGAAACCGAAGGGGCGGAGGGGACAGGCGAGGAAGATCGGGCGCTCCCACTGGCTTTACTGGCAGAACCAGCAGAGGCAGTGGGCCGAGAGCAGTCACCAACCCGCGGTGATGACGAGCCCCCAGGTCGAGGAGACTGCTTCAGCCCAGGTGAAGCGATCTCCCGAGGAGAGCGGAGCGGCTTGAGAGAGCCGAGCTGCGCACTCGCCTCCCCCGAGCCAGGCTGGCCGTGCAGACGTGGCCGGGGACTGGGAGGAGTCGAACGTGCAGCTGACTGGCGCGAGCTTGCGCTGTCCTCTGGACGCGCCCCAGTCTTCTTCGAGGCCGGAGCCTCTCGGGAAGACTAAGTAGGGGACTTCTTCCCTACCTTTCCTTGCGTTCGGCCCCGTGGGGCTGAAGCACTATCCCAGGAACCTGACTTGGCACCTGAAGGAGTGCCAGCAGGAAGAGACGGAGCACCTGCATGCCCCGGCTCTTTCTGTCGCCCCACGCCCTGGTCTGTACGGCGAGTTTCTCCCGTATCAGACTGGGGTACCCGGTCTCCTTGTGGACCCGGTACTGAGCAACTTCGCGAACGAGTGTCCGACGAGGACTCGCTGGCCTTAGATGCAGGAAGTTTCTTAGGTGCAGCGGGGGGAGTGCCGACCTTGGTCTGCACACCCTTGGCTCCCGGTGCCCCTGGCCCGGAGGCCGGGGCAGCGGTTCCCTGATCCGAGGATCGGGAAGAGCCGACGAGAGATCCCACTGCCTTCCCTGTGGAAGGAGGCAGACCCTCAGAAGTCTCGGTGGGAGATTTCTTGAGGGGGGAGAGGCAGACTTCTTCTTCTTCGGCTGTGAAGCCTCGGAAGGAGAAGCGGAAGAAGCAGCAGACGAAGATGAAGATGAAGACGACGACACCTTCCTAGACCTCTTCTTCTTCTTCTTCACCATCTGCTTCAGGAACGCCGTCAAGTCCCCAAGCCAGGAAAGCGAGGCCGCAGACTCAGGAACAGCAGGAGGGGCTGCAGCAGAAGGCACATCCCGGGCAACGACCGCAGAGCTTGAGCCAGCATTTGCCTGGGTAAAGAGAGCCACGCGTCGGCCAGGAACAAAAGTGGGCGGGGCCGGGAATGCATGCGCCGCCCCTCCCGCGTGAAGATTCAAGTCGGGCCGTGCCAGGGTCGATGGAATGGGGACGGAAGCAGACGAAGGGCCGGGCTGGAAAGTCAGACGAGGAACAGCATTCGAAGACAGGCCAGGGTAAGCAACGGGCAGTGACAGTCACATAAGGATATGATGACGTCACCATGTAGGCGGGGCCAGCACACGTGAATGGAGCCAGGAAGCCGGGAGGCAGCAGAACAGCATGCTGCACAGCAGGTGACGCCGACACTTGGGTGTCCAGATGCGATGCAACTGACACCGGCATCTGGGCAAACCTCGAAAAGGTGACGGATGTAGTGGTGACTGTCGTTGCCGATTGGGTCGTGACTGGAGTGGGGGACAGGGGAGCCAATCCCTCCAGTGACGAGCCAGGTAGGCCAAAGTGTAGCCAGGATGAGCTTGGAATCTGTGTCTGGCTATCCAGTCCGGAACCTGAAGCAAAGGTCAGGTCAGTACACGAAGCCTCTACTCGCTCCGGAGGAAAAAACTCCCCTCCAGAACGGGAAGAGACTTCAGAGAGGATGTCGCGGTCCAACTCTCCCCCGCGCCCTTCCACAAACGATGAAACGTAAGAGGAAGGGGAGGGGGAGTCCTCACCCGAGGGAGAGGGAGCAAGCAGGGGAAGTTCGCCGGGAGGGAGAAACGAGCCCGACACATTTGCCACCAATGGAGTCGTCGGGGGCGTATTTCCCTCAGACAACTCCTTGGTAGGCTTACGACGGTAACATCTCCTCCCTTCGAACTTGCCCCATTGCTCGGAGGACCACGAACAACACTCACTACAGGGATCATTGTGTGAACACACACGTCCCCTGCAAGATGTACAGAGGGCGTGTGGGTCCACGTCGACTCAAGATCTAAATGAATTACATTTCTTACCCCCTACCCCAGGACACACACGCTGGGGATAGGAGGGTTTAGCTGATTTCTCCATGATAATGAAAAACAAAGAAAGAATTTCCCACCAAAAAAGAAGAAGTATAGCTGTCAGGCAGAGAGCGACGAAGAACAACGTCCGAGCGCTACGATGGCCGAAAGCAAATTGGAATGTTTACATCCGGGCAGGCGGTACCCCCGCCTCCCGGACAGTAGTTAACTGCCTAACTACCTTGTTTGAAGTTCAACGGCCGTTTCCAGCCTACGCCTGAAAGTAATCCCTAATGTAAAGGACCGAGGGTTTGTAAATTGTGTTGGAACAAACCCAGGGCTATGCGAATCGGTTTCCTAACCCGAAGGTCGGGAAGAGCCAACGAGAGACCCACTGCCTCCTCGGAAGGAGGCAGTCCCTAGACGTCCAAGGGCATCAAGGGGAAGAAGCAGCCTTCCTTTCCTTTGGCCGACGGAGGTCTTTCTGATTCTCAGGACCCCCTTGGACCTCGGGAGAGGAAGGGAAGACGCAGCAGAAGACGCAATCGAAGATATGATGAAGAAGACGGCGGCTACTTCCACAGGGCGGCTTCCTTCACCTCCAATCTGACGTCTTCTACAGGATGGTGGACACAAAACATTGTAACCTCCAGGGCAGTCTGGCAGGAACACAATGGACGCGGCCCAGGATACTGTGGTAGTATTTGGAAGTTGGGTTTGTGTGATAAGATTTACTTTTGTTCATGTGTTGTTTATTTGATGATGTGTTTTCTGCCATTGTGTTGTTGTGTGTATGTTTTGTTTATGATTGTGTTGTTTGTTTGAGTGTTTGTTTATTTTGTCTTTTTTATTGCAGTCAAATTGATTGATAGTGGAGCTCCCTTTCAACTGAAGAATGAGATTTCTGTTGGCATCATATGATGAAGATGAGGGATGCTGACAAGTGCCATCTCTAGGGACTACAGTGGTTAGGAGATTGAAGTTGAAGGCCCTGTGCAACAACATCAAGCTGAGTGATATCTTTGACTTTGAGTGATTTTTTTGGGACAAACTCTGTGTGCTGAGTGCATCTGGGGTTTAATGTTGAGGAGACTTCTTAAGGGGTGCTGCCAATGAATAGTTTCCTCTGCCAATAATATATAATGTTGTGGTGATAGTGATTCCATAGTTAAGACTGGGTATGTTTGGTTGAGTGATAAGTACAAGGAAAAGGAGACAGGTAGCACCAAGATCCAGTTGTGTATTATTCACTGACAGTTGACACTGTATAAAGATTAAATATAGGGACACCCACCAAGAAGGTCTGTCTGTGAACTTTACGTAAAGTTTGAGTAATAGGGGTGGAGATCCCCTTAATTTGGAATTGTAAATAATTTAAGTACAGTAAGTTTATTTTGGTATTATTAAGATTGATGAGTTAGGGTTAGGTGTAAAAGGTTCTTTTGGGGGTCATGTTAGTATTAAGTTAGGCTAAGTTAGGTATAAGAGTAAGTTGGAAATAAGTTAGATTAAGTGTTGAGAGTAAATAAAATTAGGATAAGGTTCTGCTTGAAGGTCTTCAGGCCACTGTAATATTAAGGAAATAAATTAGGTTAAGGAAAATCAGAGTTCGATTTAAAAACCCTTCAAAACTGTTCCCATTATACTGCCCCAATTGTGTACTATAAAAAGCCCCTACATAATAATTTGGCGCCCAACATGGGGCTCTTTGATAGTAAAGTAAGAGTGGGGTTGTGGCGGAATTCAAACCCACAAACAAAACAACAAACAACACTCACCCTGATCTTCGGTTGCTGGAGATGGATAAAGGTCGCCGCAACAACCACAACCGCAAACAACCACAAACACAACAAGGAAATACAAAAAAAGAAACAGAACACACACACAAATAAACAGCACACCAACAAGAAAACCAACAACTCCAAGAAAAGCATACGACAAAAACTGTCCCACACAAGAACCACTGACTAGCACTAGCTCTGACTAAAGACTCTCTCTAAAACCGAAAAATCCTTCACATATTCCACAGACAGACAGCGCCAAACAAACTAACGACCTCATCCCTCTTCCAACAACCACTAAGCACTCACTAACAACAATTACACTCTCTCTCTCTCTCTCTCTCTCTCTCTCTCTCTCTCTCTCTCTCTCTCTCTCTCTCTCTCTCTCTCTCACAAAACGTTGGGAAATGCTAAATAAAAACAAATTTATTCATCCCTCTATATTTCTCCCCCCTTTTAGCATTTCCCAACCAACACCTTTCACACCTCCTTCAAATCGCCTTACGCAACACCCATGGATGCTCACTAGCAGGTCCTCTAGATCGCGTTCGCGGGCACGCAATCATTCTCTCAGAATCATTCTCTCTTCTAGCAACATTCAAACTCACATCTTCTCCTCCATTCTCTCTCAGATTCACGCTATCTTCTTCACTATTACCACTCTCAATTTCATCCACAATCTCATCTATACCCTCTAACTCGTTCCCAAATACCTCCCCCAATTCTTCGACTAACTCATCCCATTCGCTCATTGACCTTTCCAATTCTTGCAACGATTCATTCATGCTTTCAATCACTCGTATATTACTGCTACGCTCTCTTACTCTTACACTTTCGCTCACCTCCAACCGTTCACTAACCCCTACACGTTCAGTCAATTCAGTTATATCAAACCCGCATATGCTATAATGTTCTATCCATACCATCCCATTCATCCGTATTACACGCTTTATCACTCATTTCCACTTTGGCACTCACACCCCTATCACACAACTTACGACCATTCAGTTTACTTACGTTCTTCCCTTTCTTACGTTTTTTACCATACTCTATCAAAACAAATTGCTGATCCTCCATACACAAGCTCTCATGCATACTTGGTTCACCCACATTCGATTTCAACCATTTATACACCCCATTCTCTCTCACATATTCCAGTACATCCTTCCATCTACGCAATTGGTTGTGATGCGCTCGCATTTCTCTCACACTACCATCTACACATACTTCCCTACAACATAACTAAGCCCACTGGGACCAACTTCCAACACTTCATACGGACCCTCAAATTTTTCACGCACTTTATTTACATTCAACCGCCCTTTCTCGATTACTTCTTTCAACACTTTCGCCCACCTTGTAACTTTCAAACCTCTCATGCGCCTTTCTTCCATACCTCCCTATCATTCTCAGATAGACCGAATCTCGGTCTCACTATCTTTTCAAAATTTAACACATTTTTACACGGAGACATACCAATACCCTTATGCACAGTGGCGTTGTATACCCACAACGCCGCCCAACGTTTACATCCCAATCATTATCACATTCACTCATCATACGTAATATCTCTGTCAACGTTCTCACCGTTCGTTCCGCCAATCCATTCGCACTGGGCATATACGGCGTGAGTACACATGTTCTATGCCCCAATCACGCAACATTTGCTCAAACTCCCATCCAACAAATTCAGGCCCATTGTCACTCAACATTCGCGTCGGCTTGCACACACACATTGGCAACATCACTTGACCCACCATTCTCGCTACAGTCTCACTCTTTTTTGTTCGAATCGCTACCGCATATGCAAACTTACTCAAATGATCTACCATTACAACCATTCCCACATGTCCTCTAGCAGTCACAGGCAACGACACACAATCAATCACAACCATCTCAAATAACTCTTTCATCTGCAATCGCAACACAGGTGGATTCGCATGCACACTTTGATACTTACCCTTCTGACAGTCCGCACACGTAATCGCTACATCCGCACAAATTTTACTCAATCCAGGCACATACAATCTCTCTCTACATTCCCATAATTTATTTTTCCCCAGATGCCCAAACCTACTATGTACCAATAAACACATACCCACGGCTGCGTCTTCCGAAAATACTGGCACATACACTTCCCCATCCCATATTCCTTCCTGATGCAAAAATAAACTATACCTTTACATACAACAAATCTCTTAGCACCTAAACATACACTTCTAACTCAGACGGCCAACTTCCTACTCTTACACCCCTAACACACACTCTCTTAACATATTTATTTTCATGCACTGATTTTGCATCTGCTTAATTTCCTCTTCACTCAACAAATCATTTTCACTCCTTGCAATATCTACCATACCTACAAAACTAGTTTTAGACACATCCCCTCCTTTAACCTTCGTTATTTCCCTGCCGCCCTTTCCTAAAATTCCCCTCCCGACATCCACACTTATATCATGCATTCTCATAAAATCAATTCCTAATAAAAACATGTTGGCATATCATTCTCATCCATGACTACAAAATTATGTATTATTTCAAATCCCCTAACTGAATTTTTAGTTGTACCTCCTCCCATACTAACACACTCCCTTGTCCCAAACCATGTATCCTTACACTCGTTGATTTTCTTTTATATCCCAATCGCACCTTTCCAATTCACTAACTACTGTACTACTCACTAACGACACTTGTGCTCCCGTGTCTACCAAACTACAATATTTATTCTGATCCACCACTACATTCGTTACTAATTTACCTTTCGCTTCATGCATACACGCTCTCACGGCTACATTCACCTGCTTAGCTTCCTCACAACCATCCTCATCGCATTCATCTTCAACGATATCCTCAACCCTACCCCTTATTCCCTCATTTTCCCCACAATCACCTTTCCTAACCAGCCAGCTACAAGTATCCTTTCCACAGTGAACATTTAAAATCACATTCGTACCATTTTCATTCACCCTTCCTTTATACTCCACCGGCCTATTCCATCCAAAGAACAATCGTACTGTAATTTTAAACATTTCAGCCACTACCAACAACACTTTCACTAACTTTTCCTCCTCATCTAATTCCCTTCCTTCCTCGCGCACTCCTCCTTCCGCATCTCATTCATCACCTTTTCACGTAACTCGTTCATGCTTGCAGGTACTCCATCAATCAACCCATTTGTTTCAAATTACTCAACCCCAAACAGACATTCCCACACTCGATTCTCCCCTACATACTGTTGCTTTACCACAAATCCTACAGGTACTTGGTCCGGGTCCCAGTCGCTCCTAACCCTATCATCTCATTCAGTCCACATACGCGACATAGCATCTGCAACAATATTCTGTCTACCTTGTACATACTCTACCTTAAAACTAAACTCATTCAAATCCTCTATCGTTCTCGCAATTCTAGCATTCACACTCTCCTTTTTAACCATATATACTAGCGGTCGATGGTCCGTCCGTATCACAAAATCTACCCCATACAAAAATACTTTCAAAGCTTTCACACAAAACCTTATTGCAGCCAATTCCTTTTCAATCACCGAATATTTCAACTCTGCCTTTCCAAACGCCTTGCTCACATACGCAATTACTCTCAATTGTTCTCCCCCATTCGCCTTCTGCATTTGTACCAAGCATCCTCCCATACTATATTTACTTGCATCCGTATACAGTTCTAGTTTATTCGCATTCTCACTATAGTCCGGGAAAGCCTCCTCTTTCAATCTCTCGAACGCTTTGATCATTCGCTCATCCCATTTCAATCTTACACAATTTCTCTTCCCCGTCCATTCAGTAAGTGGTTTCCCGATCCCTGAACAATCTTTTATAAACTTCCTTCCAAACTCAATTAAACCCAAAAATCCTTTCAACTCACGCACGGTCCGGGACGTGGAAATTCCTTTACCTTATTCACGAACTTATCACTCTTCCTTACACCTCTTCCACTCACCATATGCCCTAGAATTCCACCTCCCAGCCAACCAAGCACACTTTTCAAGTTTTACTTTTATTCCTACTTCTTCCAACCTTTCTAACACTCGTTCAAGCAGTTCCATATTCTCTTCTACAGTCTCACTGCAATCAAAATATCATCTATAAAAACAGTTACCTTCTTGCGATCAAACCCAGCCAGAACCACATTCATTGCCCTTTGGAAGGCAGCAGGCGCATTAGCCAGTCCGAAACTTAATCTCGGAACTGGTAGTGGCAGGAACTACTAGAAAAGGCCGTAATATGCCTGCTCCCTTCCTCCAGAGGCATCTGGTAATAGCACCTTACCAAATCTAATTTTGTAAACACTTTCATTCCATTCATCTTGTACACACAATCAGACACCACATTCATCGGGAATCGCTCTTTCACAGTTACTTCATTCACCTTCCGATAATCCACACACATTCGCAAACTTCCATCTGGCTTACGCCGGTACAATGGGGCTATTCCAGGCGCTCGTACTCCTTTCAATCACTCCCACCCTCTCAAGCTCCTCACACTGCTCCTCTATCTCACGATTGAAAGACGGAGAAAAATGTCGGGGACGCTGATATATGGGGGTGTCGTCTTCCAGAACTATTTTAAATTCCGAAGCTTGATCCCCAAAATCCTCGTCACCACGACTCAATGCCCCTGCCTATCCCACAACATTCTCCTCAATCGCTCTCTTACGTTATCACTTACATTTTCATCTACCTTTACTCTTTCTTTCAACTCCTCATACGTCCAATCTTTAGCTCCTTTCAAATCACCTGTCATCACCTGCCGTACCTTCACGCACCTCTCATCATCCACATTCACCAACGTCGTAATATTCCCACGCAATCTCCCTCACATATTCCTCGGACTCGCTTCTTCCTGACACTCGGCAATGACATTATATATACCCTCGGATCTCCCATGTTCAAAACCCCATCATATACACACACATTTGCCCTGACTAATTTATTTATATCTATTCCTCAACCACATACTCACACCTATCATTGTTGGCTATCCCGAGGCTATCCGGCCATGCCACTTTCACACTCACAACTTCTCCAATCTCATGTGGCAATTTTACCCTCTCTGTCGCAATTACAGGCACTCTCTTCCACAATTTTTGCTCAACCCTACCATCCTTCCCCAAATACAATTCCTCAAGCACATCCCCTTTCATACGTAATTCAATTACATTCATACTAGGACGGACCACCATCCCGCATTTTTTCAAAAACTCACATCCCAATAAAATATCATATTTATCAATCGTACTCTCAATCACACAAAAATCACTTTCATCCATCACTACACCCCCAATTTCTAACCGTTCACACACTCTTCCAACCACTGCTACCCCTAAATTTCCAATCCCTCTTACTTCCCCCTGACAGTTCCTAATCTCACACGTATTCCTCAATTTCTCACATCCATTCTTAAATATGACATTCATACTACACCCGGTATCTACTAAGGCAATCAATCTTACTCCCTTACAACACACTTGCACACTCATGCACTCGTCAGTCTTTCCAGCAAAACCTCCTCATGCAACAACCCTCACGTACATGCATCACACGCACCGCTTGCATCCTGGAGGATCCACCCATTTGAACCCCTTCACACTCAGTTTCCCGAATTCGCTGTCACAGTCACCCTCTTTCGTCTACATACACTTGATACATGCCCTTCCATTCCACATTCGTCACACTTCGCTCTCGGTTCTGAACACATTCTCGCATAATGCCCATTCTTACCACAGTTGCCACATATTACATTCACTCGGGTACCCCTACAACCATTAGCAATATGACCCACCTGTCCGCACCTGTAGCATTTAACCCCTATCTTTCGTACATTCCCTTACCAAATGTCCCGATTGCCCACACCAAAACACGCTCCTAAAGCCCACCTACACTCATTCTTTGTATGTCCTTCCTTTCCACATCTAAAACACTTCGCTCGACTTCCACTCACCGACCTTCCCTTTGTACACTACTATCCCTAACCCGTCCAACCCGTTGTTCCCTTTACAAACCCATCATTCATCCTCCCTGGCACCTCCACATTACTTGCTCTTACACTCCTATCTATTACACTATCGGCCATTCTCATTGGGCCCCTCAACACTGCATCCCTAAAGCTTCCGAACTCTGGTACCCTCTCATCTACCCCAGCCCTTACACTTACACTTCTGCTCTCTTTTATAACCCTGTCAAGCTCATAATCTTCTACAATTTCAAAATTTCTCCCCAAGTCAACCTTTCATTCGTCCATCTTTTCTTCTCCTTCCGCTTCAAGTTCACAAATTCTCTAACTCCATCTGGCACTGTCCCTAACAACTTCCGTACTAACTCCTTACATTCATCTATCCCATCATCCCCAAACTTCTTCCTTGCCAGCGTCTCCAGCCTACAAGCATACAGTGACAAAGGTTTCCCCAGCTTTCATTCTTGCCTCATCAAATTCATTCTTCCTCTTATACTTAACACTCGCTTTCATACGCCTCGCTTGCTCAACTAGTCTAGCTTTCACCTTGTCATACTCAACATCCACCACACTCATAATAACCCTATACATATCAAGCAAAAACCCAGTCAAATATTCTTCTAATTCTCGTGCCCACACTCTCTTACTTTCCCCATACTTATCCTGACAAAACCTTTCATACTCCCTAAAGAAATCATGCACATCCCTACTTCCATACTCATTATACTTTTCACACCGGGGTACCTCCCTCACATACATAGCCTTTCTCACTTCTTTCTCACTTTCACTCTCACTTTCGTTACTTTCACTCTGTCCTTTCATACCCTCTTCCGAATACAAAGAGTCCACTTCCGCACTTACATTCATCTTACTCATTACACTCTTCTTCCCCCTCTTTTTATCCACTTTTATCCACTCACCTCCATCCACCTCACTATCACTACTGCCTTCACCCTCTCCCTTCTTTCCGGCCTTTCCCACTTCCTTACCCTTCTTACCAGTTTCCTTTCCCTTTCCCTTCTTCCCTTTTTCTTCCCCTGACTTATCCTTACTTTCCCTCTGTTCCTTCCCTTGCTTTTCATTCCCCTTTTCCTTACCCTGCCTCTCATTCCCTCGTTTCTTACTTCCTACTCCCATATCACTTTCATCACTCACGCTTCCATTCACTTCTTCCTCCTTTTCTTTCTCTCTTGCCCCTTCACACGTTCCAGAGAACCTGCCTCCAACAGCCCCTTCCCCAAAAACACCCTTGAACATACCTTTCACCATTTCTTCCACACCTTTCATCATTCCCTCCAACTTTTTATCCACCCTCTCTTCCATTCTCTCTTCTGACTCTTTCATCTCCCCTTTCATTTCTTCTTTTGCACTTCTTAGCATTCCCCCATCTCCTCCAACTGACTCCTCAACTCCTCATTCTCACTCCTCAGCCTCCCATTCTCCTCCTCCAGCCTACCCTGAAGTTCCCTAGCCACTCGGAGTTCCTCTCTCAGTTTCTCTATCTCACTCATCCTGACCTCTTACTCTCATTCTACCCACCACAAACAATCCTAACAGCTATTATACAACAGCCCCACGTTGGGCGCCAAATTTATGTGGCGGAATTCAAACCCACAAACAAAACAACAAACAACACTCACCCTGATCTTCAGTTGCTGGAGATGGATAAAGGTCCACGCCGCAACAACCACAACCAAAACAACCACAAACACAACAAGGAAACATACAAAAAGAAACAGAACACACACACAAATAAACAGCACACCAACAAGAAAACCAACAACTCCAAGAAAAGCATACGACAAAAACTGTCCCACACAAGAACCACTGACTAGCACTAGCTCTGACTAAAGACTCTCTCTAAAACCGAAAAATCCTTCACATATTCCACAGACAGACAGCGCCGTAAACAAACTAACGACCTCATCCCTCTTCCAACAACCGAAGCACTCACTAACGACACTTACACTCTCTCTCTCTCTCTCTCTCTCTCTCTCTCTCTCTCTCTCTCTCTCTCTCTCTCTCTCTCTCTCTCTCTCACAAAACGTTGGGAAATGCTAAATAAAAACAAATTTATTCATCCCTCTATAGGGTGCATAATTGGAGATGGCAGAGGGAGCAGGTTTGGAAGGTGTTGGGTCAGGTGAAGGGGAGCAAGGTTGGATGCAGAGGTTGGATAGGCTGACGTGCATGATGATCAGCCTGCAGGATAAGCTAGAGGAAGCCCAGGCAAGGGAAAGTAGATTGGTTACAAGAATGGAGGTGATAGATGAGAAAGCCCAGGTAAGGGAAAGTAAATTGGTCGCAAGACTGGAGGCAATGGAGAAGAAAATGGCTGGAATGGCTAAGAGTGGGCCTGACATTGGGAAGGGAAGTGAGAACGATGAGGTAAAAGGTGCAAAGGAGAAATTCCCTAAGAAAGGAAAGGAGTTGTCAAGTAAGAGTAAGGGAATACTTGCCATGGTGGAGGACAGTATGAGTGAGGTGAGTGAAAGTGATGAGGAAGAGAAAGGTAAGAACATAACAGGAAACAAGAAGAGAACACGAAAAGGGAGAGGTGTGAGGAAAGAGGAATTGAAGAAGAATGAAAGTGCTAGTAGCAGTAGTAGTAGTGAAGGTTTGAGTGAGGTGGAAGAGAAAGAGGCCAAAACAATGTTCCTGAGGGAGGTTCCCCGCATAGAAAAGTTTAACATCAGGAAGGGAAGAGATGTGAATGAGTTTTTTGACGAGTATGAAAGGTATTGTAGGCAAAAGTATGGAGAGAATGAAAATGTGTGGATGAAGCGGCTGGGAGAGTTCTTGGATGGGCGGCTGAAGATGTGTTATAGGAGTATGTGTGAGGGTGAACCTGGGTATGAGTCCATGAAAGCTAGAGTGATCAAACAGGTGAAGAGAATGAAAGGAAGTGTGGTATACAAGAAAGATGACAGGTTCGAGGGAGCCAAGATGAAGCCTGGAGAAGAAGTGGGCTTATATGCTCATAGATTGGAAGCGTTGGCTAGAAGAAAGTATGGAGAGGAGGGAATTGAGGAAAACAAGCACCTCATCCGGAAGTTCTTGGCCACTATCCCTGAGAGGATTAGGGTCATATTAAATGAGAAAGAGAAAGATCGAAAGTGATGGTCAGGAAAACGTTTGGACTGGGAGGATGTTTTGGAGATCTTAGAAGACATGAGAGTAAATGAGGATGAAGTAAAGGAAATGTATGCTGGGACGGAGATAGTGAATGGAAGGACATATAAAGATGCTTTGGTGAATAAGGAGTTAAGTGTGATGCGAGCTTTGCTGGAAGAATGTAAGAAAGACCGGATAGAGGGAGGAAGAAAGAATGTGCAAGTGAGTGTGGGAAGTAACGGGAAAAGGAGCTTGAGTAGAAGCCGAGAGAGGTTCAGGAGTGGAAGTGTGAATAGAGTAAATGGAAATGTGAAGGGAAGTCGAATGGGAATGAGTAGTAGTGAGGGGTGTTACAGGTGTGGAAGGACTGGTCATGTGAAAGCGGATTGCAGATGGGCCAATGGTGAGTGTTTCGGCTGTGGAAAGAGAGGGCATGTAATGAGGGATTGCCCACAAGCGAAAGAGTTGAAGTGTTTCGGCTGTGGAAAGACAGGGCATCGAGTGAGAGACTGCCAGAGTGGAAGGAGAATAGGAGTAAATGGAAGTCGCTGTGGAAACTGTGGAATGAGTGGGCATTTTGCCAGAGCATGTAAGAACCCTCGGAGTAAGTGTGAAGGATGTGGAATGGAGGGTCATGTGAAAGAAGTCTGCCGTACCAAATCCCAACCTCAGGGAAACTAAGTATGAAGGGGGTTTACCGTGGTGAGCCCTCTGGTATGGAAGGGATAGATGTATTGCATGTAAGAGAAGGGTTCGTGAGTTGGAATGTCTGTTTTGGGGAACGAGTAGATCGTTGTTTGTGTGTTAGGGTAGAATGTGGTGGAGTGGTAATGAAAGCATTGATCGATACTGGTTGTAGTGGAAATGTAGTTTTCAGAGAAGCATATGAGAAAATAAAAGAAAGCATAACACAGAAGCAGGAATGTGCTGGATATGTGACAGGGATTGGAGGATTGGAAGTAAGGGTGTGTGCGAGGTTTGTTGAGTCAGTTGCAGTTGCAGGAATAAGGCTGGAGGAGGATGATTTTTACGTTGTGGACAGAGTGAATGAGAAGTATCATATGTTGCTGGGATATGCATTTTTCAAGAAAAACAGGGTAAAGGTGTACCCAGAACAAGAAATGATAGAAATACGAATGGGGAGTGAAACCAGTGTGAAGTTGTATGTGGAGGAGGATGGACAAGTAAGTTTGAAGATGGTTTCTGAAGTGGAGGTGTATGCGATGGAGGATGTACAACTGCCAAGGGATTCAGGAAGTGTGTGGAGTGTGAAAGTAGGGTGGAGGACTAATGCTGGAATTGGCACAGAGAGTTTAGGAGAAATGTTTATGTTGGACGGTAGCTCTGCGTGTTATGAGATAAGGCGGGTCGCACGTGTGTTTGATGGGATTATGGATATAAAGGACCCAAAGGTGTGTGTACAGGTGTGTGGGAATGTGAAAAAGAAAAGGTGGAGAGGCATACATCTTGGTGATAGATTGGGAAGTTTGAGAAGTGTCGTCGATTTGAGTGATAGTAGGCGCGTTAAGGGGTATGATGTGATGGCCGAAGGGGAAAGGACAGAAGAGTGGAGTAAGGACAAGCTTAGGGAAAAGGTAAGGTTGAATGAAAAGTTGAGTGAGAGAGAAAGAGCAGGTGTATGAGTTGTTATGGGAGAGGAAGGGTGTGTTGAGTCAAGGGGATGAGGACTTTGGGACAGCTAGATTGCCGGAGTTCCATATTCAGCTGACAGATGAAACACCAATTTATCAGAGACCCCGACATTTCCCAGCTCCGGTAATGCGAGAGATTGAAGAGCAGTGTGAAGAGTTGGAAAAGATAGGAGTGATTGAACTCAATAAGAGTGCTTGGAATAGTCCAATTGTGCCAGTAAGAAAGCCTGATGGGAGTCTGCGAATGTGTATTGATTATCGGAGAGTAAATGAGGTGACAGTGAAGGAAAGATTCCCTATGTGTGTGGTGTCTGACTGTGTGTACAGTATGCACGGGATGAAAGTGTTTAGCAAGATGGATCTGGTAAGGGGGTATTATCAGATGCCAGTGGCGGAGGAATGTAGACCGATAACTGCCTTCTTGACTACGAAAAAACAGTATCAGTTCTGCAATCTCAGTTTTGGATTGGCAAATGCCCCAGCTGCCTTCCAGAGAGCAATGAATGTCGTGCTGAGTGGTTTTCCCCGCGAGAATGTGTTGGTGTTTCTTGATGACATTTTGGTGATGAGTAAGACGGTAGAAGAGCACAAGAGGTTGGTGCGAGCAGTGTTGAAGAAGTTAGAAGAAGTGGGGGTGAAAGTCAAAGTGAGTAAGTGTGAGTGGTTCATGGAAGAGGTGGAGTTTTTGGGTCATAAGGTGAGTGAGTCTGGAGTGCGAAAAGCGGAAAAGTTTGTAGAAAAAGTGAGAAATTTCCCTCGACCCAGGACTGTGCGAGAATTGCGTGGATTTTTGGGATTGATCGAGTTTGGAAGGAAGTTTGTGGAAGATTGTTCGGGAATTGCAAAGCCGTTGTCAGGATGGACAGGCTGTAGGAAGAGTACGGTGAGGTGGGATGAAAGGATGGTGGAAGTGTTCGAGAAATTGAAAGAGGAAATGGTGAAGGATGTGGAGTTGGCTTACCCTGACTATAGTGCAGATGCCAGTAAGCTAGAAGTATATACGGATGCAAGTGGAGTGTCAATGGGTGGATGTTTGATGCAGAAGCAAGTGGTGAATGGAGTTGAAAGGGATAGAGTGATAGCATATGTAAGTAAAGCGTTTAGTTCGGCAGAGCGAAAGTATTCGACTATTGAGAGAGAGCTGGCTGCCCTGCGGTTTTGTGTGAAAGCGTTACGACCGTTTCTGTATGGTGTGAGGTTTGTGGTACGTACGGACCATCAGCCTCTAGTGTATCTCCAGAGAATGAAAGGAATGGATGCTAGGATTGCACGAACGGTAGAGGATTTGAGTGATTTTGATTTTGTAGTTGAGTACATCCCAGGTAAAAGAAATATTGTTGCAGACATGATGTCTAGACTACCTGGGGAAGGGAAAGAAGAGAAGATAAAAGACATAAGACCAGAGTATCTGCCAAGAGGATTGGTAGTAGCACGTGAGAGTAAGGGGGGTGGTGACTCCATGTTTGAAAGTTTGTGGTATGGACTGAATGATTTGGTAGATGAAGGTTTGAAGGTGCGGGTACCTGGAAGTGTGAATGAACTGAGGGCAGAGATGATCGAAGAAGTTTGCAAGAGACCTGGATGTTTGGGAGTGTCAAATGTGGAACGGTATCGAAAGAGTCTGAGGGCTATGATGTGTCCTGGGGTAGCCCCATTTCAGGAGGTTTTGGTAGCAGTGAGTAAAAGGTATAAGGTGATTGTGTCCGTACATATTGGTGGTGAGAAACCTATAGTGTATCAACATGAGGGAGTGAAAGAGAGTGAGCGTGAGTTGCATCTGCAGTGTTTGAGTGGGGTGCACTATAACTGGGTTGTGGAGAAAAAGAGCTATGAAAGGAAGTATGAGAAGGAGGAAAATGTTGAAGAGAGAATGCCAGAGTTGTTGGAAGTGGAAGAGGACAGTAAGGAAGTAAATGAAGGATGTTTGGTTAGTGGAAGAGACAGGTGTATGTGTGTACACAGGAGAGCAAATGCAATGATTGTGGGAGTAGATGTCAGTGGAGGACAGTATTGTGGTTTGGTTGACACTGGAGCGCAAATATCGTTGGTGAACGCACGAGTGATTAGAGATGTTGAGAGAGTGGATTGGAATGTTAAAAGGAGAGTGGTGAATGTGTCAATAAGAGGTATAGCAGGAAGATCAGTTGGATGGGAGGAAGTGAGGTTGAAGGTAAGGTTGGGAGAGTTTGAGGTGGAAGCTTGTTTTGTAGTACTGGGAGATAAGCAGATGCCATGTTGTTTCTTGTTTGGGACAGATTTCTTGAGGAAGAATGGGTTGGTAGTGGATGTTGGAACAGGAGTTCTGTTGAAAGACGAGGTTGTAATAGGGAAGATTCAAAGTGAGGCAGTGAATATGGCCAGGTTTGTGGGAATGATTGATAGGAGTCTGAGTGAGGAGGAGGATGTAGTGGAGTTGGACAAGAGTGAGAATGAATTGTTGACAGCGGAGGACATTGAGGAGATGCAGACAGAAGTGTTTTGTGGTGAGTGAGTTAAGGAGATATATTAGAGAGGGAGTACCTGGAAGAAGATGGCCTTTGTTGTTGAGTAAATGGATGCGGTATGCTGAGAGATTTGTGCTGTGTGAAGGAGTAGTGTATTTTTCGAGAGAGAAGATGGGAGAGTTAATGTATGTTCCAGTGTTCTCGATGAGTGGAGCAGTGGGGATGTGCATTTTAGTCCATGAGAAATATGGACACATGGGGAAGTTTAAGCTGATCGAGTGTATGAAAGAGCGGATGTTTTCCCCGTATTTGAGGAAGATTTGTACAGATGTGGCAGTCACATGTGAAGAATGTCAGAAGGGAAAGTATCAGAGAGTGTATGCTAGCCCACCTGTTTTGAAGTTGAGTATGAAAGAACCGTTTGAGTTAGTGGCGATTGATTGTGTGGTGTTGCCGGTAACTGCGAGAGGAAATGTAGGAGTGGTTGTTATGGTAGATCATAAGAGTAAGTTTGTAAGTTGTGCAGCTGTGAAGAATAAAACTAGTGAGAATGTTGCAAGAGTGGTCAGTATGGTCTTGTTGCCTGCATGTGTGAGGAAGCCAGCAAGGATGTTGAGTGATAATGGGCCAGAGTTTGTTGGTAGACCGTTTGAGCAAATGTTGAAAGAATGGGGTATCGAGCATGTAGTAACAACTCTGTATATGCTGAGTGCAAATGGGTTGGCGGAACGAACCATAAGGACTCTGAGTGAAATGTTACGAATGTTGACTGATAGAGAGAATGAATGGGATTTGTTGTTAGGAAGAGTGGTAGCGATGTATAATGGGTCAGTACATAATAGTACTGGCATACCTCCGAGTGAGTATGTAATGAATTATGAGAGGTATGTGAGAGCAAGGATGGATTTGAATGAAGACGAGCGGAATGTGTGGAGGCAGGCAAATGAAAGGTTTGAGAGTTTCAGAGTGGGTGATAGGGTGTTGAAGGAAGTTGTTGAGAAGGGAAGGCTGACAGCAAGTAAGATGCGTGAGAAGTATGACGGTCCGTATGTAGTTAAAACAGTGTGGTCTAATGGATTGAGTTATGTGCTCGAAGACAGGAATGAAGAAGGTAATGTAAGGGTAATACGAGCACATTATAATCAGCTGAGAAGATGGAGAGAACCCCCTGACTACATAAAAGAGCATCCCATTAGGAAGATATTAAGGGAGGAAAGGGAAGAGGAAAGAAAAGAAATAGAGGAAGATGTGAACTGGGGAGATAAACAGCTAGTATTGGTGGAACATAAGAGAAAGCCTAAAAAGAGGTGTAGCAAGAGTAAGGGTACAGTTACTGAGTTGTTTGTGGAGAGTACTCGAGATGAGTTGTTTGATTTTGAGGGTTTTGAGAAGCCAGTAGGTGCGGAAAGTGAAATTACCCTTGCAGTGTTATTTGGGGGTAGTAAAAATGAGAGTGTAATTGATTTTGAAGGATTTGAGTGGGATGTGGAAGGAGTGAACTTGGTGAGTACAAGGAATGTGGACGAGGATATGCAAGAGCTGGGTGAATTGGAAACAACGCCAAGTTATGAGGAAGACGGTACGTATAGTGTGTGTGTGAGTTTCCTTTGAGTGAAAGTGCTGAAAGAGTGAGTGTAGGAGTGGGTGTGAGTGAGAGAGAGTTAGCAGTGCTGGAGAGTGTAGGTGGAGGAGCTTTGGATAGCTTGAGGCAGACTGTGGAAGAAATAAATGAGAGTATGGAAGAGATGATAGCAGCCATGTCAAGTGTGAGTGAGGTTGGAGCCAACGTAAGTCTCCAGAGTTTGAATGAACTTGGTGTAAGTAGTTCGAAACCAAAGCTAGATGAGTCTAGTGTGGTTGGAGTGGAAGTGAGCGAAGAAGAGGTGGTGCATGAGAGGCCATGGACCCGAAGTCAAGGTCCAGTTCCGGAATATGAATGGGTGGTAAGAAAGGGATTTTGAAGAAAAGGAAACAAGATTTCCTTTATTTTAGTAAGGGGGAATGTGGTAGTATTTGGAAGTTGGGTTTGTGTGATAAGATTTACTTTTGTTCATGTGTTGTTTATTTGATGATGTGTTTTCTGCCATTGTGTTGTTGTGTGTATGTTTTGTTTATGATTGTGTTGTTTGTCTGAGTGTTTGTTTATTTTGTCTTTTTTATTGCAGTCGAGTTGATTGATAGTGGAGCTCCCTTTCAACTGTAGAATGAGATTTCTGTTGGCATCATATGATGAAGATGAGGGATGCTGACGAGTGCCATCTCTAGGGACTACAGTGGTTAGGAGATTGAAGTTGAAGGCCCTGTGCAACAACATCAAGCTGAGTGATATCTTTGACTTTGAGTGATTTTTTTTGGGACAAACTCTGTATGCTGAGTGCATCTGGGGTTTAATGTTGAGGAGACTTCTTAAGGGGTGCTGCCAATGAATAGTTTCCTCTGCCAATAATATATAATATATAATGTTGTGGTGATAGTGATTCCATAGTTAAGACTGGGTATGTTTGGTTGAGTGTTAAGTACAGTTGACACAGTATAAAGGATTAAATATAGGGACACCCACCAAGAAGGTCTGTCTGTGAACTTTACGTAAAGTTTGAGTAATAGGGGTGGAGATCCCCTTAATTTGGAATTGTAAATAATTTAAGTACAGAAAGTTTCTTTTGGTATTATTAAGACTGATGAGTAAGGGTTAGGTTTAAAAGGTTCTTTTGGGGGTCATGTTAGTATTAAGTTAGGCTAAGTTAGGTATAAGAGTAAGTAGGAAATAAGTTAGATTAAGTGTTGAGAGTAAATAAAATTAGGATAAGGTTCTGCTTGAAGGTCTTCAGGCCACTGTAATATTAAGGAAATAAATTAGGTTAAGGAAAATCAGAGTTTGATTTAAAAAACACTTCAAAACTGTTCCCATTATACTGCCCCAATTGTGTACTATAAAAAGCCCCTACAACACCACCACCAGGAGAAGTAGCAGGCATGATCAGGACAGCTGATGAAGGAGCTACGGCAACAGTTTGGAAGGCAGGAGCTACTGCAACGGCCAGGAACATCACCTCAACAGGGCGACATCCTTCATCTACACGCCAACATCTTCTACAGGATGGCGGACATCGTAACCTCTGGGGCAGCTGGCAGGAACACAACGGAAGGGGGCCCGGGCACGACCGCCAGGAGGACAGCCGATGCAAGAACTACGGCAGAGGTTCGGAGGGCAGGAGCTATTGCAACGGCCAGGAACGTCACTTCCACAAGGCGACTTCCTTCCCCTTCACGCCATCTTCTACAGGGTGGCGGACATCGTAACCTCCAGGGCAGCTGGCAGGAACACTACAGAAGCAGCCCCGGGCACGACCACTAGGAGAAGTAGCGGACACGATCAGGACACCCGATGCAGGAGCTGCGTTAGCGGTTCGGAAGGCAGGAGCTACTGCAACGGACAAAAATGTAACTTGAAAGTCACCAGCAGCGACAGGAACGATCAGGGCGGCTGCGGCAGGAGACCAGGAAGAGCAGCCCACAGTCTGTTGTCGAGTTGACAAGAGCATAACATAGGGAACAGCAGGAGCAGATGGACCACAGATACGCCAGAGGCATTGCAACAGCATACATGAAGACCAGCAATGACAGCGATCGATCCACATCGGCGGGAAAGAGTCAGAATGATCCCGACGTGGAATATATGTCATCTAACCAGGTATTGTGGTCGATCCCGAAGCAACACTAAATGAATGTCGGGACTGCTTCATGCGAGATATCCTTCGATATATCCAGCCAACTACTGCTGTGTCTGCGATCCTCACTGTCAACCTGAAAGAAAAGCAAAGATGATTAGCAGAGGGAGATTCCTTCCGCTACAAGGGGAACTGCCCTACGCAGCGGGAGGAGGTACTCTACAAGAGGTCGCCCGATCGCTCCCCGCCCCTGGACTTCGCCCAAAGAGCAGGCGAAGAGGGTGAAGGAGAGAGATCTACTAAAGGGGAGGAAGAACCTACGGGAAGAGAAAAAAGGATGGAGGGGAGGCCACCAAGGGCGCCGTGGAAGCAGAACTTATCTACGACACCCGCAACCTCCCACCCGGTCCGTAATTCTCCAAGCGCAGGCAGCGAGCAACACTCAGCATAAGTAGGAAGGAATTAGTGATGCCCCTTATACACGGAGGGCAGAAGCCCAAGAAGGGAATGAACTCTTACGTCCCGATGAATGTAGGGGAGTGAAGATATTACGTCCCAAATTATATCTCTGAAAGTACAGGGGCGCCTTCAGTATTTATGTAAAGGGTTGCTGGAAGAGAAGCATTACCACTTGGTTACGCTACTCCAGTTACGCCCTTGGCCGTCAAACCCAAGACACAGGCAGGGAACGACGGCTTATGCAAGGTTATCACAAATCGTGGGTTTGTATTAATAAATATCAAACACATGTATATATAAACAAAAATACAGAAAGATCCCACCAGGATAATAAGAGCTTAATGACAGTCAGGCGGAGAGAACGAAAACACGTCAGCAACGCATGACGGCCGAAAGCAAACTGGAATGTTTACATCCGGGCAGGCGGGTATCTCCGCCTACCTGGCGGTAATTACTGCCTAACCACCTTGCTCAAGAGTTTAACGGTTGTTTCCAGCCTACGCCTGAAAATAATTCCTAATGTAAAGGACCGAGGTTTTGTATATTGTGTCGGAACAAATGCGATTTGTTCCTACACAAATACAAACCCTTGGTCCTTTACATATGGGGACTCAAGATTCGGTGGGAGGAATCTGAGTGGAGGTCTCTGAATGACTGGAAGTTCAACCACACCTTGTGTTCTCCTGGGGTAAGAGCCAGGAGGACATGGCCACTGGACCATGATCACCCTTGTGAGAACTGTGGTGGCACGGACCAGTCTACTAGACCGTCCTTGCTGTGACGAGGTTACAGTAGGTAAACAATCACACAGCGAGGTGAAAGCCAGAGAATCCTTCCCAGCCACATAAGGGGTGATTGGGAAATGTCGGGGACTAAGGACCAACATAAGGAATGGGTTTGGTAATTAGGCCGCAACCCCTTCCCCGCCTTGCAGGGGAAAGAGGGGACATTACATCTAATATGTACCTGGAAGGCAACAAAGATTAGGACACTCAAGGAATGAAACTCACCTGCATCAGACGTCTGGTTCAGCTTGTACAGCCTAAACTCTCTGCCCGAGGGTAAAAGTTGGATGATAGGAAGGAAGAGAGAGCCAGTCACTCACCTTTCACGCCCAATCATGCACGTACAACAAACAGACGAGACGCAACTCTGTCCTACACAGGAGCTGGGTTACTTGCACAGCTTGTTGAGCAGCCACCACTGGCCCCAAGGAGAAGGTATCCAAGGACCGATTGGTAACGTCCCTTAGGTAAAGAGGTGAATGTGGTCTGGCGTGACTACACCCCCACCTTTAGTACCTGCTGAACTGACAGGTTCTTCTTGAATGCTAAAGAGGGCGCAATCCCTCTGATTTCGTGAGCATGGGGGTGTAGGACGCTGGTGTCGTCCTCTCCAGCCGTTGCATACGCTTTCTTGATAACCTCACGAAGCCAGAAAGAGATCGTGTTCTTGGACACCGCCTTCTTAGGGGTCCCGGTGCTAACGAAGAGTCGCCGACACTCAGGTCTGAGGTGCCGTGTTCTCTTCAGATAGCACGGTAGCACCCGTACGGGACAGAGTTGCAACTCGACAGGGTCACTGTTTACGAAGTCACTCAGGGATGGGATTGTGAAAGAATCAAACCAAGCGTCAGGGACCGCTGGGCTTTGAGTCTTCGCTATGAACTCTGGGACAAATTTGAGCGTCACCGATGCCCATCCCTTGAGTGTTTAACTGCAAAGGAAAGTCCCGGTAATTCACTAATCCTCTTCACCGATGCCAGGGCTAACAGAAAGAGAGTCTTGAGAGTCAGATCCCTGTCTGTGGCTTCTCGCAGTGGCTCGTAAGGGGTACGAGTCAGGCTCCACAAAATGAGAGACATGTCCCACTCAGGGGGCATGAGTTCCCCGGGTGGACAAGACCGTTCGAAGCTCTTCATCAGCAAAGATATGTCCAGGGAGGATGAAATATCGATGCCTTTCAACTTCAGGACCAAGGCTAAGGCTGCCCTGTATCCTTTTACCGCTGAAACTGAGGCTTTCTCTACGAGAAAGACACGGCTATAAAAGCCTGGAGACTGGTCCGACACGACTTCTACAGCACCCTTGATCATCATGGCTTGCAATTCTTGCTGTAGTGCGGTGTCCTTCGGAGATCCTTGGACATATGTGTGGAGATGGACTGGAGTGTAGGTGAGGGGAGGCCGAGGCTTGAAAGGTAGTAGATATCCCTCTCGGAGGACATCCACTATCCAGGTCTCGGCTCCGTGTCGCTGCCATGTTGCCCAATGGCTCGACAGGCACCCCCCACCTTCGGCAGCTGTTGGGGGGGAATGCCGCCCCTAGCGTTTCCCCTTCTTCTTCTTCCCTTTGCCCCCTTTACTGGATTGGAAAGTGGGCTGAAAGCGACAGGAGGAACCCCCCCCTTCTCGAGGAAGAAGAAGGCTGGATGTTTCTCCTGGACCCCTTCGAAGACTGGGACTTCTTAGGGGCCGAGGAATTGCCAGCCTGGCCCAAAGACCTGGCCGCAGTGGTGTGCGAAGACCCGGAGGTCTTGGCCACTGCTTGGTGGACAAGCCAGTCACTGTCATCGGCCCGGCGTTTGTCCACCGTGGCATCCACCAGCTCTCTGGGGAAGAGAGAGGAGGAACCCAGCAACGGTCCATTCCTTAGGGATATTGCCGACTCAGGACCTACAGACCTGGAGAAGCGAGAGAGAACGGCGTCTCTCCGCTTCAGAAACAGGTTTGCCCACAGGTTCGCCATCTGGTGGGCGAGGTAGGAGATAGCCCTACCCCCAGACTGGCACAGTCTCCCAAAGGCGGAGTCCTCCCCAGTCACGATGGTGCCCGAGGAAGCAGCTACCTTTGATGCTGTGAAGGACCACAGATCGAGCCAGGAGACTGCTTGGAAGGCCGCCATGGCGGTGGCTTGCAGGGTTGCAGCTTCTTGCTGGGAGAGGGAGATGCTCTCTGCAGTAAGCTGCTGCAACGTCAGACCCGGATCCAGATGAGTCAGGTCCGGGTCAACCTGTTTAGACGGCAATGCCCCTATAGCTGGAGTGTAGAAGCGCTTCTGTTGAGGCAGAGGGGGGAGAAGAAGCTTATCCGAGCGGCTCGGCCTAAGTGAACTGTCTTGCCCAGACACAAGACTATTCACTTTGTCGAGGACACCATCGGCAAGCGTGGACCACAGCAGCCCCACCGAAGCCTTGGGTTCCTTCTTGGGTCCCCAAAAGGATTCGAGGCGCAAAGGACGATCCACAGTTGAGGCTGTGGTCCCTTCAGCAAGGTCGTTGTGCTGACGAATCAGCACAATAACCTCTGCAAAACTCCTCTGTATCTCGGGGGTGTCTGCATCCTGGGGCAGAGGACCCTCGAGTCCCTCCAGAGTGCGGTCCTCCCGATCTACTCTCCCTGCAGGAGGGAGAACCTCAGCAGACCGCCGTGATCCTTCCTGCACCACGCGGGCGTAAGACCTGGTCGAGCCAAGGACCAAGCCAGGTTCGTACGCCCACGAGGTAGAACCCTGAGGAGAAAGCTTGCCAGAATTCTTCCTGTCCGACTCGCGCCCCTTGGAAGGAACCGAAGAGGCGGAGGGGACAGGTGAGGAGGATCGGGCGCTCCCACTGGCCTTGCTGGCAGAACCAGCAGGGGCAGTGGGTCGGGAGCGGTCACCAACCAGCAGGTGGTGGCGGTAGCCCGGGTCGAGGAAAGTGTTTTCGCCTAGGTGAAGCAGTCTCCCGAGGAGAGCGGGGTGGCTCGCGTGAGCCGAGCCGCGCGCACGCTTCCCCCGAGCCAGGCTGGCTGCATGGACTTGGCCGGGGACTGGGAGGAGTCGAGCGTGCGTCTGTCTGGCGCGAGTTTGCGCTGTCCTCTAGACGTGCCCCAGTCTTCTTCGAGACCGTAGCCTCTCTGGAAGACTGAGCAGGGGATCTCTTCTCCGCCTCTCCTGGCGTTCGGCCCCAAGGGGCCGAAGCACTATCCCAGGAACCTGACTTGGCACTCACAGAAGTGCCAGCAGGAAGAGCCGGGGCACCTGCATGCCCAGACTCTTTCTCTCGCCCCACGCCCTGGTCTGTACAGTGAGAAGTTTCTCCCATATCAGCTTGGGGTACCCGGATCTCCTTGGAGACCCGGGTACTCGGAGCAACCTGCGTACGAGTGTCCGATGTGGATTCATTGGCCTTAGACGCAGGTTTCTTAGGCGCAGTGGGGGGTGTGGACCTTGGTCTGCAAGCCCTTGGCTCCCGATGCGAATGACCCAGAGGCCAGGGCAGCGGTTCCCTGATCCGTGGAACGGGAAGAGCCGGCGAGAGATCCCACTGCCTTCCCTGTGGAAGGAGGCAGTCCCTTGGAAGTCTTGGTGCGAGGCTTCTTTGTGGGGGGGGGAGAGGCAGACTTCTTCTTCTTCGGCCACGAAGCCTCGGAAGGAGAAGAAGAAGAGGCAGCAGACGAAGACAATGGTGATGACGAAGACGAAGATGCCTTCCTAGATCTCTTCTTTTCCCCATCTTCTTCAGGATCGCCGTCAAGTCCTCAAACCAAGCAGACGCAGCCAATGAATCAGGAGCAGTCGGAGGGGCTGCAGCAGTAGGCGCATCCCGGGCAGAGAACGTGGTACTCGGGCCAGCACTTACCTGGGCGGGAGCAACCGCATGGCAGCCAGGATCGTAAGGAGGCGGGGCCGGGAATGCAGGCACAGGTGGTGCGCGGGCAGCCAGACGGGCCGCGCCAGGGTCGAAGGTATGGGGAGAGAAACAAACAAAGTGCCAGGCTGGACAGAGAAGCGAGGAGCCGGAACCATTGTCGTGATCGGGCCAGGGTCAGCAATGGGGGCAGGGACAGTCATGTATGGTAGAGTAGAGGTCACCATGAAGGAGGGACCCGGTCGTGAGAACGAAGCCAGGAACCCAGGAGGCAGCGGTACTGCGTGGCGTATGGCAGGGGCAGCCGAGACCTGGGTATCCAGGTGCGAAGCCACTGACACGGGGAGCTTGGCAAAACCTGACATGGTGATCGAGGTGGTGGTGAGAGTCGCTGCGGTGTGAGTTGTCATTGGAGCACTGGACAGATGTGACACCAGACCCTCCAGTGACGGAACGCCAGGTAGGCCCAGGTGTATCCAGGTTGATGATAAGTCTGACGCCTGGCTATCCAACCCAAAACCTGAAGCAAAAGTCTGGTTAGGCTGGGAAGCCTCCACTCGTTCTGGAGGAAAAAATTCCCCTCCAGAACGAGAAGAGACCCCCAAGAGGATGTCCCGGTCCACCTCTCCCCCATGCCCTTCCACACCCAATGAAATGAATGAGGAAGGGGAGGGGGAGTCCTCACCCAAGGGAGAGGGAGCAAGCAGGGGAAGCTCGCTGGGAGGGAGAAACGAACCCGATACATTAGCCACCACCGGAGTCATCGGGGGCGTATTACCCTCAGACAATTCCTTGGCAAGCTTACGACAGTAGCGTCTCCTCCCCTCGAACTTCCTCCATTGCTCAAGGGGCCAAGAGCAACACTCACTACAAGGAGCGTCGCGCGAACACACACACCCCCTGCAAGATGGGCAGAGACCGTGTGGGTCCGCGTCGACACTAGATCTAAATGAGTTACATTTCTTGCCTCCTACCCCGGGACACACACGCTGGGGATAGGAAGGCTTAGAAGGCTTGTCCACATTCATAATTAAGAAAATAAACAAGGATTTTCCCACCAAAAAAGGAGAAAAGAGGGCAGTCAGGCAGAGAGCGAAGAAACAACGTCTGCAGTCTACGAAGGCCGAAAGCAAAATGTTATTTTCATAATAAAATAAATTTTTGAACATACTTACCTGGTAGTTATATATATAGCTTAAGTCCCTGACGTCACGGCAGAATTTCAAAAACTCTCGGCAATCGCTGATCGGTAGTCAGGTGAACCACCTGTGCGCCCTCTACCCAGGTACCTGGAACCATTCCAACTATTCCTCAGATCTTCCATGCCCCTAGTCTCTAGAGGGGAGGAGGGTGGGAATATAATTATATATAACTACCAGGTAAGTAGTTATATATATAGCTGATTGACACCTTTGGTGGAGGGTCAGAGACAGCTAACATTGTTGGAATTATAATTAAAGTTGCAAAACAACTCTAGGTTCCTACCTGTTAAGGAAGCTGACTGCAATATTTCTCATTATGTCTGCATTCCTTAAGAGATCCAGCGATCCAGGGGGCTGAAAAATCTCTAGGGGCTGTCAACCGGTGTATAACCTCTATGTGACTAGACCTCCTCTCAATACCCTTGTTCCAGGCGCTACCAAGGAACTTTCATCCCAATGATTGTGGAAGACTGAGCCCAATCTTCACAAACAACCATAAAATTTCAACCATTCCAAGGCAAGAACAAAAGGTATTGTTTTATGGAATTGGATTAAGGAAGCTGACTTTAATGAAATCGCCCTCATTATGTCTGCATTCCTTAAGAGATCCAGCGATCCACCCAGGGGCTGAAAAATCTCTAGGGGCTGTCAACCGTGTATAACCTCTATGTGACTAGACCTCCTCTCAATACCCTAGTTCCAGGCGCTTCCAAGGAACTTTCAAACCAATGAATGAGGAAGACTGCGTCCAGTCTTCACAAACAACCATAAAAAAAATTTTCTATCCTAAAGTAAGAAAAAAGGGTATTGGTTTATGGGATTGTAGGGGTATTACCTTGTCCCACTAGTAGATGCTATAAACAGACCCAGCATATAGCAGTCTTCGTATAATGTTTGGACTCGTTTTAGACAGTGAGAGGTAAATACTGACTTGTTTCTCCAGAAGGTCGTGTCCAAGATACTCTACCGGGACCTGCTCTGTTTAAGTGCTACAGAGGTTGCAACTGCCCTGAACTCGTGCGTCTTTACTTTCAGAATCTTATGTCCAACTCGCTACCTTTCATATGAGCTTCTTTTATCAACTGCCTGATAAAATAAGACAGAGCATTCTTCGACACCTGTACAGAGAGCTTTTTGACTGAGCACAAAAGCCCTTCTGAATTCCTTCTTAAGTCCTTTGTCCTGTCCAGGTAGTGCCTTAGAGCCCTTACCTGGAATAGGACTTTCTCTCTCTTCTCCCCTGTAATGTCCGTTAGATTCGGAATCTCGAACGTTCTGTGTCAGGGTTGTGATGAGTATTCATTTTTTGCAAGGAATCCTAGTTGCAGTGAGCAGATTGCCTTGTCTTGTCTAAAGTCCATATTCTCGCTGAGAGCATGTATCTCACTAACTCTTTTCGCTGTGGCCAAACTGAACAAGAAAAGAGTTTTCATGGTGAGGTCCTCTTAAAAATGTTCTCTGTAAGGGATCGAGCTTACTCCCCATGAGGAACCTCAGGACCACGTCTAGGTTCCATACTGGTGAGTTCTGTACTCTCTCCTTAGCAGTTTCGAAGAATCTGAGTAGGTCCTGGAGATTCTTATTGTTTTATAGGTTCAAGTTTTTATGTCTAAAAACTGCTGCCATCATGCTCCTATAGCCCTTAATGGTAGAGGTAGGAAAAAATTAAGCTTCCTCTTATGGTGTAGAAGGAAGTCCACAATTTGAGTTACAGAGGTACTGGAAAAGGACACATGGTTGCTCTTGTACCATCCTCTAAATATCTCCCACTTGGATTTGTATACCCTCATGGTGGATGACCTCCTTACTCTTTCTATAGCACCAACCGCCTCTTTCGAAAAAAAAAAAAACTGTAGCTCTTGTAAGTTTTTTTTGATAGTCTGAAGGCATTTACTTGTAGCGCTTGGGGTTTTGGTGATATCTTTCCAAGTGAGGTTGTTTGAGTAGACCTACTCTCTGAAGTAGGCTCCTCGGGATGTCCACTATCCATTCCAGAACCTCTGTGAAACAATCTTTTATCGGCCAGTAAAGGGCCACAATGATCAATCTGGTACCCTCGTGTGAAAACAATTTTTTTGCAGTACCCTGTGTATTATCTTGAAAGAGGGAAATGCATACACGTCCAAGTTGGACCAGTCCACCAGGAACGCAGCGTCTATGTATATAGCCCGGATCTGGTACGGAGAGCAGTAAGTTTCCAGCCTCTTCGTTTGTGCTGTGGCGAAGAGATCCATGCAAGGACGTTCCCAAAGTCGCAACATGCTACTGCACACGGCCTGATGTAGAGTCCATTCTGTTGAGAGGACTTGATTTCCTGCTCAGAATGTTCGCCCTCACATTTTTTCTCCCCTTGGATAAAGCGGGTTACTAGTTTGACATTCTTCTCTTTTGCCCAGAGAAGAGGTTCTCTTGTTGTCTCGTATAGACCTGGAGTGAGTGCCCCTTTATTTGCTGATGTAGGCCAACGCTGCCGTGTTGTCGGTGTTGACCTGCACCTCTCTGTTCCCCACTGTGTTCGAACTCCCTGAGAGCTAGAAGGATTGCAGTTAGTTCCTTCTAATTGATGTTTAACTTCTCCTGCTCTCTGGTCCAGGAGCCCGAGATTTATTATTTCCCTAGTGTTGCTCCCCATACTGAGTCCAACACGTCAGATAACAACACTAGGTCTGGGTTCCTCTAATGTAGAGAAGGGACCTCCTGGAGCTTGACGGGGTCGTTCCACCACTGTAAATACAGCCTTATTGGTTCCGAAATGGGGATGCACTTGGTCTCCAGTTCTATTTCCTTGTCCCAGTTCTGATTTAGATGAAACTGTAACGGGCATAGAATTAACCTCCCAAAGGAGACAAACCACTCCAGCGAGGAAAGGGTCCCCAGCAGACTCATCCATTCCTTAGCCGAGCATGTCTGTCTATAAAGTACTGAAATTTTCTTAAGGCTTGTCCCGTCCTTGTAATAGATGGAAAAGCCCGAAAATCCTGACTCTGAATCTTCATCCTAAGGTATAGAAAACTTTTGGAATGGGATCAGTTGAGATTTCTATCTGTTTATCAGTAGACCTAATTCCTTCTATACCTAAATCGTGGTCTGAAGATCCTCCAGGCAGAGAGTGCGGGAAGGAGCTCTGAGGAGCCAGTCGTCTAAGTACAAGGAGATTCTGATGTTTCTCGAGTGAAGAAAAAACCTGCTACATTGGCAATCATCCTTGTGAAAATCTTTGTTAGACGTTTGATGCCAGTGCATCTTGCGTCCTGAGCTACCTCCACGTCTTGGCTTCCAATATCTTGAAGCCTGACGTCCTGACGTCCAATGCCTTGACGCTTGACGTCTTGGGTTCATTGACGCTTGTCGTCATGGTGTTTCACTCCTAGATGCTTGACGCCACTGCATTCAGCGTCTAGAGTTTCATTCACTACGTTCTGCGTCTTAAACTTCTGGACGTCTAGAAGCTTTAGTTGGACGTCTATTATCCTTCTTCTCTTTGCCTGGTTGTCACGCTTGTACCAGGGAAGACAAAGTCTGCTGCATATTTTGTAGTAAAGCTATATGCGGGGCTTCCTGCTGTTGGGGACAGGTTGGGGAAGCCTCAACTACGGCAATTATTTCCTCCTCATCGTCAATAATGGATCGTGGAGAGGATTCAGCAGACGAGTACCAATCCTAAGGAGGAAGAGGAGGATGTACGAAAGGCAGCACAGAGTCCGCCACGCTCTTGCAGCCTGGTATCCTGATTGAACAGAACTGTCTATGTTTGTTCTTACTAGGAGAGCTACCCTTGGGGCTGGAAGGGAAGAGCTCTGGGCTGCTCCAGTGGCTACAACCTGGAGACTATGAAGTTTTGATCATGACGTCCCTTAATATTGGGTAACTTGCTCTTGAGAGGTCTCGACTCTAGAGCCAGATGTCATCCCCGTCTGCTTAGGCTGAAACAAAGAGACCGAAACTGGAAAACCTTTCCCGTGGACGAACTTCAGAAAATTCTTGGAGTTCGGATGCATGGGGATGTAAAAATACGCATCCTGGAGGTCCAGTGAGGCCATCCAGTCATGCTGTCCGACAGCTGCTAGAACCGATTTTGTCGTTTCCATAGCGACCTTTGTTTACTGCACAGAAAAGCTGAGTGCAATCACGTCTAGCACCAGTCTCTAACCCCCCAAGCATTTGGGGATCAGGAATAACCGAATGTAGAATCCTGGGGAATTCGGATCTTGAACTCTCTGTCT
Source organism: Macrobrachium rosenbergii (assembly GCF_040412425.1). Taxonomy (NCBI): domain Eukaryota; kingdom Metazoa; phylum Arthropoda; class Malacostraca; order Decapoda; family Palaemonidae; genus Macrobrachium; species Macrobrachium rosenbergii. The sequence goes on along the minus strand of NC_089763.1, from coordinate 2,305,678 downwards.
GGTCTCCTTTTGCAACATCATAGACACTTGTTGCTATAAAGCCTTTGTTCTGTTGTTGCATTTGGCAAAAAAGTCTAATTGTCTTTTTACTATAGGGGGCCTCCTCAGGCTGGACAGTCTGGCTCCTACCGCAGTCTGCAGGAGAAGAAAGGCAGGTCCTCTTTCTTCCCTGTGTAGAGCCTCTTCTCGTTGCCATTCATCTACCCGCCCTAGAGGAACCTCTATTGGAGGGCCAACCACAAAAGAGCTGAGATACCTGAAACACAGGAGCCTCAGCCTTACTCTTTTTAGCGATGAAAGTCGTTGGTAGGACTTTTCTTGCTGTTTTAGATATTAAATCTTACGTGGTTTTCTGAGCCAAGGATGAAAAGGCCTCTACCAAGTCTTGAGAGAAGAGGTGAGAGGAAAAAAGGGGTATAAATCAGTTCTGATTTTGATTGGACGTGACCCCATTAGCCAGGAAAGAGCAAAGATGGGCTCTTTCCTTCAGGATTCCCGCTGAGAAAGATGCAGTAGATTCGTTGGAACTATCTCAGAGTCCTTTATCCATACAAGACATCAGATATATGAGTTCTTCGGTGTCAGTCGTGTTGAATAATTCCATCTTCCTTCCTGGGAAGGGGCAAGTATTTCGAGGCCGAACGATTCTCTAGTTTGATACTAAACGCTAGACCTTGAGCTAGTTTGGTTGGAGGGAAAACAAAGGCTGTCTTTCATTGTTTCTCCTTCGAAAGTATCCATTCTTTGTAAATGCTGCCCTCTTAGACGCCTTCACAAGAGTAAATTCTGAAGGCGGGGAACGAGGAGCAGTCAGGATAAATTTCTCTGGAAAAAATTTCCGAAAATAGCTTCATAAGTCTTTTCAAGTCTGATGAAAGCTGATGGCCTTTTATATTGTCTTCGTCGGAAATCTCTACAATAGGATTCACAGGAGAATGCGGGATATTATCATTCTCTTCTTCCGATTTTCCGAAGACGGAAGTAGCGACGTCTTTCAAAATATCATCTTGACGCCTGGCGTCCTGGCGTCCAGTCTCTTGACGCCTGGCGTGTTGGCGTCCATTTTCTTGAAGCTTAATGACGCCTGACGTCCTGGTGTCTAACTTCTCGACACTTGACGTCCTGGCGTCCAGCTTCTCTACGCCTGACGTCCTGGCGTCCAGCTTCTCGACGCTCGACGTCCAGCTTCTCGACGCTCAACGTCCTGATGTCCAACCTCATGACGCTCGATGTCCTGGAGTCCAGCTTTCTCGACACTTGACGCCCTGGCGTCCAGCTCGGCGCCCTGACGCCCTGGCGCCCAGCTCTCGGCGCCCAAAGTCCTGGCGCCCAGCTTCCCGACGCCCTGGCGTCCAGCCTCTCGGTTCTGAGGTCCTGGCATCCAGTTTCGACGCCTGACGCCCTGGTGTCCAGCTTCGACGCCCGACGCCCTGGCGCCCAGCTTCAACGCCGATGCCCTGGCGTCGAGCTTCTCGACGCCTGACTTCCCCTGGCGTCCAGCTCCTCGACGCCTGAAGTCCTGGCGTCCAGGAGTCCAGACTTCTAACATTCGCTGTCCCGCCAAACCTAGAGGTTACTTGAGAACTGGCCGCCTGTGCGACATCGGTCAAAAGCTTCCTCCAGGTTGACGTGCACAGCAACTGGTGGACAAAAAACACTTTAACCTCGCCTTTCCTATGGCGAGGGTGAGCGCCCTGGGAAGCGTCAACAGGTGCGCTTCGAGGGGACGACTGCTCGGTAACTAAAGCCTCTTGCCTCCCTTCGTCTTTCGACATTCCTTCTCACAGGGGTTGGTGAGCTTGGAAGAGGTCCAGGACTAGGAGCGCAACAGGACCGAGCGGCCGCACCTCCACTGCACTTGCACTAACAACATATTAACACTTGTATTTTTAGATCTCTTATTGTCGATCACATATTATCCCTGTCTTCTGAGAGGGATTTTACCTGTTGGGCCAGGGTCTGAATGGGCAGCCAACAAATCATTAAGTATTGGGTCCTTACCTGTTTCAGTTGGGGGTTCAGAGACTACCACTAAGGAAGATGGATCAATAGGATAGTTAGCAAGGGGAAAAGAATTAACTATTCCCTGGTTATATCAAGAAGAGTGAGACACAGCACTCTTGGCTCTTCTGAGCCAGTCTTCCATTCCCATTCTTCAGACATACTGAGTAGGGATCCAAGGAGACTTTAGCAAGCCGCTTGCATCCCCACACACACATTTTCACACTCGATGAAGTCAGATATGTTATAAGAAAATCCAAAAGCGAACAAGCGAAAGCCAAGCCAAAGTATACTTCACCAAAATAAGTTGCGAAAAAACACGGGCTACGAGCGAAATTCCATCGATGTTACCGACACAGCGGCAGGGAAGATCTGAGGAATAGTTGGAATGGTTCCAGGTACCTGGGTAGAGGGCGCACAGGTGGTTCACCTGACTACCGATCGGCGATTGCCGCGAGTTTTTGAAATTCTGCCATGACGTCAGGGACTTAAGCTACATATATAACTACCAGGGAAGTTAGATGTTTAAAATTGGAATGTTTACATCCGGGCAGGCGGTACTCCTACTTACCGGACAGTAGTTAACTGCCTAACCACCTTGTTTGAAGTTTCAATGGCCATTTCCAGCCTATGCCTGAAAGTAATCCCTAATGTAAAGGACCGAGGATTTGTATATTGTGTCGGAACAACTGTGATTTGTTCCGACAAAATATACAAACCCTCGGTCCTTTACATTAGGAGACTCACTGGTTGGAGGGAGGAATCTGAGTGAGTCTCTATGAACTGACTGGAGTTCACCACCTGTCTTCCCTTCCTGGTCATGAGAGCGAGGAAGGGAAAACTGCCTGTAACAAAATGATCAGGTTGTAAGAAATGTGGGATCAGTTGTCAGACTTCTGGGTCCCTTTGCATGAAAGAGGAAACGTCAGTTCATGCAAAGTAGGCTAGGAAGAACTTGGAGTTGGATGACATAAAGGCAAATACAAGCATTGGGTTTGTCTTATAGTCATGGTCTCCTTCCCCCCACTTGCAAGAGGAAGGAGTGGGGTTGCTTGTATCAACCTGAACAGAAAATAGAACGGGAGTGGTTAGCTGCATCGACCGCCAGATCCAGCATGTAATGGCACGTTCGCTCCCTGCCTGTAGGAAGAGAGCCAAGATGGGGAGAAAGAAGAGAGGCCAGTCACTCCACATTCATTCTCCCAATCACAACTGTACATCTTAGGCGAGATGCAACCTGTCCTGTTAGAGGAGCCAGGTAAGCTACACAACTTGTTGAGCAGCCACCACAGAACCTAAGGAAAAAGTGTCCAAGGACTTGTGTGCAACATCCCGGAGGTAGAAGGAGGTGAAAGTAGTCTGTTAGGACCACACACCAGCCTTCAGCACCTGTGATACCGACATATTCTTCCGGAATGCGAGGGACGGACCAATGCTGCGGACCTCGTGAGCTCTCGGACGAAGCGTACCGGTGTCGTCTTCTCCTGCAGCAGAGTACGCTCTCCTTATCGTCTCACGAAGCCAGAAAGAGATGGTGTTCTTGGACACTTCTTTCTTGGTCGAGCCAGTGCTAACGAAGAGTCGTCGACACTCAGGCCAGAGGTGCTGAGTCCTCTTCAGATAGCCCCGCAGCACTCTAACAGGACACAGTAGCATCTCGTCTGGTTCATTACCTACAAAGTCCTCTAGGGAGGGGATCGTGAAGGACTCGAACCGCAAGGCCAGGGACCGAAAGGTTCTGAATCTTCACTATGAAATCCGGGATGAAATCAAGCGTAACTGATCCCCATCCCCTCGAGTGTTTAACATCAAAGGAAAGTCCATGAAGCTCGCCAACTCTCTTCGCCGATGCCAGGGCAAGCAAGAAGACGGTCTTGAGGGTCAGATCCCTGTCTGACGACTCTCGTAAAGGCTCGTACGGTGCACAAGTCAGGCTCCTTAAGACGAGAGTCACATCCCACGCAGGGAGCCTGAGATCCCTGGGTGGGCAAGACCGTTCGAAGCTTCTCATGAGTAGAGAAACCTCGAAGGAGGAGGAGATGTCTACTCCTTTCAGCCGTAAGACTAGGCCGAGTGTGGTGCGGTAGCCTTTTACAGCTGAAACGGAGAGAAGCTTCTCTCGGCGAAGGAAGACGAGGAAGTCCGCGACCTGCTGAACAGTAGTTCCGACCGGAGAGATACCCCTTTGACGACACCAACCACAGAAGACGGACCACTTTCCCTGGTATACCGCTGCGGAGGATCTTCTGAGGTATCCTGCCATCTCTGTTGCTGCGCGGCGCGAAAAGCCTCTCGCTCGCAAGAGATGTTGGATAACCTCCAGCCATGAAGACACAGGGAATGCACTGCCAGGTGAAACTGCTCTGCGTGAGGTTGACGCAGAAGGTTGGGCCAGGGGGGGATCTCTCTCTGTGCCTTGGAGAGGAGAGCTAGCAGGTCCGGGTACCAAGCGGCCTAGGGCCATTTGGGTACCACCAGAGTCATTCTGAGATTCGGGGTGATCATCACTCGGCGAATCAGACAGAATGGGGGAAAGGCGTAAGCGTCAAGATTGTCCCACGAGTGATGGAACGCGTCCTCCGCAGCGGCCTATGGGTCCGGCACGACAGAACAGAAGACCTGGAGCTTTCTGTTGTGCCAGGTGGTGAACAAATAGATGGCTGGACGCCCCCACAGGTCGAACAGCCTTTCCGCTACTTCCTGATGGAGGGACCATTCGGTCCCTACCACCTGGCTCTGGCGGCTGAGCTTGTCTGCCACGACATTCCTCTTGCCTGGAATGTACGTGGCTGACAGCTCTACCGAGTGAGCCATGGCCCACTCGTGCACCTGCATCGTCAACTGGTGAAGCTGGTGGGACACCAGTCCCCCCTTCTTGTTGACGTATGCCACTACCGTGGTATTGTCGCTCATCAGTACCACGGAGTGTCCCATCACTCGATCCCGGAACTCTTGGAGGGCCAGGAAGGCCGCCTTAAGTTCTAGGATGTTGATGTGAAGGAGCTCGTCGTCTCGGTGCCACACTCCCGAAGTCAGCAACTCCTCCAGGTGTGCGCCCCATCCCTCGGTCGATGCGTCCAAGAACAGAAGAATGTCCAGAGGGGGAGTGTGCAAGGATACTCCTATCAAGAGGTTCCTGTCGTCTAACCACCAGTGAAGGTCCTTTCTCACCTCCTCGGAAAGAGGAATGAGGAAGGACTGGGGGTCTTGGGACTGGGACCAATACTCCTTTAGTCTCCACTGGAGAGACTGCAGATGGAGACGCCCGTGAGGTACTAATTTCTCCAAAGACGACAGGTGACCGATGACGACTTGCCATTGCCAAGCTGGTTACTCCTGCCGTGACAGGAACAGCTGTGCTGCCTGCCTGAACTTGCTGATACGAGAGTCTGAGGGAAAGACTTTCGCTGCCACCGTATCTATCAGCATGCCCAGGTACTTTGTCCTCTGCTTGGGGTGAGATCTGACTTCTCCAGATTTACCATGATCCCTAGATCCAGGCAAAACTCGAGGAGACGATTCCTGTCCTGTAGCAACTGCGAGCAAGAGCTCGCCAGGACTAGCCAGTCATCGAGATGCCTCAGATGACGTATCCCGTGCGAGTGAGCCCAAGCTGACACGAGAGAGAATACTCTCGTGAACACCTGGGGAGCGGTCGAGAGCCCGAAGCAAAGTGCCCTGAATTGGAAGACCGACTCCCCGAGGACAAAGCGGAGGTACTTGCGAGAGGACGGATGGATGGGTATCTGGAAATACGCATCCTTCAAGTCCACCGTAAGCATAAAGTCGTTCTCCCTGATGGAGGCCAGCACAGTTTGCGCTGTTTCCATCGTAAACCGAGTCTGGCGAACGAAACGATTCAAGGGAGAGAGGTCTATGACCGGTCTCCATCCCCGTGAGGCTTTCTCTACAAGAAAGACGCGACTGTAAAAGCCTGGAGACTGGTCCGACACGACTTCTACAGCACCCTTGCTCAGCATGGCTTGCACTTCTTGCTGTAGTGCGTTGTCCTTCGACGAACCTGGAAGATATGTTTGGAGATGGACCGGAGAGTAGGTGAGGGGAGGAAGAGACTCGAAGGGTAGTAGATATCCCTCCCGAAGGACATCCACTATCCAGGTCTCAGCTCCGTGTCGCTGCCAAGTTGCCCAATGGCTCGACAGGCACCCCCCCACCTTCGGCAGCTTTTGGGGGGGAACGCCGCCCTAGCGTTTCCCCTTCTTCTTCTTACCCTTGCCCCCTTTACTGGCTTGCAAAGTGGACTGAAAAGGGCGGGAGGGACCCCCCCCCCTCTCGGGGCAGAAGAAGGCTGGGTGTTTCCTCGGGACCCCTTCGAAGACTGGGACTTCTTAGGGGCCGAGGAAGTGCCAGCCTGGCCCGAAGACCTGGCCGCAGTGGGGTGCGAAGACCCGGAGGTCTTGGCCACTGCCTGGTGAACAAGCCGGTTGCTGTCATCGGCACGGCGCTTGTCCACCGCGGCGTCCACCAACTCTCTGGGGAAGAGAGAGAAGGAACCTAGCAACGGTCCATTCCGAAGGGCGATAGCTGACTCGGGACCTACGGACCTGGCAAAGCGAGAGAGAACGGCATCCCTCTGCTTTAGCACAAGGTTCGCCCACAGGTTTGCAGTCTGGTGGGCGAGGTAGGAAATAGCCCTACCCCCAGACTGGCACAGTCTCCCAAAGGCGGAGTCCTCCCCAGGTACAATAGCGCCTGAGGAAGCATCTACCTTCGATACTGTGAATGACCACAGATCAAGCCAGGAGACTGCTTGGAAGGCTGCCATGGCGGTGGCTTCCAGGGTTGCAGCTTCTTGCTGAGAGAGAGATATGCTCTCTGCAGTCAATTGCTGCAACGACAGACCCGGATCCAAACGAGTCAGGTCCGGGTCAACCTGTTTGGTCAGCAATGCCCCTTCCACTAGAGCGCAGAAACGCTTCTGATGAGGCAGAGGAGGAGGAAGAAGCTTGTCCGAGCGGCTCGAACAAAGCGAACTGTCTTGCCCATACACAAGACTGTTCACCTGGTCGAGTACCCCCTTGGCAAGCGTGGACCACGGCAGCCCCACCGAAGCCTTGGGTTCCTTCTTGGGTCCCCAGAAGGATTCGAGGCGCGACGGACGATCCACAGACGAGGCCGTGGTCCCTTCCCCGAGGTCATTATGCTGACGAATCAGCGCGATAACCTCCACAAAAGTCCTCTGTATTTCGGGGGTGTCCGCATTCTGGGGCAGAGGACCCTCGAGTCCTTCCAGAGTGCGGTCCTCCTGAACTACTCTCCCTGCAGGAGGGAGAACCTCGGCAGACCCCCATGGATCTTCCTGAACTACGCGGGCGTAGGACCTGGTCGAGCCAAGAACCGAACCAGGTGCGTACCCCCACGCAGTAGAACTCTGAGGAGAACACTCCCCAGAGCTCCTCCTCTCTGACTCACGCCCCCTGGAAGAAACCGAAGGGGCGCATGGGACAGGCGAGGAAGATTGGGCGCTCCCACTGGCTTTACTGGCAGAACCAGCAGAGGCAGTGGGCCGAGAGCGGTCACCAACCCGCGGTGATGACGAGCCCCCAGGTCGAGGAGACTGCTTCAGCCCAGGTGAAGCGATCTCCCGAGGAGAGCGGAGCGGCTTGAGAGAGCCGAGCTGCGCACTCGCCTCCCCCGAGCCAGGCTGGCCGCACGGACATGGCCGGGGACTGGGAGGAGTCGAACGCGCGGCTGACTGGCGCGAGCTTGCGCTGTCCTCTGGACGCGCCCCAGTCTTCTTCGAGGCAGGAGCCTCTCGGGAAGACTGAGTAGGGGACTTCTTCCCTACCTCTCCTTGCGTTCGGCCCCGCAGGGCTGAAGCACTATCCCGGGAACCTGACTTGGCACCTGAAGGAGTGCCAGCAGGAAGAGAAGGAGCACCTGCATGCCCAGGCTCTTTCTTTCGCCCCATGCCCTGGTCTGTACGGCGAGAGGTTTCTCCCGTATCAGACTGGGGTACCTGGGTCTCCTTGGGGACCCGGGTACTTGGAGCAACTCGCAAACGAGTGCCTGACGCGGACTCGCTGGCCTTAGATGCAGGAAGTTTCTTAGGCGCAGCGGGGGGAGTGATGACCTTGGTCTGCACGCCCTTGGCTCCCGGTGCCCCTGGCCCGGAGGCCGGGGCAGCGGTTCCCTGATCCGAGGATCGGGAAGAGCCGACGAGAGATCCCACTGCCTTCCCTGTGGAAGGAGGCAGACCCTTAGAAGTCTCGGTGGGAGATTTCTTTGGGGGGGAGAGGCAGACTTCTTCTTCTTCGGCTGTGAAGCCTCGGAAGGAGAAGCAGAAGAAGCAGCAGACGAAGATGAAGATGAAGATGACGACACCTTCCTAGACCTCTTTCTTCTTCACCATCTGCTTCAGGAACGCCATCAAGTCCCCAAGCCAGGAAAGCGAGGCCGCAGACTCAGGAACAGCAGGAGGGGCTGCCGCAGAAGGCACATCCCGGGCAGAGACCGCGGAGCTCGGGCCAGCATTTGCCTGGGTAGAGAGAGCCGCGTGTCGGACAGGAACAAGAGTGGGCGGGGCCGGGAATGCAGGCGCCGCCCCTCCCGCGTGGAGATTCAAGTCGGGCCGCGCCAGGGTTGACGGGATGGGTACAGGAACAGACGAAGAGCCGGGCTGGAAAGTCAGACGAGGAACAGCAGTCGTAGACAGGCCAGGGTCAGCAACAGGGGCAGCGACAGTCACATAAGGGTATGATGACATCACCATGTAGGCGGGGCCAGCACGCGAGAAAGGAGCCAGGAAGCCGGGAGGCAGCGGAACAGCGTGCTGCACCGCAGGTGTCGCCGACACTGGGTGTCCAGATGCGATACGACTGATACCGGCATCTGGGCAAACCTCGAAAAGGTGATGGATGTAGTAGTGACTGTCGTTGCCGAGTGGGTTGTGACTGGAACAGGGGGCAGGGGAGCCAATCCCTCCAGTGACGAGCCAGGTAGGCCCAGGTGCAGCCAGGATGAACTTGATATTGGTGTCTGGCTATCCAGTCCAGGACCTGAAGCAAAAGTCGGGTCAGTACACGAAGCCTCTACTCGCTCCGGAGGGAAAAACTCCCCTCCGGAACGGGAAGACTTCAGAGAGGATGTCGCGGTCCAACTCTCCCCTGCGCCCTTCCACAAATGATGAAACATAAGAGGAAGGGGAGGGGGAGTCCTCACCCGAGGGAGAGAGAGCAAGCAGGGGAAGTTCGCCAGGAGGGAGAAACGAGCCCGACACATTCGCCACCAATGGAGTCGTCGGGGGCATATTTCCCTCAGACGACTCCTTGGTAGGCTTATGATGGTAACATCTCCTCCCTTCGAACTTACCCCATTGCTCGGAGGACCACGAACAACACTCACTACAGGGATCGTCGCGTGAACACACATGTCCCCTGCAAGATGTACAGAGTGCGTGTGGGTCCACGTCGACTCGAGATCTAAAGGAATTGCATTTCTTACCCCCTACCCCGGGACACACACACTGGGGATAGGAGGGTTTAGATGATTTCTCCATTGTTAATGAAAAAAAGAAAGAATTTCCCACCAAAAAGAAGAAGTATAGCTGTCAGGCAGAGAGCGGCGAAGAACAACGTCCGAAAGCAAATTGGAATGTTTACATCCGGGCAGGCGGTACTCCCGCCTCCCGGACAGTGGTTAACTGCCTAACCACCTTGTTTGAAGTTCAACGGCCGTTTCCAGCCTACGCCTGAAAGTAATCCCTAATGTAAAGGACCGAGGGTTTGTATATTGTGTCGGAACAATTGGAATGTTTACATCCGGGCAGGCGGTACTCCCATCCCCCAGACAGTAGTTAACTGCCTAACCACCTTGTTTGAAGTTTCAATGGCTGTTTCCAGCCTAAGCCTGAAAGTAATCCCTAATGTAAAGGACCGAGGGCTTGTATATTGTGTCGGAACAAAGTAAAGTTAGAAGGAGCTACTATTTAGATCTACCGTTATGTTAGCCAAGGTTGGTGGTCCATTGGGGGGGAGGCAAAGCTTGCCTGGCTAGGTAAGGACCCAGCCTCCTAGATTAGGTTAGGTTAAATCAATCAGTACAACTGCAAAATAGCCTACTACCGCAGCCTCATTCCCGCCAGTTTCTGACTGAATATTCACTGGGTTTTGTTTGTTTATATATGTCATCTTTTGTTTACAGTTTACATTCATCCCCAATGGCCTGGTACTAAACGCATCGCCCATTATGTACATAACCTGGTGGTTACCAAACTCGAGGGCCATGGTAGTAGTCTGCAATTTTACTAAGCAACCCTTGCACCGTGTTACAGTCATTTTGTTTTTTCCCCCACCTAACGTCACCTTCCCCTGTGGCTGGGCCCATTACAATCACTAAAATTACTTAAGCAAATAAAAAAAGTTCAAACCACACATTAATTAAAACACAGGAAAATTATATTTTCACGTCCAATGCGATAATGGCTTCAGTAAAATAATACACTATATATGGCCTTAATATTTGTTGGGGTGGCCAAGACCTAGCTGGCCCAACGGGGCCATGCAAGCAGAGCCTACATTCAGTTGGCCAAAACAAAACACAAATTTAGCGGTCGGCCATTTTCTGCACTCATCTTTCGTCTGACTCGCTCAAGTTGCAAGTGAGGTCATCATTTACCATAATTTATTACATGACATTTTTCACAACTGCATCCCATAAACATGGTACATGGGACGTATTTCAGAGACAACAGCTGTTTGGGTAATCAGCTGAGCCTGGGACTCAGTCGTTTGTTGACGTCCGGGTACTTACGGTACAGATGCCAGGATGTAGCTGCTGCTCGCAGAAAGAAAGAACGAAAGAACGAAAGAAAGAAAGAAAGAAAGAAAGCAAGAAAGAAGAACTCGTTTTCTGTTGACATAGACGTCCGCTTTTAGGCGAGTCTCTTCTCTTGGTTCTGGTACCGTGACGTCGATGGATGCACTCAGACATCTTACCACTACCATTGAAGAAAAAAAGTCAACAGTATACTGTACTGTCGCTAAAAAATCTAATACACGCCACATTTCATGGTTTTTTGTTTAGAATTTTTACTAATATCGCAGAAATCTAATGAAAATACCATGCGTAATCAAATAAAGGCCACCATAATTACACAAAATAAAAGTTCAGGGAGTTTTTTTTTTAAATAAGTTATATGATATTAATGAATCAGTTATCAGTCAAGGTATTGGATTATACAGCCTCTTGCAGAGTACATTCTCTATAACTTCTATAAACAGGTGTTCCTACATTTTTAAGGTAAGAGGTATCCCACGGTTTTCATCGAAAATTATGAAGCCATCCCACAGCTATGGAAATTGCAAAGAAGTCCAGTTAATAAGCTTAATTTTAATTACTAAAAAAATTAGATTATTTGCAAGCCAGATTGACAAGTTATAGGATTCAAAAATATATCTAAGAAAAACAGGAGTGATGAGGACCGAGTGTGAGTGTGCACAAGAAGGGATGAAAACACATTATAATACAATGAGATGTACCCTAAATCACCCACTTGCCTTTTACAGTCGACACCTTGAATTATCTGAAAAATCAGGGTGGACTTTCTGAAACCTGGCAGCAAGTGAGAAATTTAGGCTTAATTTCACTATATCGGGTGATAATTTCGACCCGTAAACTCTGGGTACCTGACCTTAAAATACCCATATCTCCCTGGAAAATTAACGTAGAAGGCTCATTGACCACTCAAAGTGTTCCTTTTAATGAGCTCTTTCCAATGATATATAAATCTTTAACTTTTAGGGCTATATTAGGTCATAAATACCCAAAATATCACCAGAAATCGAGAAAAGCTGATGATTTACCTCATGAAGGAAAAATGGTAAAAATAAAACAATATTAAAGAATGAATGGCATATATTGACAATAATCAACACAGTAACACTATATTGTGCAAATAATAAGCACTGTATTACTTTCTAAACACACAGAAGCATACAGTAACTTTTCATAAAAACTTTATTTTTAAAATGCCCATTTATGGTCATTGCTATCTAGGTGGCACTTTATCATGGTATGGGGATTAATATTTGATGATAAAGTACTTTGAAAAACTTCTCAAGTGAATAAAATTATAAAAATATATAGCTTGCACAATTTCCGTAAATAATTATTGACTTTATAAATTCTGGATATAGCATGAAAATTTTATTAACCTATGACGCAGCTTTAGTATTAAAAGGGTACTATGACATTGCAAATGAAGAAGTTGTATTGGTTGAATTAAACTAATTCAAACATTCATAACAATAGTTTTAATATCAAAAGATAAATTCAAAGGCAGTATATATTTAATAATGTAAATACATGTATTGAATTTATAATTGAAATGTCTAGTTTATTTTCATGGCTAAATATTCTAAGCTTTAACTTGCAGTTGCAAAGGAGTCAAATTTACACAAGTTCTTATGGACGAATGACAGTATTTGCTTCTCATGATTGTGCTTTTAATAAGATTCCTCATTCCATATTCCATACTGTAACCTAAAGGATTGCTACATGTTGCATCACTTACAACTAAGACACTTTGACATTTACAAAAGCTGCAGCAAGGAACATGATTGCTGCGACAGGGACAGTGATATGTTCCACATTTTGTACAACTGCACATCACAGTGAATTCCTCAGGTATTGGGTTCTTTCCATCAGTTGGCACCAAAAGATCATCAGCTACTTTATAACCATATAACCTAGGATCAAGGGGCTCCCATTTAGGTTTAGATAAAACAGAAATCATGTGATATGTGGTAAAGTATGCTCTTTTTATATGTTGTATTGTTGCATAGCTAGTAGGTGGTAGGTTCTTAAAACATGACCTCTTGGAATGATGATACATATAGTTTCTCAGGTGATCTGCTGTTTTACACATTGTTGCCTGCTTCAGTGCTCTTGTCAAATACTCTTCAGCCATGACAACTTGACTTTCAAAGTTATTTTTAGTTCCAAATTCTTTTAAATACATTACTGGATGTGCCTTTAGACCAGCAAGTATAGTCCCAAATTTGCTTGTGTAATCACAGCCAGTCAGGGAATGCACTGCAGGCAACACTTGGCATAGTTCCCTCCCTAGCTGAACAGTCAATGTATGAATGGCAATAAAGTTCTTCGCTGGGTGAGCGGGTTCCGTTCTCAGCTACCACTCTGTTGGTCGCTGGTTCGAATCTCCGACCGGCCAGTGAAGATCAAGAGGAATTTGTTTCTGGTGATAGAAATTCGTTTCTCGCTATAATGTGGTTCGGATTCCACAATAAGCTGTAGGTCCCGTTGCTAGGTAACCAATTGGTTCTTAGCCACGTAAAAATAAATCTAATCCTTCGGACCAGCCCTCTCTAGGAGATCTGTTAATCAGCTCAGTGGTCTGGTTAAACTAAGATATACTTAACTTTAATGAATGGCAATATACCTGACTGTGAATCCCCAGATCCAGTTTTAATCCACAGTTCACTGCATCCTTGATAATGAAGGTCATTCCAGTAATGCAAGAACAGAATTAAGACATCAGTATCAGATGAAAGGATTATAAGTTGGTTACATCCTTGCTGAACTGCATGAAGTGCACAAATAATGCATCGTAGGTCTGCTTCTTCTACATCAGAATTCAGTTCTGGAACTTCAGATACCAATCCAGCAGACAATCTTCTTGAGGGGGGCTTATATTCATCTGGACCTCTGAAATTGCTAACATAAATCTCTAGTGCTGCATCTTTCCATGGATAATCTAAAGTCATTTGATGAAGAAGGGACTCCAGCTTTGTCTTGTTTGCAATTGATGGCCAAAACCTCTCCATTTCCACAGGCAAGGGTGCTTCCTTATTGATGTAGTGCAGTTCTGTTGGAGGCTTCATTTCCCTTTTCTGACGCTCTGAATCTTTTATTGACATTTCAACATAAGATTCAAACACAAAATATATTTTTGAAGCATACTTTGCCATACAATGAGGTGCATTTAACATATCATTACAAAAATCTCCAAATGTTCTTACATTAGATGTCTTCATTTCACGAACATTGGCCATTACGTCTACAATGAATCCGGTCTTCATGGCGGTAGAAGGTGTAGTTTGATCCTCAGTCTTCAATTGTTTCTCCAGCTCATGAACAATGGAATTCTTTGTTGTTTTAGTCATTAGGCCATCCTCATCAAACAAATATGAAGCAGAGGAAATATCATATTGAAGTAATTCCTCCATAGAGTGCCCTCGTTCTTTAGCGACATCAAGCATTCAATACAAGTGAGCATCTTCACGCAGAGTTGATTTCTGTTGGTATTTTCCTGATGACTTGCTTGGCTGATGAAGTGAAGCAAATGTTTTCAGGTTTGTCCTGTGAATTGTGGCAGAGATACGAACTTCTTTAGTGCTAATTGTTTCTTAGCGGAAAATCTCATATGCAGTTGCCAATGCTTTCAGCGTTTAGCAGTTGTTTACTGATATCTTCGGTTGCTACTTCTTTTGTCATGATATTGTGAAGTCTTCCTTCTTCTGCAGGTATTAAAAATGGGTTTTCATTTCTTTCTATGAGTCTTATAATTGCTTGAATATGTCTCTCTTCAGACAGAGTTTTGATGCTGCAAAGGATTGGTTTACATCTAATTGGTATGGGATTGTGCTTGAACCCGACACTTGTCTGTGTAAATTTGTAATTGCAATGACTTCATGATAAGTTATCTCCCACTTAGCAACAAAGCTGGAGTCCCTTGTTCATCAAATGGCTTTAGATTATCCATGGAAAGATGCAGCACTAGAGATTTATATTAGCAATTTCAGAGGTCCAGATGAATATCAGCCCCCCCTCAAGATAATTGTCTGCTGGATTGGTATCTGAAGTTCCAGAACTGAATTCTGATGTAGAAGAAGCAGACCTACGATGCATTGTTTGTGCACTTCATGCAGTTCAACATGGATGTGACCAACTTATAATCCTTTCATCTGATACTGATGTCTTAATTCTGTTCTTGCATTACTGGAATGACCTTCATTATCAAGGATGCAGTGAACTGTGGATTAAAACTGGATCTGGGGATTCACAGTCAGGTATATTGCCATTCATTAAAGTTAAGTATATCTTAGTTTAACCAGACCACTGAGCTGATTAACAGATCTCCTAGAGAGGGCTGGTCCGAAGGATTAGATTTATTTTTACGTGGCTAAGAACCAATTGGTTACCTAGCAACGGGACCTACAGCTTATTGTGGAATCCGAACCACATTATAGCGAGAAACGAATTTCTATCACCAGAAACAAATTCCTCTGATCTTCACTGGCCGGTCGGAGATTCGAACCAGCGACCAACAGAGTGGTAGCTGAGAACGGAACCCGCTCACCCAGCGAAGAACTTTATTGCCATTCATACATTGACTGTTCAGCTAGGAGGGAACTATGCCAAGTGTTGCCTGCAGTGCATTCCCTGACTGGCTGTGATTACACAAGCAAATTTGGGACTAAACTTGCTGGTCTAAAGGCACATCCAGTAATGTATTTAAAAGAATTTGGAACTAAAAATAACTTTTGAAAGTCAAGTTGTCATGGCTGAAGAGTATTTGACAAGAGCACTGAAGCAGGCAACAATGTGTAAAACAGCAGATCACCTGAGAAACTATATGTATCATCATTCCAAGAGGTCATGTTTTAGAACCTACCACCTACTACCTATGCAACAATACAACATATAAAAAGAGCATACTTTACCACATATCGCATGATTTCTGTTTTATCTAAACCTAAATGGGAGCCCCTTGATCCTAGGTTATATGGTTATAAAGTAGCTGATGATCTTTTGGTGCCAACTGATGGAAAGAACCCAATACCTGAGGAATTCACTGTGATGTGCAGTTGTACAAAATGTGGAACATATCGCTGTCCCTGTCGCAGCAATCATGTTCCTTGCTGCAGCTTTTGTAAATGTCAAAGTGTCTTAGTTGTAAGTGATGCAACATGTAGCAATCCTTTAGGTTACAGTATGGAATATGGAATGAGGAATCTTATTAAAAGCACAATCATGAGAAGCAAATACTGTCATTCGTCCATAAGAACTTGTGTAAATTTGACTCCTTTGCAACTGCAAGTTAAAGCTTAGAATATTTAGCCATGAAAATAAACTAGACATTTCAATTATAAATTCAATACATGTATTTACATTATTAAATATATACTGCCTTTGAATTTATCTTTTGATATTAAAACTATTGTTATGAATGTTTGAATTAGTTTAATTCAACCAATACAACTTCTTCATTTGCAATGTCATAGTACCCTTTTAATACTAAAGCTGCGTCATAGGTTAATAAAATTTTCATGCTATATCCAGAATTTATAAAGTCAATAATTAATTAAGGAAATTGTGCAAGCTTTATATTTTTTATAATTTTATTCACTTGAGAAATTTTTCAAAGTACTTTATCATCAAATATTAATCCCATAAATGGGCATTTTAAAAATAAAGTTTTTATGAAAAGTTACTGTATGCTTCTGTGTGTTTAGAAAGTAATAAAGTGCTTATTATTTGAATAATATAGTGTTGCTGTGTTGATTATTGTCAATATATGCCATTCATTCTTTAATATTGTTTGATTTTGCCATTTATCCTTCATGAGGTAAATCATCAGCTTTTCTCGATTTCTGGTGACATTTTGTATTTATGACCTAATATAGCCCTAAAAGTTAAAGATTTATATACCATTGGAAAGAGCTCATTAAAAGGAACATTTTGAGTGGTAAATGACCCTTCTACGTTAATTTTCCAATTTTCCAGGGAGATATGGGTATTTTAAGGTCAGGTACCCAGAGTTTACGGGTCGAAATTATCACGTGATATAGTGAAATTAAGCCTAAATTTCTCACTTGCTGCCAGGTTTCAGAAAGTCCACCCTGATTTTTCAGATAATTCAAGGTGTCTACTTTAAAAGGCAAGTGGGTGAATTAGGGTACATCTCATGCACACGGGAACCCCCCCAGGCCATGGACTATTAGTTGGAGAGACGATTCCAAGTATTTAGGAACAATGACAACCTGTATGAGTTCTCTCGAGTTAGAATTTAGTGAAAAACTAAAAAGGACAAATCAGTAGTTTGCGTTAATGTCAGAAGTTTTAGAAGAAAGGGAACTGGGAAATTTTTGTAATTTACAACATGCTGTGTGCGCAAAGGTTCAGAAATAACTTCCTGGGGCTAAAGAGTATTGAAAAACACCTGAGGTGAGTCTGATACTGTAAGGATGGTATACAGAGTGACGTACTGGCGGGGTGTTATCTGGTTTATCGGTGGTTCCTTACTGAATGAATGTACAGTTGTTGTTGTTGTTTCAGATTTAGCTGGCCTTGTGCCAGCACGGGCTCTTGCTCCTAGATCAGCCCGTAACTCTATGTTGATGAGTCTGTGAGATGGATAGGTTAGATGAAAACTTTATTATGATGTATAAAAGTGATTTTGGTGAGGGTGATTTTGAAGTGAAAAGATTTAAAAGGCAAGGTTGCAACCTCTTTGAACCCTAAGGTACCCATCAGATGAGGACAAAAGTATGATAGCAGTGAGTGTTGGCTAGTGGGAGAGGCCAACAGATGGGGAAAAAGAAGAATTTGAGTAGTAGGCGCAGGTAGCTAGTAGTATGCTAGCTCATGCTGATCTAAAGCCATAATCCTTGTCCGGTCCTAATTCTTGTGTGTGCGTGTTTTGTGCATTTGTTGGGTGTTAATTGTGGTGGATAAAAGGTGATTTTGATAGGGGAGAGAGTGATCTCTAAAGAGTGAGCAGTTAGGGATGAGATGGAATGGCTTTTGTTTTGTTGTCTGGTTTAAAAGTAGGGGTCGGGTCTGTTGTGTCTGTTTTAAGAATTGGGAAGGAAAAACAAAAGTATACCTTAATTTTGCCAAACCACTGAGCTGATTAAATTGAGAGCGGGTGGGTAAAGGTAAGGATTCTTTAGTTACTACCATGGTGGTGGGTAGGAGCATATGAAGCCTGCAAATGCATGAATGTTTTCCAGTATGTGCTTTGTTATTTGGGTGGCTGTTCTTTCATTTCCTTCACATCTTGTTCTTAACTGTTCTGTTTCTGTACAGTCTAGAGGGTAGTGTTCCAGGGGTTCTACAGGGATTGTTTCACAGTGCTTGCATGGTTGGGGGTTGTCTACTATTCTTTGCCATGTGCATTGGTACCCTAGCCTTGGCCGATGGATTATGATTGCTAGGGCCTGTGACATGTCTTTGGTTATATTGTGTGCTTTTAGGTTTGCGGTGGCCATGTATCATTTGGGGGTTTTTGAGCCACCAAAATCACCTCTTCTAACTTTGCTTTCTTCCTGCAGTTGGCAGTGTGCTACTGCTTTGTTTTTCAGTTGTGTCAGCGAGGGGGTGATTTTGATACTAATGTTGCTGTGTAGTAACCCACTTTTTGCTAAAGAATCTGCTTCTTCTTTCCCTTGGATTCCCACATGGGTCGGAATCCAGTTTAGTGTTATTCGCCTGTTTCTGTTTTGATGGAGGCTTGCGATTGCCCATATGCTTGATAGAAGCCTGATGTTTTCTTTTGCTTTTTCTTTTGTTATAGCCTGTATTGCTCCTTTCGAGTCAGTATGAATTGTTGTGTTTCCCTGCCTGTGCTGAGAGTCTTCCAGAGCTTTTGCAATGGCAATTAGTTCAGTTAGGTATAGTGCTTCAGCACCTCGGGGCCAAATGCCAGGAGAGGCGGAGAAGAGGTCCCCTGCTCAGTCTTCCCGAGAGGCTACGGTCTCGAAGAAGACTGGGGCACGTCTAGAGGACAGCGCAAGCTCGCGCCAGACAGACACGCGCTCGACTCCTCCCAGCCCCCGGCCACGTCCGTGCAGCCAGCCTGGTTTGGGGAAAGCGAACACGCGGCTCAGCTCACGCGAGCCGCTCCGCTCTCCTTGGGAGACTGCTTCGCCTAGGCGAAAACACTCTCATCGACCCGGGCTCCCGTCACCACTGCGGGTTGGTGACTGCTCCCGACTCACTGCCCCTGCTGGTTCTGCCAGCAAGGCCAGTGGAAGTGCCCGATCCTCCTTGCCTGTCCCCTCCGCCTCTGTGGTTCCTTCCAAGGGGCGCGAGTCGGACAGGAAGAATTCTGCAAGTTTTCTCCTCAGAGTTCTACCTTGTGGGCCTACGAACCTGGATCGGTCCTTGGCTTGACCAGGTCTTACACCCGCGTGGTGCAGGAAGGATCACGGCGGTCTGCTGAGGTTCTCCCTCCTGGAGGGAGAGTAGATTGGGAGGACCGCACTCTGGAGGGACTCGAGGGTCCTCTGCCCCAGGATGCAGACACCCCTGAGATACAGAGGAGTTTTGCAGAGGTTATTGTGCTGATTCGTCAGCACAACGACCTTGGGGAAGAGACCACGACCTCAACTGTGGATCGCCATCATGCCTCGAATACTTTTGGGGACCCAAGAAGGAGCCCAAAGCTTTGGTGGGGCTGCTGTGGTCCTAGCTTGCCGAAGGGGTCCTCGACCAAGTGAATAGTCTTGTGTCTGGGCAAGACAGTTCACTTAGGCCGAGCCGCTCAGATAAGCTTCCCCCCGCTTCTGCCTCAACAGAAGTGCTTCTACACTTCAGCTATAGGGGCATTGCCGACTAAACAGATTGACCCGGACCTGACTCTTCTGGATCCGGGTCTGACATTGCAGCAGCTTACTGCAGAGAGCATCTCCCTCTCCCAGCAAGAAGCTGCAACCCTGCAAGCCACCGCCATGGCAGCCTTCCAAACAGTCTCCTGGCTTGATCTCTGTGGTCCTTCACAGTATCGAAGGTAGCTGCTTCCTCGGGTGCTTTCGTGCCTGGGGAGGACTCCGCCTTTGGGAGACTGTGCCAGTCTGGGAGTAGGGCTATCTCCTACCTCGCCCACCAGACAGCGAACCTGTGGGCAAACCTGGTTCTGAAGTGGAGAGACGCCATTCTCTCTCGCTTTTCCAGGTCTGTAGGTCCCGAGTCGGCAATATCCCTAAGGAATGGACCATTGCTGGGTTCCGCCTCTCTCTTCCCCAGGAGTTGGTGGACGCCACGGTGGACAAACGCCAGGCCGATGACAGTGACCGGCTTGTCCACCAAGCAGTGGCCAAGACCTCCGGGTCTTCGCATACCACTGCGGCCAGGTCTTCGGGCCAGGATGGCACTTCCTTGGCCCCTAAGAAGTCCCAGTCTTCGAAGGGGTCCCGGGGAAACACCCAGCCGCCTTCTTCCTCGAGAAGGGGGGGTTCCTCCCGTCCTTTTCAGCCCACTTTCCAATCCGGTAAAGGGGGGGGGGAAGAAGAAGAAGGGGAAACGCTAGGGGCGGCGTTCCCCCCCAAAAGCTGCCGAAGGCGGGGGGTTGTCTGTCGAGCCATTGGGCAACATGGCAGCGATACGGAGCCGAGACCTGGATAGTGGATGTCCTTCGGCAGGGATATCTACTACCCTTCGAGCCTCAGCCTCCCCTCACCTACACTCCAGTCCATCTCCGCACATATGTCCAAGGATCTCAGAAGGACACCGCACTACAGCAAGAAGTGCAAGCCATGCTGAGCAAGGGTGCTGTAGAAGTCGTGTCGGACCAGTCTCCAGGCTTTTACAGTCGTGTCTTTCTCGTAGAGTAAGCCTCAGGGGGGTGGAACCCAGTCATAGACCTCTCTCCCTTGAACCTTTTCATTCGCTATACTCGGTTCACGATAGAAATAGAGCAATCCCTGCTTGCTTCCATCAGGGAGAATGACATGCTTACAGTGGACTTGAAGGATGCGTATTTCCAAATACCCATTCATCCGTCCTCTCGCAAGTACCTCCGCTTTGTCCTCGGGGAGACGGTCTTCCAATTCAGGGCACTTTGTTTCAGGCTCTCAACTGCTCCCCAGGTGTTCACGAGAGTCTTCTCGCTCGTATCAGCTTGGGCCCACTCACATGGGATACGTCTACTGAGGTATCTCGACAACTGGCTAGTCCTGGTGAGCTCTTGCTCGCAGTTGCTACAGGACAGGGATCGGCTCCTCGAGTTTTGCCGAAATCTAGGGATCATGGTGAATCTAGAGAAGTCAGATCTCATCCCAAGCAGAGGATAAAGTACCTGGGCATGCTGATAGACTTGGTGGCAGCGAAAGTCTTTCCCTCAGACTCTCATATCAGCAAGTTCAGGCAGGCAGCATAGCTGTTCCTGTCACGGAAGGAGCAGCCAGCCTACCAATCTTGGGCGTCATCGGTCACCTGTCTTCACCTGGAGAAGTCTCTTCAGTGGAAACTAAAGTGAAACTAAAGTATATTGGTCCCAGTCCCAAGACCCCAGTCCTTCCTCATCCCTATTTCTGAGGAGGTGAGGGAGGACCTTCGCTGGTGGTTGGACGACAGGAACCTCTTAATAGGAGGATCCCTGCATACTCCCCCTCCGGACATGTTACTGTTCTCAGGTGCATCGACCGAGGGATGGGGTGCACACCTGGAGGAGTTGCTGACTTCGGGAGTGTGGCACTGATACGACATGGACCTTCACATCAACATCCTGGAACTCAAGGCAGCCTTCCTTCCTTCCTGGGACACTCCATGGTACTGATGAGCGACAATACCACGTCAACAAGCAGGCGGGCTTACTGTCCCTCCCGCTTCACCAGTTGACAATGCAGGTGCACGAATGGGCTGTGGCTCACTTGGTGGAGCTGTCAGCCAGGTACATTCCAGGCAAGAGGAATGTCATGGCAGACAAGCTCAGCCGCCAGAATCAAGTGATAGGGACCAAATGGTCCCTCTGTAAGGACTGGGGTATGAGCAACATACTGGCTGGGTGTTTACTGGTTTATTGGTTGTTCCTTACTGAGATAAATGTACAGAATCTTCGATGTTATTGACGCGTATGAGCGGTAATGTAGCGTCTACACACAGGCAGGTAAAACAGAGATAAAAGGTTCAGACATCTGTGTTTGTCGGCAGACAAACAGATGGCGATATCAAGAGACATGATTAACATACAGTGATGAAACATACATCAGTGGAAAGGCCAGGAAATTCTGCATATGGCCAATTGCTTGAGATTCAAGACAGATTAATGGATACAATGCAGTAGCATAATAAATGTGAAATGGAGAGACATTTGGCGTCTTCACAAACAGAAACACACATACGGTTTGATACAGAAGATTCATTGGAACATTATGAGTATATGATTAGAATGCTTGCATAGTTATGTTGTCAGGCACACTGAAACGGCTTATCCAACTTGACAGGAAGGATTCTGCGCAGGCGCTCGTTGATGCTTCTGTCATTGGGGTTGCTTCTGGCCACCTTGTGAAACGGTCTATAACCATCAGGAGGTATCTGGCACCCGATTGTGGCAGAGGCCCCTACGACATCTACATGGATGTGCACGACACGCCGACGTGGTTGAGGGAAATCTCCGATGCCTGATCCTGTGTTGTCGGGTGATTTTACTCGTCTGGCATGGTATGCAGTTCTTTGCCCACTCTCGAACATCCTTCTTGATCACACGACCACACGAACTTTTCTGTCATCAGGTGCGCTGTTGTTCATCCTGATGGATGGGACAACCTGTGAATGATGTTGAACATCTGCTTTCTCCTCGACGCAGGTATCAAGGGGTGCTGGCAGCCAGTGCTGGTGTTGCAGAGAAGTGTTGAAATGGACCTACCTATTGGCACGTCTTCCCACCTCAGTGCGGTGGGTGCCGTGTGGTAGGCTGCTGTTTCCAGGTCCGCGGCTTGTTCCTTTGCCAGGTCATCGTAGTCTATGCCCAGGTGGACTGAATTTATCTCGACTCTTGATAGGGTGTCGGCCACTGGGTTCTTCTTGCCGGGGACATAGCTAATGGTGCAGCCGAACTCAGAGATAGTGGCAAGGTGTCGCTGCTGTCTCGCCAACCATGCGTCTCCCACCCTCGTGAATGCATGCACCAACGGCTTGTGGTCTGTCAGGATGGTGAAAGGGCTGCCACCCAAGAGAGGTACTTGAAGTGCCGCACAGTTTGGTAGATTGCCAGCAGCTCCCTGTAGCAGGTCTCCGGCGGCTTTAACTTGCGGCTGAAGAAGGCCAGAGGGCGGGGGAAACTGCCTACTACCTGCTCCAGCATGCCTCCGCAAGTGATATTGCTGGCATCGGTGGTACGTCTCAGGGGAGCGTTGGGGTCGTGATGTGTTAAGGTGGTGGCTCTGGTGAGGGCTGCCTTCGTCTGTTCAAATGCCTGCTGCTGCGGAGCTGCCCACGTCAGAGCTTTCGGCTTCCCCTTCATACTCCGGTTAGGGGATACATGATGAGGGTGATGTCCAGTATGAAGCGACGGTAGTAGTTGACCATGCCGAGGAACTCCTGCAGGGACTTGATGGATTTTGGTGTTGGAAACTTCTTTACTGCGTCCACTTTGAAGGCTATAGGGCGGACACCTGCCGGAGAGATCTCATGGCCCAGGAAGTCTACCTTTTCTGCTCCGAAGGTACACTTGTCGAACTTGACAACCAAACCATTCTCCTCCAGGCACTTCACCACAGCCCGTATGTGGCACAGGTGTTCCTCCAGGGACCTGGAGAAGATCAGGATGTCATCTACATAGCAAACGTAGAAAGGTAGGTTCCCCAACATGGTGTCCATAAGGCATTGGAATGTGGCCCCGGCATTCCTGAGCCCGAAGGTGGAGTAGAAGGTATATGTCCCAAACGGCGTGATGATGGCTGTCTTCAGAACATTGCCAGGGTGCACTGGTACCTGAAAATAAGACTTGAGCAAATCCATTTTTGTAAATACTTTGGCCCCGTGCAGGGCGCCTGTTAGGTCCTGCATGTTTGGCAAGGGATGGTGGTCCGGTGTTGTTATTAGGTTCAGTTGACGATAGTCCCCACAGGGCCTCCAGGAGCCACCTGGTTTCCTTACCATGTGGAGGGGGACGCCCACGGACTCAATGCCTTCCAGCAGATTCCCATCCATTCCATCTCGGTGAAGGCTCGTTTAGTGTCTTGGAGTTTTTTGGGTGGCAAGCGGTGGAATTTGGCGTGTGTTGCTGGGCTTGTCGTGGTGATGGATGCCGTGCTTGGCCTGGGCTCCCAGCAACTGACACAGCTCTGGCTTGAAGACATCTGGAAACTCGTGGAGGAGGGCGCTGTACTGTATCTGTTCAAAGAGATGGAGCAGAAGGCAGGCATCCCCGCCCGGTGGGGAGCAGTCAGGAGCGGCAGGTTCCAGTAACCAGCAGGCGTTTTCAGCCAACTTCTACCAGAAGTCTGTGGTGTGCAAGGAAATCGGCGCCTAGGAGAGGAAACTTGACATCCATGATGACGAAGGGCCAATCATATTTACGGCCCAGGATGGATATTCTGCGGGTCAAAGTTTTGTAGCAGCGGATAGGGCCTCCATTTGTGGCCACCAGCACGGTTGCAGTGCTGGACGTGTGGTCGCGGTCCTCCCTCGACAGCGGAAACACTGATTGCATAGCCCGTCTACCAGCATCCATCATTTCGATATGGCGTCGTGGATGAAGAATCCTACTGGCTGGGGCTCCGTAAGGTTTGTGGCCACTGATGTTATTGGTGGCCGCCTTTCTCGTTTTTTGTGAAAAGCAGGGGGCTCTGCAATTTCTGGTGGCGCTTCCGAACCTCCGATGTAAGTAACACTAGGCTGGGTTTGTCCATGTCCTCTGCTGCTGCGGCGGCGCCTTCTTCCTGTATACCGTGTTCTTGTCCTCTGCCTTGGCTTCTTCTGCTACCAGGTTACAGGCTGTGGGTGTTGCGGCGTGTTTGGAGGCCTTGGTGGCCTTGTGGAGTTTGTGTGCAACGTTCACCAATTCGTCCATTGGAAGGGTGTCCGCATCAGAGATTTGCCCCCTCACCTCCTGCAGAAGGTGCCGCAGGAATATTTCTCGTGGCAAGCTGATCTCCTTCCTCTGACCGTCCGCGTCGACGCCCGGCAGCATCAGGAGATCTCGTAGTTCATCCCAGGCGTCCCTGGGTGATGCGTTCCCCAGGGGCTGGGTCATCAGGTCGAGGCAGCATTGGGCTCTCTCTGGGACGGGCATGAATTATGTGTCGATGAGCTTATCTCGCAGGTCTCCGTACTTGACTTTGCCCAGCTGCGAGTCCAACCATGGGGTGATTTTGTTGAAGACCTCCTCCGGTAGCGCTGTCATGTTACATCCACCTTGGTCTCTTCATCTGTAAATTTTGCCCCTCAGAAATGGACATCTGCCCGCAGAAACCAGGATGCGGTGTTTTGTCGTGAGAACGGAGGGCGTTTTATCGCCTGGCTTATTGCTGCCTTCGAAGGCAAGCCCCCTCAATATGAGACCAACTTGACGTGGTGAGGGGGCTCTTGAACCCCAGGAATTTGTTTCTGGGTTCGAGTCCAATAGTCTCATATGCCATCGTATATTGTTTTGGATTAGATTTGTGGAAATTTCCACTTTTGATAAAATTTGGTGGACCTGATAAATAGGAAAAGATATCATAGGTGGGAATGGGTTTATATCCGAAGCTAAATAGTGAGAACTGTGGTAGGACCATCAACTACCCGATAGTGTTCGGACCTGAGAGATATCAGACGGAACTATTCTTTAGGGCTGGACCACGGATTCCAGGGGGGTCTGGTTCTAGGGATAGGACTCTCGGCATTCTATCCGGTTTGCCCATAACATGATTAGGGTGGGGATGATTGTATTTTGAAATACTCTCAGTCCTAGCAAGCGGGTTTGGCTTACACTTGGGCCACTCTAATCATGTTGTGCCATCCCCTATGGGGTAGGGTAGGGACGCCGACATTTGGGAGTCGGTTCTCACTTGTGCCATTGGCGGAAGAATAAACCCCATGAAAGGCTGATGATGTCTTTTCAAGGTTTTCAGGTTTATTTACTTTTTTAATTTTTTTTTCTCAATTTTATTTCAGTCTTAATGCAAAGTTGTATTAACGATTTAAGTACCCCTGGACCCATTGATGGTAGCGACTCGGCACAGTTGATGACCGCAGGAACCTCCTCTGACCTCTCTCTGGAAAAATCAGAAAAAATACGAACGTAATTACACTTGAGCCCTATGCTGCAATGAAAAACAAGCCAACAAAAACCAAATATCTTGACCCGACATTGACCCACTTCGACTCCCTCTTTGGGAGTGCAAGTTGGTCAAGATTCCTAACCTTAGAAACAGAGAAAAAAATATCACCATTGAAACTAGAAAACTTCCTATTGAATCGACATTCAACTACTGAAATGTCATTCAGACAAGTAAAAGAACAGATGTGGTTGATAGAAACCACTACAAGAAATCAATCAGAAAACTACTTAAATATAAAAAATATTGACAATGTAAAAGTATATATTAAAAAACATGACAATATGAACAGTGTACAGGGTACCATAGTACTCCCTGATAATGATGAACCAATAGAAAAGAAAATATTGCTAGATTCCTTAAAAAAGATACAACAATATACAAGACTGCGAAATTTACAACATAGCTAGTAGACGGAGTAATGAAAAATACTAAGAATAGCAAAGATAAAATTTGAAGGCCAAGAATTACCCTTAAAAATTAAAATCTTAGGCCAAAGCAGAAAACTGAGACCGTATGTCCCAAAACCACTACAGTGCCAAAACTGTAGTATGTATGGACATACAAGGAAAAATTGCTGTAATACATCTGTATGTGCATACTGTGGATCTGACAAACATGCCACACAGTGGAGGTGTGGTGAACCAAAATGCGTGAACTGTGGACAAAATCACCATGCAAGATCTAAGGAATGTATGTATTATATATACAATACAGAATTGAAATTACTTCAGGAAAGGACAGGAATGCCTATAAAAGAGGCCAAATTAGAATTAAAGGTTAGGGGAATGCATGAACCCCGCTAAGAAACGAACTTTTTCTACAGCAATAAGATCAAACAAAGAAGCAAAAACGGAAATAAATAAGAGTAACAAAACCCTGATAGATCAATCTCAAAGAAAAATAACCACTTTGCAAGAAGAAGCTAATATAGCAAAGGACCAAGAAATGTATCCAAATCTTTGCTCAAATTCATTTGAGATTTTAAGAGAAATAGAATCACTAGAAGACAATACAAGCACCACAGAAATATTAAAAGATCGTTATGATGAATTAGAAACTAAAGAAAAAAAGGGATCTTTAGAGAGAACTCCACCCAAGACCAACAAAAAACCAACTATTATTAGAGATACATCCATTAAAATAAAGGCGGGAGACCCCAAGAAAGAACATAAACCAAATAATAAGAAAATACCTTTGTCTCCTAAAGTAATAATAAAACCAATAGAAACAGATACACAGAACACCAAAGAAATAGTAAAGGAACAAACCATTGACAATAATGATTATGTGATGGGAGAAGAGATTACCCCATCACCAACAATAGGTGCAACAAGAGTAAATGAAAAACCGACACTCGAAAACACATGTGGATGTAATGAATGTTTCATTGAACTGTGCAACAAAAATGAAAGCATAACAAAGGACAGTTTAACAAACACTATACGAAATTTATAAGTTACAGAAATAAAGAAACCACTAGTTTAGACACTCACGAAAAGGGCTGTATGTGCATTGGACACATAATGTCTTATAAAGAAAAACAAATAAATATTGTAAATAGGATTTTAGAAAAAATGCAAATTGATGATCCACAAAAAGAAAATAACACTTGAACACACTAACGTTATACTTTCAATAATTATATTATACAATGGAACGTAAATGGTCTACAGACCAGATTACATTTGGGAGAAATACAACGATTACTAAAGGAATATGAGCCAATGATAATATGTTTACAACATGTCAACAAAACAATATCAACAATAGGTAAATATACCTTAGTATCTACATCTAGAAAAGAAGAAGGAAATTTAGGTACTGCTATATATGTACATAACAAACTATGTTATGACAGAGTACCTGTAAATTTTACTGACTTGCAAGCATCAAGTATTAAAATACGAATAAAAAATGATAATTACATAATTTATAACTTATATAACCAACCTAATAAAAGTTACGATATTGATAAACTTAAAGATTTACTTAACAATACCAAGGAACCTACATTAATAGTAGGTGATTTTAACGCCCACAACCCAATATGGGACTGTCATTGTACAAACTTAAATAGGATAGGTAGTAAAATAGAAGAGTTCATGGATTCCAACAACATGTGCTGTATAAATGATGAAAAAATTAGCACATATTTTTCAAAAGCACATGGAACATTTTCCTCAGGAGACTTAACTTTATGTACAACAAGCATAGTTGACAGATTGGATTGGAATACAGTTGATGACTTGCACACCAGTGATCATTTCCCAACATTAATTTCCTTATTGCAAAATAATCCTGCAAAACATGTCCCTCACTATAACATTTATAAAGCAGATTGGGAGCGATATGAATGCACATTAGAAATATCCCACAATTTGAATATTTAAAAGACCATAATGAAACTAATAAATTTCTTGTTGATTTCATTAAAAATGCTGCTGATAAAGCAATACCAAAGTCAAAACCCCATCCAACAAAACACAAAGTTCCCTGGTGGTCTGATAAGTTAACAGAATTAATAAATATGAAACACTCAATAGGGAGACAATTAGATAATTTGAATAGAAAGTTCAATAAAATGAATAAAAAATTACCAATATTAGAAAGAACTTTACAAAAAATGACTGTATTATTACTAGAAATTGATACATTAAAACCTGTATACAACAAAATATCTGCAAAATTTAAAAAGAAGTAATTCAAGGAAGAATCATTTCATGGAGGAAATACGTATCAGATCTCTCTAATAATACTCCCATACAAAAATATGGGAAAAATTCAGGAAAATAAACGGTACCCATGTCAAACCACCTAGACATGCCATATTAAAAGATGGGAAAAGAACACTTGATCCAAAAGAAATAAGTAATATAATGGGAGAAAATTTAGCAAATGTAAGTAGTGATAGGAATTTAGATGAACACTTCTGCACAAAAAAAAATAAAATAGAATTAATAACAATAAATTTTGAAACAATTGACGTTATATATATTATAATAGAAAATTTAGTATGACAGAGATGGAATATGCTCTCTCGAACAGCAATAAATCTGCTCCTGGAGGTGACAATATTTGTTTTGAGATGATCTGCCACTTAGCACCTTTGGCAAAGTCATACTTATTAGAGTTTTATAATCATTTATGGCTTCGAAATTTATTTCCAGATGAATGGCGTAAAGCTATAATAATTCCTATCCCCAAACCTGGAAAGGATCCCAGCAATGTAAACAATTACAGACCAATTTCTTTAACAAGCTGCTTATGCAAATTGTTAGAGAAAATGGTAAATGCACGACTAACATGGCACATTCGAGAAAATGAAATTTTAACTCCCACTCAGTTTGGGTCACAGTGTAACAGATCCACATTGGATTCTCTCTGTAACTTAGAAGACCATATACGTAGAGGTTTTGAACGAAAACAAATTACTGTAGCTGTCTTTTTTTGACATTGAAAAGGCATAATGATACCACATGGAGGTATGCTATATTAAAAACTTTACAAAACAACAACATCTGTGGACATTTACCTAGGTTTATACAGAACTTTTGACAAACCGCAATTTTCAGGTGAGAATTGATGATGATCTGTCTAGAACATTTCCACTTGAAAATGGTGTTCCACAGGGAAGCATACTTAGTGGAACACTGTTTACTTTAGCAATTAATGATATCAGTAAAAATCTACCTATTGGCATTAAAAGTAACCTGTACATAGATGATTTTGCCATATATTATTCAGCATCCCGAATAAAACATGCAGAACGAATCATTAATAAAAGCATAGTAAAAATAGATGAATGGGCCTCATCTGTAGGCTTTAAATTTTCCATAGATAAAACTCAAGCAATCATGTTTTATAAAAATAAAAAGTGGAAAAAAGGTGAAGAAATAGATTTAAAAATCAGAAACCATAGTATACCAATTGGCCAAACAGCAAAATTTTTGGGATTAGTATTTGATACCCATTTGAACTGGAGAGCCCACATTACATATGTAAAATCTAAAAGTAAAAAAGCATTAAATCTAATTAGAAAACTATCGAACACTACTTGGGGAGCCGATAGACATACCCTTACTGTGCTGTATAAGGCAACAGTTCTGTCCATCATTGACTATGGAAGCGAAGTATATGGCTCGGCATCTGACACAGTTCTGAAAATGTTAGACCCTGTTCACAATGAAGGCCTTAGAATATGCTCAGGAGCCTTTAGATCATCACCAAAATCATCGTTACAAGTTGAATGTGGTGAACTGCCTTTGTCTCTCCATAGAGAGCTAGTAACAATGAAAAGTGCTTTAAGAATTCAAACTGGTGATTCTCCAACCAAAAAATTATTTGAATTAAGAGATGTATTTATAAACAACCATCCACCACCTTTCCCAATTAGAGCTAGAAGATTGTTTGAGTCGCTGAATATAAATATACAAGTGCCTGTAATAGTAAAATCACCTCCTCCCTGGACAATGAATAAAACGAGAATTTGCACACACCTCAAGTATTTATCAAAAAGTAACTCATATACAACAGAACACCATAGACAGCATACAATAGAGCATATAAACCGAAAAGGTCCACATTACGCAATATATACAGATGGATCTAAATCAGAACACGGAGTAGGATATGCTGCAGTGTCCCAAGACAAAACTTATCAGTTCTCTCTTCCTAATAATGCTTCTGTATTTACAGCAGAATTGTATGGAATTGCATCAGCTATAAAAATAATTAAAGAATCATCATTCAATAATTTTGTGATTTTCAGTGATTCAAGAAGCGCTATAGAAGCTATTCAAAGTTACAAATCAAATAATAATATAGTACAACAAATTAAATTATATCTCCATAAATTATATAATAATGGAAAAAATGTAGAAATATGTTGGATCCCTGCGCATGTAGGGATCAAAGGAAATGAAGATGCAGACAAAGCAGCTAAAGCAGCAACTCACATGACGAGATCAAATGTGAATATCCTTGTTACTGATTATGCAACTCACATAAAAATGGGTATCATAAATAAATGGCAATATATATGGGATGAAGAACCTGAAAGTAATAAACTGAAAGAAATAAAACCTAATGTTAAAAAATGGAGTTCATCATATCAGAGAGAGAGACATGCACAAGTAATTTTAACACGCCTCAGAATAGGCCATACTCATCTGACACATGGGCACTTAATGAGCAGCCCACATGGCCCGGCTCCCGAGTGCTCAGAATGCAGAGTAATAATAACGGTCAGACATGTGTTATGTGAATGTCCAAAGTATGACTGACAACGAATGTCTACTTTTGGAAATAGATCAGTGAAAGAAATTTTGTCAGAATCTTTCACATTTTCAATCATTCCAATTTTGATGTTCTTGAAGAACTGTAATTTAATTAAGAAAATATATAAATAAGTAAATAATAAAAGCATGAAAACCCTTTTAACATTTGAATTTTACAAAGAAAAGAAAAATTTTTTAAATTTTGTTTAATTTATATTCTGAATTTTAATATACCGTTTTAGTATGTATGTAAGGAAGTCTGAGTAAATGTATTTATTGTATGAGAGGATGTGCTTACATGCAGTTTTTAATTTCATTTTAATTAATTCATCTTTGTATCGGATGATCTATTGGGTCCTAGCGCTTGACTTCAGGACTTGACCTAGTATTTTAATCAAATCCTTCGGGCCAGCCCTATGAGAGCTGAAAGTCAGCTCAGTGGTCTGGTTAAACTACTTTAATAATAATATAATAATAATTCGAAGGCGAGAGGGGGATGCAGAAGATCTGTGCATCCTCGGAATGACTTTCTACCTCAGTGTCTGACATTTTTTCCTCACATCAAAACGCAAAATATGTGCTGTATTTAGTCTGTTAATGGTGTTTAGGGCTCGTCAGAAGTCAAAACTATACGCCGTGTGATTCCATCAATGACTTCTGAGTACGGTCGATGTGAATCGTAAATATCAGGACCAAACTGTTCGAGCACGCCAGAACGTTCCTGGAGGGGTATGCCGTAATTAGTCCATTAGTGGCGTGGATGTTCGCTCGAGGAAGGAGCTTTCAGAGGCCTAGACTTTTGTTGCCGTGTGGTTCTGTTAAAGGCTCTCTGAAGGTAAAGCGGCCATAGTGAGTCCGTTAATGGTGAAGCCAAAACTGCTGTGTTTACCGTCACTCCTCAAATTACCAGTTGTGAGGACAAAAAGGTCGAACTGTTTATTAACCGATTTATTCACCTGGTCTAAAATATACATGGCAGAGTGCGGACAGAAACGTAGTGCCCGACCTCCGATTGCCATGACCCGCACTCTGAGCAATTTTTGTTTGTTGACAGTCAAACAAATGGCAATTTTAAGAGACATACCATACATACAATGATAAAATATATACTGTATTAGCAGAAAGGCCAGAAAATTCTACATATGAATGTTTACATGAAATTCTTGACATGTTAATAAGTGTGATGCATGAACGTGATTGATGCGAAATGAAGAGACGTCTGACGTCTTTACAAGACTATGTCTGTTTTGAGTTACCATACAACTTGTCTAACAACCGGATTGCTACATATCATAGTTCTCCGTGGTGCACTCAACAAATTTATTAATCTAAGTGGATCGCCTTCTAGCATGCTAAATAGGTGTGTGAAGCTGGTGATCGGATTTAGTTCAGAATGATTTTGCACATAGACATCGAAAAGCTATTTGAATATTGCGTACTCACTCATATCCCCTTTAAAGACAGGTAATTTAATCTCTTAATTTCCCTTGAGACAGTTGATAAGTCTGGGAAAGCTGTGAGTTGCTAAAGGCGCTCTTCAGGCAGCTCCAGCCTTGCTGAGTGTATTGCACACGTCTTCTTTAGAGACATCCTCCAACTTAACACCAGACTTAAAAATGTTGGTAAGTTCATCACGATCTTGGTCGATCTTTTTAACGAGATCCCGATACGTCTCTACAGGTTGAGTCCGTAATAGTTCTCATTTGGACTCTGACATAATTACCAAGGAGAGTTATAAGAGCTGCCATCTTGACTGAGTTATAGTTACGCACTCTGGCACTGCAAATCTCTGTGGTTATGTTAAGACGATTACTTGCTGGGTAGTCTCGCAATTCGCACTGCAGATCACCAGTGTTCAACGGGTTGGGCTCGTCCACTGCTAGGTCGTTGTCCCCAATGCATAAGACAACGAAATCATATCTGGGCTACGTGTCCAGAATTCCCTGGAATGGCATAGCCTAGCCACGCGTGTCCTGGCTCGTTACCTAAGTAACCACCGTCAAAGGACCAAATGTCGAGAATTTTTCCCAACGATAACTCGGTTAACACTGATTCACTGCCCGCTGTTCTGGGCTAAGTTACCAACTCAATAGATTGTGGCTTCGAAACAGCACAACAAAACGGTGGCTACACCAAACATGAGTCCATGTTCTGATTTTACTATAAAAATAAACACACCCATACTATATAGTACTATGTTACTATAAAAAAATTTATGCAAATTTACAATAATTTTATGTTAATTCACATTATAGGTGGGTTTAAAACAAGAACGAACTGAACACGGTACAAAGGATGAATTACTGAAATAGCAACTTGACTGAGCCTACAAATGTGGTGTCACTTCGAGACATGTTACATATCAATATAAGGCTAAGATGGGCATTGACCAAATTGAATTAAAATTACTACAATTACCTAAGTCTTTATGGTCGATTCTAACAGGACAGTCACCCACAACACACAAAAAACACATCTACCCTGCATGGTACTAGAAGAAGAGTGAGGAGGACACTTCGACTTGGCTTCTCCAAAGAGCATCCTCTCCAGAAATTTCAGGTTTTTAACTACATTACCATAAGCAAATTTCTTAGTTCGGTAACTCAAATTCAGTAAACGTGCAACACATAGTGTATTCCTCAACAAAAAAAAAGACATGTAATAAAGGAAATAGCAACATCATTTCAAATCAGAACCATCATTTAAGACCCCATAAGTCCTCCACGTCAATCATTATCCCCCATGTAAGTCATTACGTCAGCTATTTCTGATGATCTCTAAAACTGACTAGATGGAAAGTTTTGTAGGTAAAATCCTGCAGAAGATTTTGTCGACAATTATTACCCTTCATTCTCGGCCCTCTGCGATGAAGAATGGGATGGTCGAACAAACATTAAAATACCATCTTTACTCTACAACAGGTAAGAAGAAACAATAAATGCAGTTATGACACATAATACCCAAAATGGAGATGTCATAACATTAGCCTATGATTGAACATTAAGCCTTAAAAATATACATCCTGAGCACAAAGGTACTTTTACCCTTAATGTATGTATCAGGTCTGAATAATTCTTTAAAGACTGTTAAATGCACAGTAATGGACTTATTTGTACAGTACTTGAGGCCATAGGATTTAATTTTTTATCAGTTAAAGTTTTCTCTCCACCTTAACCATTTTAGTCCTAGCAATTGATAATGACAAGCCATCCACAAATAATGTGTGGAGGATATCACGGGAATTATGTAAGAAATACGATTTATTGCAAGGACAATCAGGTTGCACTTTGCGCTCTACCTTGAAATATCCTTGGTGTTTCCTTTCAGACACAGTATTGCCTGCTTTGGCTTGAAAGAAACAGCGATTAAAGAAAGAAAAAAAAAAGCATAAATAATGACAAATCTCCTCGTAGTTATAAATATTGTATTTTTTTAATGTTGTTAAGCCTCTAAGCAATGTCTTGTGTCTTTTCAAGGTAAAAAAAAAATGCATTCAGGTGATACTGAATGGATGCAAATGTTTCATAAGTGGCGGACTCAAGATGGATTAAACATTATTGGTTGTTTATTGTCAAAGTATAAATTTTGCAATGTCGCCATTTTATTTTGCACGATCTTCAAGAAGTGTTTATAAATACTTGCCGTAATACTCTAAAATTTGGGTAAGATGTGTTACTCTTTTATATTACTGAGGATATGTTTGTTTAATAAGATGCTAACTTAACTCTTAACTTAGTTATGTTTAGAAGCATATTAGTTATGATTTTCTTGAAGAGCTTACATATGTTTGTACAAAAAATATCCAAAGGTTTCTAGGTTGATGTGTTGAAACTATATAATGTTCATTTCTGTTCGTGAACAGAGTCCGGAGGTCCACAACTGGCTACCTATCCCTTTTCACCATACCATACTTATGGTCACCATAAGGAACGGGCCTATGCTGGCATATGACCAGCTTTAATCTAAAGGAAGAAGACATAATGTTCTAGTTCTCTGTAGTGTGGTGTGTGCTAGAATATACTCGTATAAGAGCTGTTGATGTTCATACAGAAACCACCCCACGCTTGGTAGCGCAGCATCTCTGTATGCAAAACAGAGTCTGGGGGTCTACAGTACCCCTTTCACGCCTTAAAACACTTACTGGCCACCATAACGCAGGGCTCCGTGCCAGCATATGCCAACTAATCAAAGAGTGACTAACTGACTGGTAGGATAGCGAGTTTTCAGTCACTAGTCATTTAGTACAGACGCATCTCAAGAGACAGACACATCTCTTTAGTGTAGCCTACTTTACCAAGGAAGAAAATATATATATAGTGTTTTTCAGTCAGTTCAAGTACATATTGTTATCATTTTGGAAGATTGGAAGAATTCAATGGTCTATGATAAATCAGCATTTTTGTCCGCAACCTAAATCCTATATAAAAAACAAGGGTTTGTATTTGTGTAGGAACAATTAAAGATTTCATCTACTCTTGGAACTGCAATATAGAAACGGCGCTGGGAGAACTAACCAAAAGGAAAAGTAATAAAACATCTCATATATCATAATTTGCACCATATGGGTTAATGAACTCAGCAGTGACTTTCAACAGGGTGATGAGGAAGATGCTACCTGGAGTTAACACGTCATCCCCAAAATGGTCAAGAATACTGCCATTTTGAGGATGATCTGTTAACTCTTACAGCAATATAGGAAGAACACATCGAGGGACCCAAGTATCTATTCCAAATCGTTGAAGCAGAAGGATACAGCAAAGTGGAATTCTTTGGACATGTCAGCAGGAACCAGGAAACATCACCACCAAAGACTAAGGCACATATAACATTAACAGGCTACTGCAAGAAGTTTGTGAGCATCTATGCATACCTTGCAGCACTCTTGGCCAAGGTAGTGAAGAAGGGACAACCGAACAAAGTGGAGTGGAAGGAACTCAACAAAAGGCATTTGATGAATTGAAGTGTTATAAAAATTAGATAGAGAGAGAGAGAGAGAGAGAGAGAGAGAGAGAGAGAGAGAACAATGATAACTTCTAGGTTGTTGTTGCTGAGAACTAAGAGGTGCTGACTGGAATAAAACTTCTTCCACGAACTCAAAACAGTGAGTGAGTATATCGCGCCCAGGGCCATAAAACCGATCATAAAATTCGGGAACTGTGGCCTCACGATTTAGCTTACTCAAGTCATGATTCAGCACCACCAAAAAGCAAACGCCAGCCATCTCTATAACCCCACCTTCAACAGGAGGCGTTTTCATGGAAATTCCAGGAAATTGGGGGATGGACAAAGTGATGTACTTCAACACCCTCCAATCAAACAGCCTAGGGAGGGATCTTTTACACCTCCTCCTAAGATCATTTCCAATCAAGTCCTCTAAGGAGAGATTTGAACCACACCCACTAAAGTCCTTCCCAATCAACTGTTTGAGGGGAGGCCTTGCAGATAAATCCTTCCAATAGGACACTGGAAGGAGGTGGAGATTGCAGATAACAAGAAACCCAGGGGTTTGAGAGGCAGGAGAGCAGCAGAAGAGGGCAGATTCGAGTTAACATCCACCAGGGAGAGTTATGTCTCCCCTTACTTTCGTGCTCCCCAAATAGACTGAGTTGAACTGTTTTAAAAAGAGTGATTTTGTTTGCCTCGCTGTAACTAAAAATTGTACTTAAACTGTAATCCACTTTCATCATTAAATCAAGAAAACTAAAAATGCTCGTCTTTATTACGCCTTTCTGAGAGGTACCAGTACTTTAAGATAATTTCCCTTCAACAATAGCAGATACAAGAATGCAGTAACGACGGAGTCTACATTTGGCGAAGTTTGCAGGTGAGAATAACAATACTTCAATCAGACGCATTACAGAAGCAAGCATTAGGAAACGCACTGATACTATAAATATTGGACTCCATTAGGACTTTCATCATGAGGAAAGATGCACTGAATGAAGTACTGAGAGACATATCCTTGCATGAGTTATCAGATTAATCAGAGGGCCTACTTTCAATTTCTTATGTAAGTAGGAACTGAAGAAGAACAAGGGCAACTGCACTGCTGAAATGGAATATATGACAATTATATTTATGGTCAAAAGGTTCCATCTGTGCTTATATGCAGTGGATTTCATGATACGACAGACCACAAGCCACTTGCGTACATCTAAAGATGCAAGATTGAAAGTCCACAGGTCATGAGGCGGGCCATGGCACTCAAGAGCTTCAAATTTCAAATGGAGAGTTTCCGGGAACACTCAACATTGGTGCAGATTACCTCAGGAGGCTAAGGTGGAAAAATGATTGGATAGTTATTCTTTAGTGGTGGGGGTTGTTAAAGTATGAAGTATATGATAGAGATATTTTTTGTAGATATCCTGAACAGTTTCAAGAGTAAGTGTCTACTACTTCTTAAATATTCGTAAATTTCATATCGATGCTTAATTGAGAATTTACTTGATTAGTAAGATGTTAGTGAAATTCATATATATATATATATATATATATATATATATATATATATATATATATATATATATATATATATATATATATATATATATATATATATATATATATATATATATATATATATATATATATATACATACATATATATATATATATATATATATATATATATATATATATATATATATATATATATATATATATATATATATATATATAAAATCATGAAGATATTACAAATGCTTGTAATATCAAATCCATTTTACCTCGGGAATATCCCCGATGAGGAATTATCATATAAGGGGAATTTATAAGTGATAAATGGACATAACTGCCGAGTCCCGTCCATTTATCACTTTAAATTCCCACTAACTGATAATTCCCAATCGGGAATATTCCATTAGGTAGCGTGGATTTGATATTAAGCGACATTTGTAGCTTCATGACTGTATATAAATCACGGTGATAAAAATGTCATATATATATATATATATATATATATATATATATATATATATATATATATATATATATATATATATATATATATATATAATGTGTATATATATGATATATATATATGTATATGTATAATATATATATATATATATATATATATATATATATATATATATATATATATATATATATATATATATATATATTCACACATATATATACAGTATATATAGTTTGCAGTAATTTCATATTTCCACTAAGTATGTTGTTGTTTTGAAGAATGTTTTTACATGCTTAAGTACCTTCTTATGGTGTTTTATTGTTAATATGTGACCCCATATTGCTTTCTTGTGTAGTTGTTTTTTTAACTGTTTAGTACCCTGAAAATGACTTTGGAATAAAAGTTGATAGTTTGGCATTTCCATTTATTTTCATGTGAGGTTTCATATATATATATATATATATATATATATATATATATATATATATATATATATATATATATATATATATATATATATATATATATATATATATATATATATATAATGTTTGTACACTAGTTTGGCTTCTATAGAAATCTGAACTGCTTGACAGACCCAGACAAAATTTTGAACACGCCATCGATGTCACTCCAGAAAGGTTTTTAACTCAAAATCAAACCCCTACCCCATGACAGACATACAAACACAGACAAAACAAATGAAATTTTCGTTTTTACATCACATTTTCCTTCAGTGTTACTGGGTTAACTCTCATATTTCTCCTGACACCCCAACTTTTATTCCATGCACTGGCATAATTATGGTTAACCTACAACAGTAAATTCAATTCCCCTATAACATAAATTTTTATCAGAATTTACGTGAATTTTGATAATTCGTGTTAACATATACTCACTGCTTGGTTGTA
Organism: Macrobrachium rosenbergii; assembly: GCF_040412425.1. NCBI lineage: Eukaryota > Metazoa > Arthropoda > Malacostraca > Decapoda > Palaemonidae > Macrobrachium > Macrobrachium rosenbergii. Next base: position 2,266,539 of record NC_089763.1, on the reverse strand, counting down.
TTGCTAAATTAAATATTTTTGACTTGGTTACAAAGCATATTTCATAGCTATAAAGCAATACACCCAAACCAGCAGGTCCAAAGATTTTCTCCATAAGCACATACACATGCCAGTTGTTCCTCATTCGTGCATGCATAGTAGCTGCTAGCTCAACTCGATGTGCAAGATGTATGATGACAGTATTTCCTTTTTCTTTATTAGTTCAAATGTGAAGTTTCTCATTAATTCGATCATTTCTTCGTTTTTACCTTCGGAATTCGTTATAGCGTCTTGATGACGTATATTATTATAAATTCAGTTGAAATGAGGTTTATGGGATGTTTTGGTAACAACACTTCACTTCACTGTTGTTACACAAGAGAAAGACCTTCTCCCCTCCCACAAACACACAAACAGACACACCTGAGTGCAAATTGTAGAATTACAATATTTTTTATTTATTGTCTTTGTTCAGTGGAGATGCTTTTTATTCTCTTCTGACATAGGAACGCAACTTTCCTTCCCAATTCCCCTTCCCTCTTACATTCATTTTTCCTCCCCCTCCCCTCCCCTTTTCAATTATTCCTCCCCTCCCCCTTCCCTTTTCCCTACCCTCTTCCCTCCCCTACCCTTATGCTATCATTCAGAGTTTTCCGGGCAGCGCCGGGTTGGTCAACTAGTATATATATATATATATATATATATATATATATATAATATATATATATATATATATATATATATATATATATATATACATATATATGTCAACCCCCTTGATTTGCATTCTCATAATTCAGAATTTTCTGTGGAACCTATCTATAAATTATTTGCAGGAAAGCTCACCCATTCACAGATTTTTTTGTAGAGCAATATTCTGTATTTTCATATTATTTTCGTGACTAAATACTGTACTGTTTGTACATATAGATTTTATGATAGAATAATGATTTACAGTACTAGTTTTCAAATATTAATAAGAAGTTTAATAAGATTAAATAATAACATTAAATAAAATAATTCTCTCTCTCTCTCTCTCTTTTCTCCCCTCCTTTCTTGGTTCTCTCTCTCTCTTTCTTACTGAGATGAGCGAATTTTTATGTATATGTAATATATATGTCTATTTGCTTTGTGTGATAAAAAATGATTTACTAATTTTCAGATATTAATATTAATGTAAACACAGGAAAACATCAATTCATTAAAGAAAATATATAGTGAATTCGTCAGATTTTAGTTCAATAAAATTTTTCCCTCGTCTTTTTCCCAGTCTTGTCTGAAAGCTTTGAGGTGAGGGGGGAGTGTGTAACCTGTCAGACATGTCAAATATCTTGACATATTGAGAGTGAAGGGTAGAAAATGTTGCCCACTCTTGGTCAAATATATGTTGCCCACTCAGTGGTCTCTCTCTCTCATGCCAAAGGTGAGAGAATGATAGATAGATAGATAGATAGATAGAAAGGGAGAGTGGTTGACAGAAAGATATACATAATATATACTGTATTATTGACATTTTAAATTGTTTAACTGATGTGAGCAACTCAGTTCATCTCTCTCTCTCTACATACATATATATTTTTAAGGGCAAAATGTTTAAGATGACTTTGAAATTACATTAATATCATTTCAAAGATTAACATTACAGTAATAGGATAATAGTTTAAGGGGTATTTGATACAGCATGCTAGTTTAAGAAATACACTCTCTCTCTCTCTCTCTCATGCCAAAAGATACTCAGAATGTGAGAGATAGATAGATAGGTAGAAAGGGAGAGTGGTTGGTACAAAGATGTGACCTCGTAAGACCTGTAAAAGGGCTACAAGTGTGTTCAAGAGTGAATTACAGCAAATCCCTCATTTAACAGCTTGCATAGTGAAGAAATCTAATCCTGGTGTGTTCGGTGAGGCCGTCCAGGCATTTCAAAGGCTTAGGGACCACGCTGAACCTTGCCATGTACTTCTGAACACTCCGCTCACTAACACCGGTCTGATTCACTATATCTTTGGTTTGAAGAACAGATTCCTTCAAAGTTACTGTCTGGATGGTAACTTCAGATGATAAGTCTTTTGTTTTGCCCATAATGAATGAACAGTGAAAATGCGGGAGAATAATAGTGCAGTCATACACATGAAATGGTATCCACAATGGCAGCCACCCTCAAACTGAATGATAATTGAGAATGTCATGCTCACTAAGGATGCGCAAATGCCACATAGCCAGTGTATTATTCTGTTTCAATTCATTCACCCTCAAAAACACCTTTTTTGGGGCCAGAATAATAAACTGGGTGGGGTTACCTGGTTTATTGTTTTGACAAGTATGGTATATATATATATATATATATATATATGTATATATATATATATATATATATATATATATATATATATATATATATATATATATATATATATATATATATATATATATATATATATATATAGAAGAAGGGAGCAGCTTAGACCAAGATCATGAGGGGGTGGGGGTCACAAAGGAGGAGCTAGGTGATTATAGGATTAAAAGTACCCAGCACACAGATATATATATATATATATATATATATATATATATATATATATATATATATATATATATATATATATATATATATATAGAATGTCATTGAATATCCAATTTGCTCCACATCGAAATAATTTAATATCAAAAGGGAATTATGGTTAAGTGGCTCATCACCTAGTGGATTTTACCCACCGAACGGCCACAGTCAGGGTGATGTGATAAAAGTTTGTATTTTTCCAAGTACCTGGTTATTACACTTACCAATCACAGAATTTAAAACTTACCTCACTGCACCCAGATACCTGAACTCTCATAACAAAAAAATACAACTGAGTACTCTAAAGGCAACAGCGATCCCTTAAAAGAATTATCAGCAATGTGAGGTATCAATATTTAAAGTTTATCAAAATTATGAGGTATCAATATATACTAAAGCTAATCAAAGGGCATCACTCCATTACTGCAACTTTAACTGTCTCCTTGGTTAGAGTTACTTCTGCAAAACTGAAGGAGCAAAACTATCTATCACTTTAGTTTATTCAAAAAGTTATTTCTACCACTGGTGGTTAATAAATGAAACACTCTTGTAAAACTTTCAGTGGAAAAATTTATTTTTAATTCAAAATCAATAAATCAAAATTTACAAGCTTGCTTTAAAGAAAAATTACTATTACTTGAAAACAAAAACTTAATTCTTAAATAAAATTATGAAACAAATTTAAATCACCAAAATGTTAATATGTAAAACAAAATTAAGTAAGTATTTTGAAAAATCTATGAGATTTTAAACACAAAATATGTAATAGTATTATATTGAAAAAGATTTGAACAAATGATTCAACTGACACCAAAAACACACAATTATACAAAACATGAAAATGAAATGTAAATGTATTAAGTTTACAAAAATAAACTCACTTTGCAAATTTAACTTCAAGTTTCAACCATGGTTAAAGAACTTGTAAAAATTACAACACTTTCACAAGCTGCAGCACAAAATATACACTTTCACAATTTCTATCAAGGTGCCTGTTACAAACACTGTTATAGAGAGAGAGAGAGAGAGAGAGAGAGAGAGAGAGAGAGAGAGAGAGAGAGAGAGAGAATGAAAATGATTTCTGTTTCCAGCCATAAGCAAGACCCCATAAAACATTCTGGATTTCCAGTTACGTGTTTTTGACTCAATCAGAAATGGTTGATGCAATCGACTCGATCAGGACATGTCTGGGATATAAATTGCGTAACCAACATGTGGTTCTCTGCAATAGTTTCTCCCAGTAATTCTCAAAAAGGCGTACGTGATGTAAAACAAAACGTTTTGGACAAAGTTTCTGATGAGATCTCAATGCGATCGATGCAATAAGCACGAGGCAATCGTTTGTCCTAACGTGAATTTTGATTACATGACCAAGTCTTCATGAGCGCCCAGGATCACATTAAAAAAATCATATGATCAACATGTTTAATAAACAAACAAAGACTGATAATTGCCCAAAATCTCGACTGTTGACGTTACTTATCACTTGAATCAAAACAAAAGCGACCCATGACTGCCCAGTCACGACGCATAATTCTCTTCCCTGCTATTACGTTATTAATTCTGAAGATTCTAAATTACTCTATTGTGAAATCTAACATATGTACATTACAACAAATGACATTTTACATTAATGACATTTTTACATAATGATCTTTATTACACAGAATACATGATAATTAGAACAGTAAATATAAAAACACTTTGGAAAGATATACTACCAACATACATAAGATTCCTCCCCCCAGAAGACTGTTTATCCCAAGTTTGGATCCAACAATTCACGATCGGATGAATAATCTGCAACTACATTGTTCTTTGCTGAAATGTGTTTCACCTTTACCTTATACGGTTGCGGGCACAACGACCACCTTGTCACTCTCTGGTCATGATTTTTCATTTTCTGTATGAATGTTAATGGGTTGTGGTCAGATAACAATAAAATGTCTTCATTCCTGGGCCTGTTCACATACACTTAAAACTTTTTCAATGCTATTATTAATGCTGTTTTTCTTTTCATTGTTGAATACATTTTCTGATATTTTTTCAACTTTGAAGACATGAAACAAACATGACATAAAATAGCACTATCATCTTGAAGTAGAACATTTCCAGTTCCACAGTTGGATGCTCAACTTACATCATAAACTTCTTATTGAAGTCTGGAGCTTGAAGTACTAGCCTTGAAGTTAAAATGGCTTTTACCATCTCAAATAATTCTTGGCATTCTGGAGTCTAAACAAACTTTGTTTTCAGACTGGTTAAATCCATCAAGGGAGCTACTATGGCTGAGAAATTCGGACAGAATCGGCGATAAAATCCAGCCATGCCCAAAAATCTTTGTAGCTGTTCCCTGGTAGTAGGGGGCAGCCTTACAGATAGCTTCTACATTAGCATCAACAGCAGTGAGAAGGCCTTTTCCAACTTCAAATCCTAGATACTGAACAGGTGCCTTTCCAATCTCACTCTTTTCTAAGTTGATAGTTAATCCCGCTTCCTGTAGTTTCTTAAACACTTTTCTTAAAATCCTCAAATTCTCTTCCCATGCTGCAGAGTAAATCACTATGTCATCAAGGTATACACCCATTCCTTCTATGGATCCAAATAGCTGATCCATCACTCGGTGGAATGTTGCAGGTGCATTCATCAGATTAAATGGCAAAACAGTGTATTGATACAGTCCAAAAGGAGCAGTGGAAGCTGACAGAAATTTAGCATTCTCATATTCAACTTAATCAAGCTTTCCTCTGCAACTATGTATCTAAGCTCTGCCTCTGCATCACTTTTCTCTTTCTTTTTTATCTCAAACACAATGTTAGCTTTCATTTCCTCTTGCCTACTTATAAATTTTGCCTCAGCTACATTTAATAATCCTTGTGCCTCTCCTAACTTTTCATCTACTTTACCAGAGTCTATCAATGCTTGGATTGCAATACATCTGATTTTTGCCTTAATTATACTACTAGATGCCTCACTGCCACAGACTAAGGCTAAAGCAAGCCACTGAGCTTTAGTCAGGTTGGATTCAGATAACTCTTGGATGGAAAGAGCTGCTAAAAATTCCTAACATTGAACAGAGCCATTTTTTCTAAGTTATTCAACTAAATAATTCACAATACAAAACAACAATATGCTCACTCTCCTACCAAAAAATCTCTGACACCACCAGTATACTGTAAATCATAAACCAGAGTGATATTTTGTTTTGTCACGAAGTGTTCCAAGCGAGACCACCGAGAGACAAGGCCTGTTCGATGTTTTGTGACATCAGCAACGGTAGTCCGAGTCGCTAGCACTGACTACCTTGCGAGACGAAAGAAATGTAAACAAAACCTCACTAACATAGACAATTTGTTGTTTACCAGTCATGGTAATAAATTAATTTACTCAATTTTTTCGTCTACACTAATTTGTGTACACCAAACAATATTAACTCGAAACACAGGTTAAGAGATTTATATGAAATACTGAACCACGGCAGCAAGAGGGGCGTCCTGACGAGCAGCTACAGAAGCGTCCAAGATAGCTGCTTGCGGAGCGTCACGCTGCAGCCGATGGAAAAGCGTCGAAACACTCAAAGAAGACGAAAATACGCCTTGAGAAAGAGGACGTGAAGCGTCCTCTTCTCTGAAGCTTCTCTAAAGCGGGCGAGAGTCCTTCCGAGAGTTCCACCCCTTGCACGGGGAGGACGCCTCGGAGGACGAGAAGCATACCTTCAGGATACGTGCACGAGCACGATCCTTGGCAGCCTGAGAAACGTCAACAGATCCTGCCGAAGGGACGCCAGATCGGTGGGAAGCCCCCGTAACCCTCTTGCGGCTTTCGACATGTCCATTCCCTGAGTCCTGGGAGTCCAACAGAGGTCCAGGCCTAGAAGCGTTATGGGGCCGATCTGAGAGGACGAGAAGCAGTCCTTCAGGATACGTGCACGCGCACGATCCTTGGCAGCCTGGGAAGCGTCAACAGGTCCTGCCGAAGGGACGCCAGATCGATGGGGGTCCGCGTAACCCTCTTGAGGCTTTCGACTTGCCCACTCCCAAAGTCCTGGGAGTCCGACAGAGGTCCAGGCCTAGAGGCATTATATGGCCGATCTGACGCCCCCTCCACTGCACTAGGGGGATCACAACACTTACTGCACTTTAAAGAGAAATCACTTTCGATTCCAGAGCACGGATGGTGTTTATAATTTGTAACGTTCCAAATTTAGTATAAGTACTGCCGAAGCAAGTACTTGACAAAAATAAATTAAGCGAAAGTATCACCTTCCGCTCCAAATTGTTGTCTTAAATTTGGATCTAATTGCTTTCCCCTCGAGAAGCTCAGGTTTACAGGAGAGGAATAAATATCCTTACTCTACTAGCACTCCTGGAGGAAGACCTCCAGATCCTATCACGCTCCAACTTGCGGATATACTCCTTGCAGCGATCATTTAATATTCACCTCGTGCATACAGTGTGAGGATCTACCGAAGTCTTCGGTAGCCTCACCTTACACTCCTTCGCACAACATACTCTGAAGCTAGCAGAACTAGAACCAGACATCATTCAAAGAGCAATCAAAGTCAAATCCAAAAAACAGTCCACAAAAGCGTATGCCAATTCACAATCCAATCACGATGCAGCCGTGATAAAAACCAAAAGTCAAATAGAATACTTAAGTGAAAAATAACGAGTTTACAAAATCCAAAGACGGAGGTACTGAAAACAGATGTTGACAGTACCGGCGACAGAGAAAATCTGAATAGAAAACGGGAATGGTTCCTGATACCCGCCTCCCAGCGGCGGGAATGGGTACTAACCAACTGGCCCCACTGCGTGTGCCGTGAGTTTTTTGAAATTCTGTCGGACTTCGGAGAATACAGCTATATATATATATCTGACAGGTAAGTCTCATGAACAAAGTTAATATTGTAACACATAAGTACATTACAACAAATGGCATTTTGCATTAATGACATTTTTACATGATCATTATTACATAGAAATACATGATAATTAGAACAGTGAATATAACACTTTGGAAAGCTATACTATCATAAGAGGTGCTAAAGAAACGAGCAGGTAAAAGTTACTGCTGATTTATTCAAGGTCCAGGCAGTTTATATAGCGGCCGACTGGCGTCGGGCCGCAGAAGACAATGGAAGCAAGGGTGACCTGAGGTCGATAACAATTAATAAATAAATACAGCGAACGAGTACAATATACAATGTAACAATAGACAGAATTAAAGTTGAGTATAATCTTGATGCCTGCGAAAGAAGAAATACACGGTACACAGTTGATGAGCAGATAAATAACTGCATACACAGTTTAAACAATTGAATTTTTACGTGACCTGGCCCGATTGCGTGACGAATTGTAGGTACAAAGAAAATGGGCCGTCATCAAAGAAAACTTGCTTAGCGAGGACTTTACAAACAACATGATCAGCAGAGACTGTACAACATGGCTTTACAAATACTCCCCCCCACAAGACGTAGGTAACGTCTGATTAATCAGCGTATCTGCTGGGGCGTTGAAGGGTGCCCCGGCTGTGCAAGGACAACGGAGGGACGTCCTGTGTGCGAGGGTGGCTGAATGTGGGTGTGGGCGGCCTTTTCCGGGGGCGGCCGTGTTTCCGCTTCTTGCGAGGGCCCAGTTGCGGCGGTGACTGCGCCGGCGGAGGTTGCAACGTGCTGACGGTTGAGTCCTCCTCCAGGAGGGCAAGCTTGACCCGGTCGATTGACACCCAGTCGCTCCTCCCGTGGAGTGTGAGCAGGAATGCCTTGCTGTTCCGCTCCAGCACGCGGAAGGGCCCCTTGTAGGGCCTGGTCAGTGGCAGGCGGACGGCGTCATCTCTGACGAAGACGTGGGTGGTGGAGGCCAGCCCGGGCGGCATGAAGGTGGCCGACCTGTCGGTATATGTTCTCTTGTAGGGGGCGAACTTGCCGATGATTTCGCGAAGCCTCTGGACCAATGGGTTGTGGCGATCCTCTGTCACTAGTAGTACGCCCAGGACCACGAGGGGCTCGCCGTAGGTTTTCTCAGCTGCGGAAGGGGCGCTGTCGGCCCTGGGGGCAGTTCTCAACCCAAGGAGGACCCATGGCAGCTGGTACTTCCAGTCCTCGGTGGTACAGCGGGCCATAAGGGACGCCTTCATGGACCTGTGGAAACGCTCGACCAAGCCGTTGGCGGCTGGGTTGTAGGCTGTAGTGGTGTGATGAGCTGTCCCCAGCAGCTGGGCCAGGGCGGACCACAATTCGGACAGGAAGGCGGGACCCCTGTCGGTCGTGATGTGGTCAGGGATGCCGAAGCGGCTGATCCAACTGGAGAGTAGGGCCTCGGCGCAGGCGCTGGCAGTGGCTTCTTGCATTGGTGTGGCTTCAGGCCACCTTGTCGAGCGGTCTACCACCGTCAGGAGATATCTGGACCCGCCCGACGGGGGAAGGGGCCTGACGACGTCGATGTGCACATGGCCGAAACGCCACCCTGGCTGCGGGAACTCGCCTACCCCAGATTCGGTGTGCTGCCCCACCTTGGTGGTTTGGCAATGCAGGCACTGTCTTGCCCAGGTCCTCGCGTCCTTCTGCACTCCATGCCAGACGAACTTCTCTGACAGCAGCTTGGCTGTTGTCCTGCCAGAGGGGTGTGACAGGCCGTGGATGATGTCGAATACCTGGCAGCGGTGGGAGGCTGGCACTAGGGGGCAGGACTGACCGGTGCTGACGTCGCAGAGGAGATTTGGGCCCCCGGGGGCGAGGGGTACATCCCTCCACTTTAGGGACGTGATGGCGGTGCGGTAGGCTGGGGTCTCTGGATCGGCGGCCTGCTCCCTGGCGAGGTCTTCGTTGTTGATTCCTACCTGCACCGCATTCAGCTCGACCCTGGAGAGGGCGTCTGCCACAGGGTTTTTCCTGTCAGGGAGGTACTTGATGGAGCAGGTGAACTCGGCGATGGCCAAGAGATGCCGTTGCTGCCTGGAGGATCACGCGTCCCCCTGCTTGGTGAAGGCGTGGACCAGCGGTTGGTGGTCTGTATAGATTGTGAAGGGCGTGCCCTCCAGGAGGAACTTGAAGTGCCGGACTGTGCGGTACACAGCGTAGAGTTCCCTGTCGAAGGTGCTGTAGCGGGCCTCTACGGGGTTGAACTTCTTGCTGAAGAAGGCGATGGCTGGGGTATGCCGTTGATGACCTGTTCCAGGACAGCGCCACAGGCAACGTTGCTGGCGTCCGTTGTCAGCTGGAGGGGGGCGCTGGGATCCTGGTGGGCCAAGGCAGTTGCCTCGGCGAGGGCGGCCTTCGTCAGGGAGAAGGCCTGCTGCTGGCTAGGTCCCCACAACAAGGATTTTGGTCGGCCTTTCAGGGTCTCTGTCAAAGGGGCCATGGTGTGTGCAATCCCAGGGATGAACCTCCTGTAGTAGTTCACCATCCCGAGAAATTCTTGGACGGCCTTGACGGAGGTGGGGACGGGGAACCTGTTGACGGCTGCGACTTTGGATGTGAACGGACGGATGCCATCTGGGGATACCTTGTGGCCCAGGAAGTCGGCCTTCTGTACGCCGAAGGTGCATTTGTCAAAACGTATGACGAGGCCGTTCTCCTGCAGGCACTGCCGGACTGCCTGAATGTGTTTCTGGTGCTCCTTGTGGGACCTGGAAAATATAAGGATATCATCTACGTAGCAGACGCAGAACTTTAGGTCCCCCAGGATGCTGTCCATGAGCTGCTGGAAAGTCGCCCTAGCGTTCCTCAGGCCAAATGTAGAGAAGGCGAAGACATAGGACCTGAAAGGCGTGATGATAGCAGTCTTTGGTATATCCTCTGGCGCGACTGGTACCTGAAAATAAGATTTTAAAAGATCCAACTTAGTAAATATTTGGCCCCATGGAAGGAGGCCGTGAGGTCCTGCATGTTCGGCAGGGGATAATGGTCAGGTTCCGTTGCCAGGTTGAGTCGCCTGTAGTCGCCGCAGGGTCTCCAGGAACCGTCCGGTTTCTGCACCATGTGGAGAGGGGAGGCCCACGGGCTGGAGGCCTTCTTGCAGATTCCCATTCGTTCCATCTCGGCGAATGCGTCCTTGGCCTCCTGAAGGTGTCGAGGGGGAAGCCTCCGGAACTTCGCATGTGGCAGGGGCCCTTTGTTTTTATGTGGTGATATATGCCATGTTTGGCGGGGGCCCCGGACTTTTGGCGGAGCTCACGCCTGAACACGTCAGGGAACTCCGTCAGCAGCTGCGAGTATTGGTGGGGGGCGGCCGAGCAGATGGTGGGCGCCTTGGGTCCTGTTGCCAACGGGAGGGACTGGCAGGAGTCTGTGTCTAGGAGGCATTTCCGACTGACATCAACTGCCAGCCCGAAGTGCGCCAGGAAATCCGCACCCAGGAGCGGGGTCCTAACATCCGCGACGACTAAGTCCCAGGAGTACCTCTGGCCAAGGATGGAGATTGACAGGGGCCTGGTTCCGTAGGAGAGGATGGGGGACCCGTTGGTGGCCGTCAGGGGGGCAGCCGGGTCCGGTTCCCACTTGCGGCCCTCTCTAGATGCCGGGAAGACTGATCTAATGGGCCCCGTGTCGACCAGCATCATCCTGCCAGAGACAGTGTCGCGGACGTAGAAACCTATTGGTTCTGGGCCCCTGGGTTCTTCTGCTGCCATGGCGGCTTGTCCTGCTGGCTGCCGCCTCCCCCGTTTTTTGAACGGGTGAATGAACAGGGCGGCAGGCAGTTCCAGGCGTCTTTGCCGAACCGCCTGTGGTAATGACAAAGACCCAGGGAATTCCACCTGTTGGGAGGCGCTGGATGCCTCCTGGTGACGGCGTTGACCTCTTCCTCTGTGCCCTCTTCCTGCTGGATGGCGCTGACTGGGAGTGTGGGCACTGGTACCCACTTTGTTGCCTTTACGGAGTCCGTCAAGTGCTGTGCTGCGATGACCAGGTCTTCGAGGGGCATCGCATAGGGATCAGGGATTTGTGTGCGGACCTCCAGGAGGAGCTGACGGAGGAGGATCTCCCGCGACAGGTTTATCTCACGCTTCTTTTTTACTGCCGTCGGTGTCTGGGATGGTGAGGAGGTTTCGGATCATGCCCCATGACTCCATGATGCTCAGATCCTGCCGCGGGTTGATGGCGAGGTCGAGGGCGCGGGCGGCCCGCTCGGCCACCGGCAGGGAGCATGTCTGGAGGAGGGTTTTCTTCAGGAGGTGGTAGGTAAGGGGGCATGCTTCAGACACCCACAGGACGAGCTTACTGTGGATCTCCTCCGGCAGGGCGTTAAGTACTATATCCGCCTGTAGCACCTCGTCGTTTAGGTCCGCGATCCTGAACTGGCTCTTGACCCTGCAGAGCCATGCCGACGGATTCCCCTGCGTAAACGGTGGCAGTTTTATGGCTAGGATGGCCCTGGATTGGCCCGCGGGGCTGGGGAGAGTGCAGGGCGCTGGCAGGGGTGTGGAGGAGCGTGAGAGCCTCGGCGCGGGGACGGGCGCCGTGATATGGGAGGGAGGTATACCTCCGAATCTGTGAGGTCAGCGGTTAATTGAACGAGGGAGGGGATGTCTGCGTCCATACTCGCTCTTTGCCCTCTTATATGGAGTAGGGTACTCATGTCAAAACACACTTGGGATTGCGCTGTGTGAGTCCGCTAATGACGCTGGTGATTTTGCCGATGAGAGTCAGCATGCCTAAACGTGTTTAGTCCACTAAGGGCGAGAGTAAGCTCCTGAAGCCAAGACTGAGTCGCCGTATGGGTCCGCCAATGGCTTCGGGAACCACTCCAGGGGTCACCACTATAAGAGGTGCTAAAGAAACGAGCAGGTAAAAGTTACTGCTGATTTATTCAAGGTCCAGGCAGTTTATATAGTGGCCAACTGGCGTCGGGCCGCAGAAGACAATGGAAGCAAGGGTGACCTGAGATCGATAACAATTAATAAATAAATACAGCAAACGAGTACAATATACAATGTAACAATAGACAGAATTAAAGTTGAGTATAATCTTGACGCCTGCGAAAGAAGAAATACACGGTACACAGTTGATAAGCAGATAAATAATTGCATACACAGTTTAAACAATTGAATTTTTACATGACCTGGCCCAATTGCATGAATCGTAGGTACAAAGAAAATGGGCTGTCATCAAAGAAAACTTGCTTAGCGAGGACTTTACAAACAACGTGATCAGCAGAGACTGTACAACATGGCTTTACACTATCAACATATTCTGTACATAAGAATGCATACATATGTAGTATACACCTAACCAATGTCAAAGATTAGTTACAGTTAAGGGTAATATAACACAGAACACTTACGGTACATTTCTAGATAGGGTGAGTGCAGAAGCCGACATCGAAGCCTAGGTAGTTTCACCACAAACAATGTCTTTTGTCAGTCATACAGTCACAGTGAGTCCTATTGTGTTAGTAGGATACTGTAATAAAGTACTGTTACCAGCGCCTGTTAGTCTGGACTGTGGTTAATGGTGTCATTATTAGTACAGTAGAGCTTCTAAGAAGACACCATTTCTAGTTGGCCGGCATGTGAGTTGTTCTTCTGTTCCGAAGTCTCTGTCAGTCGAGGCATTCAGTCTTCTTTAGTGTTTATTATAGGAAAGGTGATAAAATGAGACAAATATTATGATACTGCATCCCTCCACCCTTAGAAAAAAGAAATCCCCCCCCTTATGATACTGTACCGCTATACCCCCTCCACCCTGAGTAAAAAAAAAAAAAGTATCTTCCCCTTTTTAGACACGAGTTGAGATTACAAATCCATCTTAACGACATGTCTTCTAACTTGAGAGGACCGTCTTATACTAGGATATGGGGAAGTATGACTAGCAGGTTCCACACCCTCCTGAATAGATGGAGAAGGCAATTGTGTTGCTTCATCTGAAACAAGTGGCTTAGTTGGAGAGCTACCTGAAGCATCAACTGGTGGAGTCTGTTGAGGTGATGGAGGAACAGTTCTAGTAATCATCTGGTCCTGGTGTCCCTTTAATACATTTCCTGAGGGCAAAGCACACTTGTAGGATAGAGACTAGTCTGCCTGACAACAGTGGAAGGAATCCGCTTAGAACCACCTGGAGAATAATTTTGAATCATTATTGGCGATTGAGGTGGGAGCTGAAACTTACGAGGAGCGCCTGTATGCTCTGTCCTTTGTGCTTGCTTACAGTTCAAAACCCTAGATGACACACCATCATATAGAGGGATGAATAAATTTGTTTGTATTTAGCATTTCCCAACGTTTTGTAAGAGAGAGAGAGAGAGAGAGAGAGAGAGAGAGAGAGAGAGAGAGAGAGAGAGAGACCAGAGAGAGAGAGCTCTCCTAGGGCTGTGTAATGGTCGTTTGTGGTGAGTGCTTCGAAACAAATTCCTCTTGTTCTTCACTGGCCGGTCGGAGATTCGTTGTTGGAAGAGGGATGAGGTCGTTAGTTGGAAGAGGGATGTTTACGGCGCTGTCTGTCTGTGGAATATGTGAAGGATTTTTCGGTTTTGGAATGAGTCTTGAGTCAGAGCTAGTGCCGGTCAGTCATTTGGTCTTGGACAGTTTTTTTTGTGTGCTTTTTGAGAGTTGTTGGTTTTTCTTGTTAGTGTGCTGTTCTTGTTGTGTATATAGTTCTATCTTCTTTTTTTATGTTCCCTTGTTTTGTTTGTGTGGTTTTGGGTGCTGTGTTGGCGACCGTGGATGCCTTACTCCATCTTCCAGCAACCGAGGATCAGGGTGAGTGTTGTGTACTGTTTTTTGTGGTTTTGAATTCCGCCACATAATATTTGGCGCCCAACGTGGGGCAGCTGGTGGTGCAGCTGCAACTGAGATTAGTGGCTAGTAGTGTGACTGGAGGGAATGGAAGAGGAACTGGTGAGGTTGAGAGAGGAGTTGCGGCTGGCAAGAGAAGAGAATGGGAGGCTGAGGGGTGAGAATGAGGAGTTGAGGAGTCAGTTGGAGGAGATGGGGGGAATGCTAAGGAGTGCAAAAGAAGAAATGAAAGGGGAGATGAAAGAGTCAGAAGAGAGAATGGAAGAGAGGATGGATAAAAAAGTTGGAGGGAATGATGAAAAGTGTGGAAGAAATGATGAAAGGTATGTTCAAGGGTGTTTTTGGAGAAGGGGCTGTTGGAGGCAGGTCCTCTGGAACGTGTGAAGGGGCAAGAGAGAAAGAAAAGGAGGAAGAAGTGAATGGAAGCGTGAGTGATGAAAGTGATATGGGAATAGGAAGTAAGAAACGAGGAATGAGAGGCAGGGTAAGGAAAAGGGAATGAAAAGCAAGGGGAAGGAACAGAGGGAAAGTAAGGATAAGTCAGGGGAAGAAGAAGGGAAGAAGGGAAAGGGAAAGGAAACTGGTAAGAAGGGTAAGGAAGTGGGAAAGGCAGGAAAGAAGGGAGAGGGTGAAGGCAGTAGTGATAGTGAGGTGGATGGAGGTGAGTGGAAAAAGTGGATAAAAAGAGGGGAAGAAGAGTGTAATGAGTAAGATGAATGTAAGTGCAGAAGTGGACTCTGTATTCGGAAGAGGGTATGAAAGGACAGAGTGAAAGTAGCGAAAGTGAGAGTGAAAGTGAGAAAGAAGTGAGAAAGGCTATGTATGTGAGGGAGGTACCCCGGTGTGAAAGGTATAATGAGTATGGAAGTAGGGATGTGCATGATTTCTTTAGGGAGTATGAAAGGTTTTGTCAGGATAAGTATGGGGAAAGTAAGAGAGTGTGGTCACGAGAATTAGGAGAATATTTGACTGGGTTTTGCTTGATATGTATAGGGTTATTATGAGTGTGGGGGATGTTGAGTATGACAAGGTGAAAGCTAGACTAGTTGAGCAAGCGAGGCGTATGGAAAGCGAGTGTTAAGTATAAGAGGAAGAATGAATTTGATGAGGCAAGAATGAAAGCTGGGGAAACCTTGTCACTGTATGCTTGTAGGCTGGAGACGTTGGCAAGGAAGAAGTTTGGGGATGATGGGATAGATGAATGTAAGGAGTTAGTACGGAAGTTGTTAGGGACAGTGCCAGATGGAGTTAGAGAATTTGTGAACTTGAAGCGGAAGGAGAAGAAAAGATGGACGAATGAAAGGTTGACTTGGGGAGAAATTTTGGAAATTGTAGAAGATTATGAGCTTGACAGGGTTATAAAAGAGAGCAGAAGTGTAAGTCTAAGGGCTGGGGTAGATGAGAGAGTACCAGAGTTAGGAAGCTTTAGGGATGCAGTGTTGAGGGGCCCAATGAGAATGGCCGATAGTGTAATAGATAGGAGTGTAAGAGCAAGTAATGTGGAGGTGCCAGTGAGGATGAATGGTGGGTTTGTAAGGGAACAACGGGTTGGACGGGTTAGGGATTAGTAGTGTACAAAGGGAAGGTCGATGAGTGGAAGTCTAGCGAAGTGTTTTAGATGTGGAAAGGAAGGACATACAAAGAATGAGTGTAGGTGGGCTTTAGGAGCGTGTTTCGGGTGTGGGCAATCGGGACATTTGGTAAGGGAGTGTACAAAAGATAGGGGGGTTAAATGCTACAGGTGCGGACAGGTGGGTCATATTGCTAATGGTTGTAGGGGTACCCGAGTGAATGTAATATGTGGCAACTGTGGTAAGAATGGGCATTATGAGAGAATGTGTTCAGAACCGAGAGCGAAGTGTGACGAATGTGGAATGGAAGGGCATGTATCAAGTGTATGTAGACGAAAGAGGGTGACTGTGACAGCGAATTCGGGAAACTGAGTGTGAAGGGGTTCAAATGGGTGGATCCTCCAGGATGCAAGCGGTGCGTGTGATGCATGTACGTGAGGGGTTGTTGCATGAGGGAGGATTTGCTGGAAAGACTGACGAGTGCATGAGTGTGCAAGTGTGTTGTAAGGGAGTAAGATTGATTGCCTTAGTAGATACCGGGTGTAGTATGAATGTCATATTTAAGAATGGATGTGAGAAATTGAGGAATACGTGTGAGATTAGGAATTGTCAGGGGGAAGTAAGAGGGATTGGAAATTTAGGGGTAGCAGTGGTTGGAAGAGTGTGTGAACGGTTAGAAATTGGGGGTGTAGTGATGGATGAAAGTGATTTTTGTGTGATTGAGAGTACGAATAATAAATATGACATTTTATTGGGATGTGAGTTTTTGAAAAAATGCGGGATGTTGGTCCGTCCTAGTATGAATGTAATTGAATTACATATGAAAGGTTATGTGCTTGGGGATTTGTATTTGGGGAAGGATGGTAGGGTTGAGCAAAAATTGTGGAAGAGAGTGCCTGTAATTGCGACAGAGAGGGTAAAAGTGCCACATGAGATTGGAGAAGTTGTGAGTGTGAAAGTGGCATGGCCGGATAGCCTCGGGATAGCCAACAATGATAGGTGTGAGTATGTGGTTGAGGGAATAGACATAAATAAATCACTCAGGGCAAATGTGTGTGTATATGATGGGGTTTTGAACATGGGAGATCCGAGGGTATATATAACGTCATTGCCGAGTGTCAGGAAGAAGCGAGTCCGAGGAATATGTGAGGGAGATTGCGTGGGAATATTACGTACGTTGGTGAATGTGAATGATGAGAGGTACGTGTAGGTATGGCAGGTGATGACAGGTGATTTGAAAGGAGCTAATGATTGGACGTATGAGGAGTTGAAAGAAAGAGTAAAGGTAGATGAAAATGTAAGTGATAACGTAAGAGAACGATTGAGGAGAATGTTGTGGGATAGGCAGGGGGCATTGAGTCGTGGTGACGAGGATTTTGGGGATCAAGCTTCCGAATTTAAAATAGTTCTGGAAGACGACACCCCCATATATCAGCGTCCCCGACATTTTTCTCCGTCTATCAATCGTGAGATAGAGGAGCAGTGTGAGGAGCTTGAGAGGGTGGGAGTGATTGAAAGGAGTACAAGCGCCTGGAATAGCCCCATTGTACCGGTACGTAAGCCAGATGGAAGTTTGCGAATGTGTGTGGATTATCGGAAGGTGAATGAAGTAACTGTGAAAGAGCGATTCCCGATGAATGTGGTGTCTGATTGTGTGTACAAGATGAATGGAATGAAAGTGTTTACAAAATTAGATCAGGTAAGGGGGCTATTACCAGATGCCTCTGGAGGAGGGGAGCAGGCATATTACGGGCCTTTTCTAGTAGTTCCTGCCACTACCAGTTCCGGAGATTAAGTTTCGGACTGGCTAATGCGCCTGCTGCCTTCCAAAGGGCAATGAATGTGGTTCTGGCTGGGTTTGATCACAAGAAGGTAACTGTTTTTATAGATGATATTTTGATTGCGAGTGAGACTGTAGAAGAGAATATGGAACTGCTTGAACGAGTGTTAGAAAGGTTGGAAGAAGTAGGAATAAAAGTAAAACTTGGAAAGTGTGCTTGGTTGGCTGGGGAGGTGGAATTCCTAGGGCATATGGTGAGTGGAAGAGGTGTAAGGAAGAGTGATAAGTTCGTGAACAAGGTAAGGGAATTTCCACGTCCCCGGACCTTGCGTGAGTTGAAAGGATTTTTGGGTTTAATTGAGTTTGGAAGGAAGTTTATAAAAGATTGTTCAGGGATCGGGAAACCACTTACTGAATGGACGGGGAAGAGAAATTGTGCAAGATTGAAATGGGATGAGCGAATGATCGAAGTGTTCGAGAGATTGAAAGAGGAGGCTGCAAGAGACGTGACGTTGGCTTTCCCGGACTATAGTGAGAATGCGAATAAACTAGAACTGTATACGGATGCAAGTAAATATAGTATGGGAGGATGCTTGGTACAAATGCAGAAGGCGAATGGGGGAGAACAATTGAGAGTAATTGCGTATGTGAGCAAGGCGTTTGGAAAGGCAGAGTTGAAATATTCGGTGATTGAAAAGGAATTGGCTGCTATAAGGTTTTGTGTGAAAGCATTGAAAGTATTTTTGTATGGGGTAGATTTGTGACACGGACGGACCATCGACCGCTAGTATATATGGTTAAAAAGGAGAGTGTGAATACTAGAATTGCGAGAACGATAGAGAATTTGAATGAGTTTAGTTTTAAGGTAGAGTATGTACAAGGTAGACAGAATATTGTTGCAGATGCTATGTCGCGTATGTGGACTGAACAAGATGATAGGGTTAGGAGCGACTGGGACCCGGACCAAGTACCTGTAGGATTTGTGGTAAAGCAACAGTATGTAGGGGAGAATCGAGTGTGGGAATGTCTGTTTGGGGGGTTGAGTAATTTGGAAACAAATGGGTTGATTGATGGAGTACCTGCAAGCATGAACGAGTTACGTGAAAAGGTGATGAATGAGATGCTGGAAGGAGGAGTGCGAGGAAGGAAGGGAATTAGATGAGGAGGAAAAGTTAGTGAAAGTGTTGTTGGTAGTGGCTGAAATGTTTAAAATTATAGTACGATTGTTCTTTGGATGGAATAGGCCGGTGGAGTATAAAGGAAGGGTGAATGAAAATGGTACAAATGTGATTTTAAATGTTCACTGTGGAAAGGATACTTGTAGCTGGCTGGTTAAGAAAGGTGATTGAGGGGAAAATGAAGGAATAAGGGGTAGGGTTGAGGATATCGTTGAAGATGAATGCGATGAGGATGGTTGTGAGGAAGCTAAGCAGGTGAATGTAGCTGTGAGAGCGTGTATGCATGAAGCGAAAGGTAAATTAGTAACGAATGTAGTGGTGAATCAGAGTGAACATTGTAGTTTGGTAGACATGGGAGCACAAGTGTCGTTAGTGAGTAGTACAGTAGTTAGTGAATTGGAAAGGTGCGATTGGGATATAAAAAGAAAATCAACGAGTGTAAGGATACATGGTTTGGGACAAGGGAGTGTGTTAGTATGGGAGGAGGTACAATTAAAAATTCAGTTAGAGGGATTTGAAATAATACATAATTTTGTAGTCATGGATGAGAATGATATGCCAACATGTTTTTTTATTAGGAATTGATTTTATGAGAATGCATGATATAAGTGTGGATGTCGGGAGGGGAATTTTAGGAAAGGGCGGCAGGGAAATAACGAAGGTTAAAGGGAGGATGTGTCTAAAACTAGTTTTGTAGGTATGGTAGATATTGCAAGGAGTGAAAATGATTTGTTGAGTGAAGAGGAAATTAAGCAGATGCAAAATCAGTGCATGAAAATAAATATGTTAAGAGAGTGTGTGAGGGGTGTAAGAGTAGGAAGTTGGCCGTCTGAGTTAGAAGTGTATAAACGAAGTGCTAAGAGATTTGTTGTATGTAAAGGTATAGTTTATTTTTTGCATCAGGAAGGAATGTGGGATGGGGAAGTGTATGTGCCAGTATTTTCGGAAGACGCAGCCATGGGTATGTGTTTATTGGTGCATGATAGGTTTGGGCATCTGGGGAAAAATAAATTATGGGAATGTATGAGAGAGAGATTGTATGTGCCTGGATTGAGTAAAATTTGTGTGGATGTAGCGATTACGTGTGCGGACTGTCAGAAGGGTAAGTATCAAAGTGTGCATGTGAATCCACCTGTGTTGCGATTGCAGATGAAAGAGTTATTTGAGATGGTTGTGACTGATTGTGTGTCGTTGCCTGTGACTGCTAGAGGACATGTGGGAATGGTTGTAATGGTAGATCATTTGAGTAAGTTTGCATATGCGGTAGCGATTCGGAACAAAAAGAGTGAGACTAGCGAGAATGGTGGGTCAAGTGATGTTGCCAATGTGTGTGTGCAAGCCGACCCGAATGTTGAGTGACAGTGGGCCTGAATTTGTTGGATGGGAGTTTGAGCAAATGTTGCGTGATTGGGGCATAGAGCATGTGTACTCTCGCCGTATATGCCCAGTGCGAATGGATTGGCGGAACGAATGGTGAGAACGTTGACAGAGATATTACGTATGATGAGTGAATGTGATAATGATTGGGATGTAAACGTTGGGCGAGCGTTGTGGGTATACAACGCCACCGTGCATAAGGGTATTGGTATGTCTCCGTGTCAATATGTATTAAATTTTGAAAAGGTAGTGAGACCGAGATTGGGTATATCTGAGAATGATAGGGAGGTATGGAAGAAGGCGCATGAGAGGTTTGAAAGTTACAAGGTGGGCGAGAAAGTGTTGAAAGAAGTAATCGAGAAAGGGCGGTTGAATGTAAATAAAGTGCGTGAAAAATTTGAGGGTCCGTATGAAGTGTTGGAAGTTGGTCCCAGTGGGCTTAGTTATGTTGTAGGGGAAGCATGTGTAGATGGTAGTGTGAGAGAAATGCGAGCGCATCATAACCAACTGCGTAGATGGAAGGATGTACCGGAATATGTGAGAGAGAATGGGGTGTATAAATGGTTGAAATCGAATGTGGGTGAACCAAGTATGCATGAGAGCTTGTGTATGGAGGATCAGCAATTTGTTTTGATAGAGTATGTTAGGAAGCGTAAGAAAGGGAAGAACGTAAGTGAACGGAGTGATCGTAAGTTGTGTGATAGGGTGTGAATGCCAAAGTGAAAATGAGTGATAAAGTGTGTATACGGATGAATGGGATGGTATGAATAGAATGTATAGCATATGCGGGTTTGATATAACTGAGTTGACTGAACGTGTAGGGGTAAGTGAACGGTTGGAGGTGAGCGAAAGTGTAAGAGTAAGAGAGCGTAAGCAGTGATAGACGAGTGATTGAAAGCATGAATGAATCGTTGCAAGAATTGGAAAGGTCAATGAGCAAATGGGATGGGTTAGTTGAAGAATTGGGGAGGTATTTGGGAACGAGTTAGAGGGTATAGATGAGATTGTGGATGAAATTGAGAGTGGTAATAGTGAAGAAGATAGCGTGAATCTGAGAGAGAATGGAGGAGAAAATGTAAATCTGAATGTTGCTGGAAGAGAGAGCGAGTCTGAGAGAATGATTGCGTGCCCATGAACGCGTTCTAAAGGACCTGCTAGTGAGCATCCATGGGTGTTACGTAAGGCGATTTGAATGCAGTGTGAAAGGTGTTGGTTGGGAAATGCTAAAAGGGGGAGAATTATAGAGGGATGAATAAATTTGTTTGTATTTAGCATTTTGTAAGAGAACGTTTTGAGAGAGAGAGAGAGAGAGAGAGAGAGAGAGAGAGAGAGAGAGAGAGTGTGTAATGGTCGTTGGTGAGTGCTTCGGTTGTTGGAAGAGGGATGAGGTCGTTAGTTTGTTTACAGCGCTGTCTGTCTGTGGAATATGTGAAGGATTTTTCGGTTTTGGAGTGAGTCTTGAGTCAGAGCTAGTGCCGGTCAGTCGTTTGGTCTTGGACAGTTTTTTTTTGTGTGCTTTTTGAGAGTTGTTGGTTTTTCTTGTTAGTGTGCTGTTCTTGTTGCGTATATAGGTCTATCTTCTTTTTTTATGTTTCCTTGTTTTGTTTGTGTGGTTTTGGGTGCTGTGTTGGCGACCGTGGATGCCTTACTCCATCTTCCAGCAACCGAGGATCAGGGTGAGTGTTGTGTACTGTTTTTTGTGGTTTTGAATTCCGCCACAATCAGCAGGCCATAATAGGTCCAACTGAGATCACAGGCGTCTACCAAACATTATCTCTGCTGATGACACACCTGTAGTAGTATGAGGAGTTAACCTATAGTTTAATAGAAATTGGTCCAAAGTTTCCTGTATAGGTGACTTAGAAGTACAAAGTGCCTTCTTCAGAGTTTGCACCATTTTTTCCTGCCAACCCATTTGTAGAGGGTTTGTATACTGAAGTGGTAATATGTCTAATACCACCATTCTTACAAAAATCCTCAAACTCCTGAGAGATAAAACATGGCCCATTATCAGAGACAATTGAAATAGGGAGATCAAACTGTGAAAAAGAATGCTGTAAACACTGAATTGTCTCCTTAGCAGTACAGTAGTACCTGAAGTACGATACGCATCCACCCATTTAGAGTGTGTGTCCACTAACACAAGAAAATACCGCCCACCTGCAGGTCCAGCGTAATCAACGTGAAGTCGATGCCAAGAATGAGTAGGCCATTCCCAAGGATGAGTTCTGCCTTAGGCAGCATTGCTCTTAGAGATAAACACTCAGGACATGAATTCGTCAAACTTTCCAAGTCACGATCTAGCTTAGGCCACCAAAAATAACTACGTGCAAGCTCTTTTATATGCATAAAACCCAAATGTCCCATGTGTAGTTCTGCTAACAAATTAGCACTTAGTTTAGTTGGAATGAATACTCAAGGTCCATAAAACAACCATTTTGTGGAGAAAGTTCATCCCTTCTCCTGATGTAGGGAGTAAGTTCTGCATCTTTTAAAGTCTTAGTATTTGTAGTCCAGTCTAGCTCACAAAAGCACAAAAATTAGCTAGTGTAAGATCCTTACGAGTTTGCTCCTTGATATCAGCACTAGTTGCAGGTAAAGTTTCCAGGAAACTTACTAAATTAATCCAATCAACTGGTACTGGGGTAGAGTCTGTAGCAGACATTAGGGGAAGACCACTTAGAGCATTTGCAGTACCTAAAAGTGTACCTGACAGATGACAGAGTGTGAATTTATAAGACTGGAGGAGTAGTAAAGCCCAACGTTGAATCCAACCTGAAGACATAGGAATACTCTTATCAGGTGAAAAGATTCCCAACAGGGGTTTGTGATCTGTCACAACTGCGAAATTACTCTGACACCACAGGTAATAGTGAAACTTGCTTAAAGCAAATACAATAGCACGGGTGTCTTTCTCTACTTGTGCATAGTTATGTTCTGCTGAAGTTAGCATGTGCAAAGCAAAATATATAGTCTCTCCACTCCATCCACCAAATGACAAAGAACAGCTCCAATACCATGTGAGCCACCGTCTGCAACAACTGTGGTAACTTTGGATAAAAAAGCACGAGAGCACTGGAATTCGTGAGTGTCTTCTTACACTCTGAAAATGTAGAGTCTTGTTCTGTACACCATACCCAAGGAGTTTTCACTTTTAGCAGCTGATTTAAGGGTTCCAACATACAAGATGCTTAAGGCAAAAACCTCATATAGAAGTTAAGAAGTCCTAGAAAGACTCGCAACTGAATGACATTAGTGGGGCAGGAGCCTTTGCATTAGTTTGGACTCTTTCCTTAGCAGGATGAATGCCTTCCTGGTCAATCATATGCCTAGGATGCCTTCCTGGTCAATCATATGCCTAAGTATGAAACACTAGTAATGCCAATAGCACACTTCTCTAAGCTTAACCTTAGACCAGCAGTCTGCAACGTCGCTAAAACCCGCCTTAGACACTCATTATGCTTGGCCTCAGTAGCACCTGTTATTAGAATATCATCCAGAAAGCAAAATACAACAGGGATATCCTTCAACAACTCCTCCATAGCCCGCTGGAAAATTCCTGGAGCCGCTGAGATCCCAAAACTTAACTGGTTATGCTGAAACAACCCTCTGTGAGTATTTACTACTGCATACTTCTTCGAGTCCTCATCATGGCATAACTGAGCATATGCTTGGCTCATACTGAGTTTCGAGAATACCTTATCTCCAGCCAAACCACTCAAAAAGTCATCAAGTGAAGGAATAGGATATGTGTCATGCCTAGACGCACGATTTACTGTGAGTTTATAGTCCCCACATAATCTGATTTTGTTATTAGGTTTCAAAATAGGTACCACTGCTGCGGCCCATGGGCTATTAGTCACAGGAGAAATAATATCCTCCTTCTGAAGTCGGTCAAGCTCCAGATCAACCTTACCTCGCAGTGCGTATGGAACTGTATGTGCTTTACAAAACTTAGGTGGTACTGATGGATCAACTTCAATAGCAAATTTAGGTTCCTTATAGCAACCCAAACCTTCTGAGGACAAGTCCAGAAATTCATTCTTAATAGAATTGGCCATAGCAGAGATGCTGTGAATGTTATCCAACACCCCAAGCCCCTTTATAAGATCCCCACCTACCAAGCAAGGACCTTCACCATTGACAATAACGACACTAGCGGAACTCACCTTAGAACCATTTTCAAGTTTAGCAGAGACATCAGTCTAGCCAGCCACCTCAAGAGCAGCACCACCATACGCCCTTAGACTAACCGTAGATGGGTTAAGTACCAGACGTTCCAAAGCTACAGGCCATAACTGCTCATACTAACTTTGAGATATAAGAGTACAGGCAGCACCAGTGTTCTACCTCCATTGGAACATGTACCATATTTAGCAATACACCAAGAATTATAGGATCAGTCCTCACTGCAGCAACAGAATGGAAATAACCATAACACGGATCTCCCGCAGATTCATTACACGGACCACCCTCCATAGAGAAATTTACACTGCTCTTAGACTGAGCTTTTGGCAAAGACTGCTTAGATTTTACCTGAAAACCCACTTTCTTGATGTGACCTTTCTGCTTACGTGCATGACACACAGCATTCTTAAAAGGACAGTCCCTTTTCCAGTGTAACTTACAACAACCTGTATAGGGAGTCTTCGGAATATTAGGTCCAACACTAGGATTAGAATCTGAAGGTTTAGCACTACCAACAGAATGGTTCTTAGCATTACATGTAAAAGTCTTCTTTGGATCCATTGGGGACCATGGTACATGGTGTACCACTCACCATCAGCTTGTACGTCCTTCGACGCAGCTTCCCTAGCTGTGGTCACGCCAACAGCCTTCTCAAAGGTTAATTCAGATTCAGCCAACAACACCTGCTGAACCTTATCACTGGCAAGACCCATTACAAACCTGTCGCGTAACACCTTGGACAGAGTTGCCCCAAACTTGCAAGTATGGGCCAGTACCTTTAGCACTTCAACAAAATTGTCAACAGACTCTCCTGACTTCTGAGCATGAGAATAGCACTTAAAACGCTCGTAGATAAAAACAGGTTTAGGTATATAGTGTTTATGCAGTCTCAATTATCTGCTTATAAGTGCTCTCTTCAGGCGTCTGGAGAAAGAGTAAATCTCTAGCCAAACCAAAAACCTTTAGCCCTGCCAAAGTGAAGAATGTAGCAACTTTCGGTAGAACTATATAGTAGCTCTGCGGCGGCGACTACCTTCTAACTTAACTTTTTCTACAGTTTTTTGGTTGCTAATTATGAATTTACCTTTAATTTTTGGTGCTCGAGTGTAATTAACCTGTAATTAACCCCTGAACTCCATCCAACAAGGCGTTTCCATACGCGATCTTCACAAGACAGAGCATGGGTACGTCTGTTTCGAACGGTTCATATCCCTTCCGGCAAGTGCAATAACTTGTTAACATATGGGTACCCAACCCCCACCCCCCGGGCCAGTACTAAACACAGCGAAGGGACATTCCATTTGGCCGACAACAAACAGATGCACCGCCAGTATCAGAACCCCTAAAAGTGCAGAAAAAATCAGCTGAAAAGGTAAAAACAGGTGCAGAGCTAATATATAGAATTACCCACCTTTCTTAGTATCATTAATTTCATTGGCTATGAAATATATATTAACCCTACTACAATAGGAGTCAAAATCCTCCTCTGCTTCCCTGTGTGGATTAACAGAACCAATCATACATCCCATCTTCACAAATTGAGTACAGACCTCACCAAGCCTCAAAGACAACAGCAATTATAGCAGTACACACTAGCCTAACCTCGCTAACGTTAGTCTAACAACCCAGCATAGCCACCAAATACAGAGCACAGGATTTACCCCACATAGGAACAGAACTGACCTAACTTAGCCTACAGCCCACAAAATAAACATTAACCTTGCCTATGACACAAGTTTACTACAATAGAACAAACTTACCGTAGTAGGCTAAATAGTACAAAATAAGCATCTAGCCTAGGACAGCAGCTAACAACAACCCTACCACTTAACCTCTGACAAAGACCAAAAATCACGCGCACCTGGACCCCGTACTCGTCGCCAATTGACTGCGGTATACACCCTCACCTACCTACCCAATGTCAAGCAAGGATCAGTTACAGTTAATGTAGGGTAATATAACATAGAACAGGCTACTCACGGTACAGTACATTTCTAGACAGGATGACTGCAGAAGCCGGATGGAAGCCTAGCGAGTTTCAACACGAACAGTGTCAATGTCCTTTATCAATGTGATACACAGACACAGAGATTCCTATTGAGGCAATTTGTGGGTCACTTTTCGGAAGACTCCAGCCAGCCATTTCGAAAGGCGCCAGCTAGCCATTTTTGCATGAAAACCCATTTTGGGTTTTTCATGCAAAAATGCCCAGGAAATGATAGGGCATAAAATACCAAACTATCGTAACGTAGGAGTGTGCACTGGTTACATTTTTGCCGTATTAGTATTAGATATGGAGGAGTGTCATACCTTATAAGTCGTAATTTGATTAATTATTTTTCTCTGTTATTAAGCATTTCCGAAGGTTGTCGTATTGAGAAGAAATTTTTTGTTTTGATGTGTTTTACCCAAGAAAAATATAAATTATAAAGTGTGAAGTGGCTGGAGTCTTCCGAAAAATAACCCTTTTATGATATTAGGATACTGTAATAAAGTATTGTAAATGCCAGCGCCTGTTAGCCTGGACAATGGTTAATGACGTCATTATTAGAGGAGCTTCTTAGAAGATGGCATTTCTAGTTGGCAGGCATGTGCGTTATGTTCAGAAGTCCTTGTCAGTCGAGACATTCAATCTTCCTTAGTGTTTATTATAGGAAAGGTAACAAAATGAGACAAAAATATTATGATACTGCATATATATATATATATATATATATATATATATATATATATATATATATATATATATATATATATATATATATATATATATATAAGCTGACCAACTTGGCGCTGCCTGGAAAATCTCTGAATGACAACTAGTAAACTCTCTCTCTCTCTCACTTTCCCCCATGCCTGTTAAGATAGTTGCTTCAGTTACATTGCCCAGTATTTTTGACATTTTATATCTCACCACTTCCCACCCTCCATTCCTATCAGGGCTGAACTTGGACTTGAGGGGCATCGGGAGTGTCTCTAGTCATCCCAGCGATCTTGAAAACTATGGATTAGACTCTAGTATCTGTCATTTTTTACGTTTTATATCCCACCCCTTCACAAACGACCCCCTCCTGTTGGGGCTGAACTTGTAAGAGCCTGACGCCGTCTCTTCCAAACACGTGTGTGTGCGTGTGTTCGTTGTCCATCGGAGTGGACAAGACAACAGGAGCATCTTGTTTTCTTTCTCAGTAAGGAACTACCAATAAACCAGTAAACACCCAGCCAGTATGTCACTCGATTCCCCATCCTTACACTGGTGACCCCGGAGTGACCCGAAGGACCCGGCCGACCCAAGATGATGACCCACCCACCGACAGACACATCATCGCTGCTTCCCGCCATTCCCGAGTTCTCAGTAGAAGTCCGACCCTCCGAGATGACCCACCCCACCCCCGGAGCCCTGGATGCCTCCTCCAGGAAACCTGAAGCTGCCCCCGCACTTGTACTGGACAAGCTGACCAACAAAGGGCCAGCCAATGTCATCCTTCAGCCTGCTGCCGCCCCTTTCGAGCTGGCTACCAAGGAGCAGCCACCGCCATCCTTCAGCCCTCGAGCCGGCCACTGAAGGATCATCCGATGTCACCCTTCAACCCGTTCCTGTCCTCCTCAAGCTCCTGCCAGCTGGCGCCACCCTTCAGCTTCCTACCCGCCCCTAGCCCAAGCCCTTTGAGCCAAACTACAATTGTCGGCAAGACAATTTCCTCATTGATGCCTCGCTTTGGGGGGGGGGAGTATTGTAAGAGCCTGTCACCGTCTCTTCCAAACAACCGCACCACACCTTCTGCCTGAGCAGTCGTCTCCGCAGCCAGGCCAATTAATCAGACGTTACCCACGTCTTGGGAGAGAGTATTTGTAAGAGCCTGATGCCGTCTCTTTCCAAACACATGTTTGTGCATGTTAGTCCCATCGGAGGGACGATACAACAGGAGCATCTCGTTTTCTTTCTCAGTAAGGAACTACCAATAAACCAGTAAACACCCAGCCAGTATGTCACTCAATTCCCAGTCCTTACAAACTTGGACTTAAAGGGCATTGGGAGTTTCATTATTCATCTCAGCAACTTCAAAAACTATGGATTACACTAATATCTGTAGTTTTCAGTTATTTTTACACGTCACCACTTCCCACTTCTCTTCCTATCGGCACTGAACTTGGACTTGAAGGGCGTCAGGAGTGTCACTATTCTTCTCAGTGACCTTGAAAACTATGGATTAAACACAAATATATGTTGTTTTCAGTTATTTTTACATATCACCCCCTTCCTATCAGAGCTGACCTTGGACTTGAAGGGCATCAGGAGTGTCACTATTCATCTCAGCAACCTCAGAAACTATGGATTAGACACTAATATCTGTCGTTTTCGATTATTTTTACATGTTAACCCCCTCCCTTGGACTTAAGGGGTATCGGGAGTGTCACTATTCTTCTCAGGGGCCTCAAAAACTATGGATTATGTCGCGAAAAAATTCAATGCACGGGATTTATTCGCTTCAAACTCCCGCCGATTCTGCAGGGTCTCGCAGGATGGGGAACATACTGGTCAGGGCGAGTAATGAACATGAATGTTATTGCAAATTTTGTTCAAATGCACGTACCGCTGCAGTATGCAATGTCATGTTTCGTCTGGTTGTTTGAGTGAGTTGTTGTGAGTTTGGGGTTCTTAAACCCAAGTAACTGGAAATGAGTCAGGCTAGTTGGCAGCAGCCTGGACAGGGAACTGGGACTCTTAGTGCCATTGTTTTGCCCTTGCCTCCAGAGATCTCGTAGCGAGCAGATGTGTCTATTTGGGCTCCCAAAAGGTTGGTGTGAAGTCTGGGACTGTGAGTGCTCCTTTGGAGTTGTAGCTTGTAATGAAAGTGGATGAATGAGAGTAGGCTGACGGTTTGGATGTTTGTGTGCTGCGGTGGTAATGTGGCAATTATAATTAAATTTCAGTGATTTCTTTGGTGGCCCACGTGTCTCTTATTGCAGGCATGGTAATTGTAAATTCGTTGTTGTGCTTTTGTTGAAGTCTTTGTGTGTTTGTTGTGTGAGGGTGATGATTGGGTTTTATTTTTGTAAATAAATCATAAAAACCTGGTACATGTCTCATTTGTTCTGGCATGGGGGCTAAGTCACTATCGTAAATCGTGGGTTGATCGTGCAGACTATTGCACAACGAAAAAATCAGTGCATGTCAAGGAAATTCCCGACACTTTAGTGGTCCTTCAAACCAGATCAACCCAAGTGCTAGTCCCCCGTGGGAGGTTGAGCAAGGCATGGTGTTTAGTTTTGCTGGTAGGGCACTCACAGTTGCCAGCCCATTGCCCGAGAGTTAGGGCGTAGATATTGAAATTTATCATAGGCCTGGAGGCCTGATAGCTAGCCTAGAATCTAGCAAGCTTTCCTTCTGGAACAGAAGGTATAATTTAGCTGCTGTGTAAACCAAATAATGAGACTCATCTGAGGCGAGCAAGTACGCCAGATTTAGATAAGAGGACAAGGGCTGTGTATTGCTTTAATTGTTTGGTGCGAGTAATATAACATAACTTGGGCTTGTGTTATTTCCTTCCAGCCCCTTTATGTTGTTTGCTAAGTAAACTTCTTTTTTAACCTACAGATTAATGTAAATAAATAGTTACCCTCCCAAACATTCACAAAATGGCAGACAGCAACAAAGCCCAAATGGAAGCCATCTTGGGCCTCCTGGATAATAATCTGGTCCATGCTCAAGGGATACTTCTCGAGTCACATTATGTCACTGTGTATCAGAACTTGTTAAACAGAATTCAAGCTGATGAACAGCAATTGCAAACTTTGTATATATCTAACCCAAGCAAATTAGAAACATTAACACATGATCAAGTGCAGCAGTCATTCAGTAAAGCAGTGGGAGTGACCAGGCTACTTATGAGCCAAATCAAGACACTTACACCCACAAACCAACCCACAACCTGATTGCCTAAATTGAAGGAATTGCCTCTGCCCACGTTCAAGGGAGAGAAGAGCGAGTTCAATAATTTACTAGAATTATTTGACGTACACTCGGCAAGGAAAGTGAGGATACAGTTTTTTTAAATCTTTGGACCTATATTGCTCAATAATGAGACATCTGGCAACTTTAGAAAGGGGATGAGCTTCAGTCTTACTGTGTTTGTTTTTTGCTTGACCTCCTATAACTTTCAGTCATATTCTACAGTTCTGAAATCATTGATACTTAAATGCAGTAGTAAGCTTTACAGTATTCGTTCAAGTTGTAATTTGCAGTGACAGTTCTGAGCAAAATGAACACTTTCGATATAACCTACCAAGTAACCTTACACAAATGAATTTATGACACCACAATGAAAGGAATGCTTGCATAATCGGAAACGCGGTCTTCCATAATGAAATCAAGAGTTAAATTTCAGCAATGTCCCACGAAAAATGTGGGGAACAATAAAGGAATGAATGCAATGTTATGATGAGAGAGAGAGAGAGAGAGAGTTGCTGTTGCGTAAGCCTAGGCCTATATGTGGAGCTACTCATTTTATTATTTTTTTTCTTTTAGAGATTGAGCGATACCATATTTGTATAGTATGTTTTAGCAATGGAGAGAGAGAGAGAGAGAGAGAGAGAGAGAGAGAGAGTTGCTGTTGTGTAGCCTAGGCCTACATGTAGAGCTACTCATTTCATTATTTTTTTTCTTTTAGAGACTGAGCAATACTATATTTGTACAGTATGTTTTAGCAATGGAGAGAGAGAAAGAGAGACTATGGCAACATCAAGAAACATCCAGTTACTTGTGTTTTCCCGCCGAAGTTATCGCGCTACTCCACACATCATAGAGAACGCTCTTGCAGATTTAAATAGATTTGGTCAACCTACCCTAGCTGTCACAACATTTGCTGCCATTAATTCCAGCTGACCTTTAACACCGTGAAATTCAAATATGAATGTGTAAAAATTAAAGAAATTATCATTACCTCGTATGATGATGCAATAATAAGCCTGTCCATAACGGAAAACGAGTAAATATTGCTGTTCTGATAAACAGTACTACCCCGAGATATCCACACTATCTTTTAGATCTCTATGAACGAAGTCATCTGAGAAATTCTGATTACTTCGGACATGCATGGTGTTTTTAAGTATCTGAGCGTTTTTGTTTTGCAGATTTAACATATATGATATAATTTGCATTGTATTTTCATATTCTAGATTAAATTTACTGAGATTATGTGTTTTCTGTAAGAAAAAAATTAAAATTTGATGAACGAAATCTAATGAAAACTGTATCCTCACTTTTCTTGCAGAGTGTACATGTCCATACATGCATGGAAATTGATAACATGGCGAAGTTCACGTATCTGTTGGGATCCCTGGATAGCGAGCCACTTAGAGTGGTAGCCTACAGTCTCTAAGTGTAACGGCAGGAAATTATAAAGTAGTGTGGGAGTTCCTGAAAAAATATTATGGGAACGACCATCAGACCTTGATAATCTTGCATCGGCGGTTAGCTTGTAAGAGGTGCAAAAGAAACGAGCAGGTAAAAGTTACTGCTGGTTTATTACAGATTCAGGCAGTTTATACAGCAGCCAACTGGCGCCGAACCGCGGAAGACAATGACATTGAGGGTGACCTGAGGTCAAAAACAATTAACAATAATATACGGCGAACAAGTACAATTTACAATACAAAAACATACAGAACTCCAATATGGATACAGTCTTGATGCCTGCGAATAAAGAAACATACGATACATAATTTGTGACAGTTGGACAAATGCATATAAAGTTGGAATGGTAGAAAATGCGTGACCTGGCATGTTAGGCGTGACGAATTGAGTGCGAAGAAAGTGGGAAGTCACCAAAGAAAACTTGCTCAGCGGAGACTTAATTAATGACGCCTTCGAAGCACACCGCGGACGTCGATATGGTGACTTTACAAATACTCCCACCCCAAGACGTGGGACATGTCTGACTAATCTGTGTATCTGCTGGGACGCTGAAGGGTACCACGGCTTCTTGAGGACAACGGAGGGGCCTCCCATGCGTGAGGGTGCTGGGCTGCTGGTGCGGGCGGGCCCTTCCTGGGACGGCCGCGCGCCCGCTGTTTGCGGGGGCCTGGGCGTGGTGAAGGGCGGCTGGGCGGGGAAGGCGCTGCCGTGACGTCGGTGCTCTCCTCCAGGAAGGCGGGCTTTAACCAGTCTATTGAAACCCAATCGTTCCTCCCAGGGAGTGCCAGCAGGAACGCCTTGCTGTTCCGCTCCAGCACGCGGAAGGGTCCCCTGTAGGGCCTGGTTAGTGGCGGGCGGACGGCGTCGACCCTGATGAAGACGTGGGTGGCGGATGACAGTTCTGGCGGTGTGAAGGTGGCCAGCCTGCTGGCGTGCGTGAGCTTGCAAGGGGCGAACTTGCCGGCCACGTCGCGGAGCCTCTGTAGTGATGGGATGTGGCGATCTTGTCACAAGTTCGCCCGGGACCACGAGGGGCTCTCCGTAGGTTTTTTCGGCTGCGGACGGGGTGCCGTCGGCTCTGGGGGTGGTTCTCAAACCGAAGAGGACCCACGGCAGCTGATGTTTCCAGTCCTCGGCGTGCAGCGGGCCATGAGGGACGCCTTCAGGGATTTGTGGAACCGCTCGACTAGGCCGTTGGCCGCTGGGTTGTACGCCGTGGTGGTGTGATGCGAGGTCCCCAGCAGCTGAGCCAAGGCGGACCATAATTCGGTTGTGATGTGGTCTGGGACGCCGAAGCGGCTAACCCAACTGGAAAGCAGGGCCTCGGCACATGCGCTGGCGGTGGCTTCTTGCATAGGTGTGGCTTTGGGCCACCTTGTCGAGCGGTCTACCACCGTCAGGAGGTATCTGGACCCGCCTGATGGGGGAAGGGGCCCGACGACGTCGACATGAATGTGGCTGAAGCAGCGCTCTGGCTGCGGGAACTCGCCTACCCCGGACTGCGTGTGACGTCCCATCTTGCTGGTTTGGCACTGCAGGCACTGTTTCGCCCAGGACGTGGTGTCCTTCTGCACCCCATGCCAGACGAACTTTTTTGAGAGCAGCTTGGCCGTAGTTCTGCCAGAGGGATGTGAGAGGCCGTGAATTATGTTGAATACCTGGCGGTGGCGTGAGGCTGGAACCAAGGGGTGGGGCTGACCCGTACTGATGTCACACAGGAGACTTGGGCCTCCGTGGGCAAGGGTCACGTCCTGCCACTTAAGGAACGTGATGGCGGTGCGGTAGGCTGGGGTTTCTGGGTCAGCAGCCTGTTCTCTGGCGAGGTCTTGGTAGTTTACTCCGAGCTGCACTGCGTTCAACTCGACTCTGGAGAGGGCGTCTGCTACAGGATTTTTCCTGCCGGGGAGGTACCTGACAGAGCAGGTGAATTCGGCTATGGCTGAGAGGTGGCGCTGCTGCCTGGAAGACCATGTGTCCCCCTGCCTAGTGAAGGTGTGAACCAATGGCTGGTGGTCCGTGAAGATTGTGAAGGGCGTTCCCTCCAGGAGGAACTTGAAGTGCTGGACTGCGTGGTACATCGCTCAGAGTTCCCTGTCGAAGGTGCTGTAGCGGGTCTCTGCGGGATTGAATTTCTTGCTGAAGAAGGCGATGGACTGGGGGGCGCCGTTGATGACCTGCTCCAGGACAGCACCACAGGCGACGTTACTGGCATCCGTTGTTAGCTGGAGAGGGGCCTTGGGATCCTGGTGTGCCAAGGCGGTTGCCTCGGCGAGGGCGGCGTTTGTCAGGGAGAAGGCCTGCTGCTGGCTGGGTCCCCAAGACAGGGACTTTGGTTGGCCTTTGAGAACTTCCGTCAGGGGGGCTGTGGTGTGTGCGATCCCAGGGATGAACCGCCTGTAGAAGTTCACCATCCCGAGGAACTCCTGGACGGCCTTGACGGAGGTGGGGGTTGGGAACCTGTTTACGGCTGCTACTTTTGATGTGAGTGGGTGGACGCCTGCCAGGGGATACCTCGTGGCCCAGGAAGTCGGTTTTCTGGACACCGAAGGTGCACTTGTCAAAACAGAAGACGAGGCCATTCTCTTGGAGGCGCCGCAAGACTGCCCGGATGTGCTGTTGGTGTTCACTGTGAGACATGGAAAATATGAGGATGTCATCAATGTAGCAGACGCAGAATTTCAGGTCCCCGAGGATGCTTCCATGAGCCGCTGGAAGGTCGCCCCGGCATTCCTCAATCCAAAGGTGGAGAAGGTGAACATGTAGGACCCGAACGGCGTGATGATGGCGGTCTTTGGTATATCCTCTGGTGCGACAGGTACCTGAAAGTATGATTTAAGAAGGTCCAATTTAGTGAATACCTTGGCTCTGTGAAAGGAGGCCGTGAGGTCCTGCATGTTGGGCAAGGGGTAGTGGTCGGGCTCCGTTGCAATGTTGAGACGTATGTAGTCGCCGCAAGGTCTCCAGGAGCTGTCCGGTTTCTGCACCATGTGGAGGGGGCGAGGCCCACGGGCTGGAGGCCTTTCTGCAGATTCCCGTCCGCTCCATCTCTGCGAATGCCTTCTTCGCCTCCTGAAGGCGCTGTGGGGAAGCCTTTGGAACTTCGCATATATCAGGGGGGCCTTTAGTTGTTATGTGGTGGTATATGCCATGTTTGGCTGGGGCCCCGGGGACTTGTCGAAGTTCGGGCTTGAACACTTCGGGGAACTCTGTCAGCAGGTGTGCGTACTGGTGGGGGGCGACAGAGCTGATGGTGGGTGCCTTGGGTCCTGCTGTTAATGGGAGAGACCGGCAGGAGTCAGTATCGAGGAAGCGCTTACGCCCCACGTCGACTAGCAGGCCAAAGTGCGCCAGGAAGTCCGCCCCCAGGAGCTGGGTTCCTACGTCCGCGACGATGAAGTCCCAGGAGTAATTCTGGCCAAGGATGGAGATCGACAGGGGCCTGGTGCCGTAGGAGAGGATGGGGGATCCGTTGGCGGCCGTCAGGAAGGCGGCCGGGTCTGGTTTCTGGCTGCGGTCCTCCCTGGATGCCGGGAAGATCGATCTAAAGGCCCCTGTGTCGACCAGCATCATCCTGCCGGAGATGGTGTCATGGACGTAGAGGCCTACTGTTCTGGGCCCCTGGGTTTTTCGGTTGCCATGGCGGTTTGTCCTGCTGGCCGCTGCCACCCCCGTTTTTTTGAACGGGTGAACGAGCAGGGTGGCAGGCAGTTTCGAGCGTCTTTGCCGAACCACTTGTGGTAGCGACAGAGGCCCGGGGAACTCCATTTGTTGTGGGGCGGTGGACGCCTCCTGGCGATGGCGTTGACGCCCTGCTCCATTTCTTCTTCCGGCTGGAAGAAGCTGACCGACTGTGTGGGCGCTTTTAGCTGCTGGGTGGCCTTCACGCAGTCCGTGAAGTGCTGCGCTGTTTCTATGAGGTCATCAAAAGGCATGGTGTAGGGGTGAGGAATCTGGGTGTGGACCTCTGGCAGGAGTTGGCGAAGGTAGATCTCCCACAGCAGGCTTATTTCCTGTCGCTTTTTCGTGCCGTCGAAATCTGGTAGTGAAAGAAGGTCCTCGACCATGCTCCATGCGTTTCTTGCGTTGAGGTCATGCCGTGGATTGACGGCAAGGTCAATAGCACGGGCGGCCCGATCGGCGATAGGTAGGGAGCACGTTTCGAGGAGGATCTTCTTCGCGACGTTGTATGTGAGGGGGTGTGTGTCGGGCACCCGCGAGACGAGTTTTCTGTATACCTCCTCCGGGAGGGCGTTAAGACCGTGTTGGCCTGCAGGATTTCGTCCGTCAGGTGCGCCACCCTGAAGTGGCTCTCGACCTTACGCAGCCACATTGTTGGGTTCCCCTGTATAAAAGGTGGTAACTTTATGGTCAGGGCGGGCCGCGACTGTGTTGCCGGGCCATGGAGTGTTCGGGGTGCTGGCATGGGTGTGGAGGGGCGGGAGAGCCTCGGTGCGGGGACGGGCGCGGGTGAGATGGGAGGAAGGTAGACCTCTGAGTCCATGAGGTCCGCGGTTAACTGCACGAATGAGGGGATGCCTGCGTCCATGCTCGCTCTCTGCCCTCTTACTGGAGTGGGGTACTCACGTCAGAACGCACTTTCGTGCGCTGTGTGGGTCCGTTAGTGATGCTGGTGGGTTTGCCGACGAGAGTCAGCATGCTCAAACACTGGTTACAGCGCCGAATTTAGGCCGCTAAGAGCGTTGGAGAGTTCCCAGAGCCAAGACTGAGTCGCCGTGTCGGTCTGCTAATGGCTCCGGGATACTCTGTAAGAGGTGCAAAAGGAACGAGCAGGTAAAAGTTACTACTGGTTTATTACAGATTCAGGCAGTTTATATAGCGGCCAACTGGCGCCGAACTGCGGAAGACAATGACATTGAGCGTGACCTGAGGTAAAAAACAATTAACAATAATATACGGCGAACAAGTACAATTTACAATACAAAAACATACAGAACTCCAATATAGATACAGTCTTGATGCCTGCGAATAAAGAAACATACGATACATAATTTGTGACAGTTGGACAAATACATACAAAGTTGAAATGGTAGAAAATGCGTGACCTGGCACATTAGGCGTGATGAATTGAGTGCGAAGAAAGTGGGAAGTCACCGAAGAAAACTTGCTCAGCGGAGACTTAATTAACGATGCCTTCGAAGCACTCCACTGATGTCGATGTGGTGACTTTACAAGCTGATCTTTTTGTGCCGAAATGTAAATGTAAGGAATTAAAAGCTTTCTTTATTGAACTGACCGTACTGATCTCGCAAATCAAGAGACTGAGTGGGTCTGCATTGGACCAAAGAATGCTACTGAGCCTAATTTGTCAAAAATTGTCTCAGGGGCGAGTTTATCAGAAAGTCGTTGCGTATTTGCGAAAGTGTGATTTTGATCTAAATGAATTGTTCAGTGCACTTGATTTCCTTATTTGTAGCATATGATGCCCTTCAGAGGAGGGGGCGGGGAAGTCTAGATAACGAAAGTCAGAATCCCGTGTTAGACTCAAATGCTTCACGTAACAAAGCATGTCCATTTTGTAGTGGTAAATCATTCACCCTTTAATTTTACAGAGTATCCTAACGCTGCCACAAAGAAACGACAACTAGTCATATCGCAACATTGTTTTAATTGTTTTGCTAAAGGTAATAGCAGTAAGACTTGTAGCAGTAAAGTAAATTGTAAATTGTATAATGCCAGACACCACAGTCTCATTTGTGAAGATCGTAGTAGTGATAAGAGGCACAGCATGAGGTCGTCCAACCAACCTACCTCCAGATGTTGCCACCTCATGTATTATTGTCACAACCAGTAACTAATTGAGGGCAAGAACGCCCGGGGAATAGAACTAACGTAAATTTGGAATGCCCAGTCAAATAAAAAAAATGAGAAGCCATGTGTAAATGCCAAAACTGTAAAGAATCAGCCTTCAGCCGAGTTATCAGTAACTTTATCAAGTTATGGGTGAGGTAACAATTAATAAGTTATATCCAGACTAGTGGAAAATGGGCATCACTTCAACAAACACTGTAACTGTCTCTCTGGTTCTATTTTACCTAGATAAGTCTCAGGTGAACAAAGAGATACATCACTTACCTTGTACACATTCATTAATGTCTCTAATTACTGGTGGTCAAAATGAAACGCTGTGTTTTTTAAACTTTAAACTAACAAATTTATTTCTAAGTTCAAAAGTCATATGCAGAGTTCACAATCTCAAAAGATTTACTATTAATTGATCTAAGATCTAAGTATTTCTTAATCAAGTATAATTCACAAAACTTTAATTTATTAAGAAAGCAATTTGGTTAGGTAACATTCAAACCATTAACTATCACTCAAGTTTTAAACATATACCTGATTAATTAACTTAAACACCAACATTCACCAAAATATTACTGACTGGAATCCACATAAATATTCTCTGAAATCTCAATAACAAGTAGGCACTAACAAAATGTTAAGTAACCACCAGCACAAAACTTTGAAACACAGTAATTATAAAATTATAGTAATATGATAACACAGACATATAAGAATGAAATATGCAAAAATAGAAATATAGCCTACCAACCACCAAAAAATATGCTTAAAGATTATATCAATCTTTCAAAAGATTACCTTCACTTTAAAAAAAAAGGTTAAACTCACGTCTTTCTAAGACTTTCTCTAGATAATGCTGCCAAGTCACAAAGACCCAAACAGTGATATATATAATTAGCAGCAAGACACATTAGAACTCACAGTAACAGATATGTTCATCTCTTATCAAAATAATAATTCTCTTTCACCTAGAACATCACTTTAATTCTTAACATAACAAAACCAGTAAATTTCACTTTACCTTTTGTAATTATTACACCCTTACACACCTTCCACAATGCTTGCACAAAACAGTATTTCAGATCACCTCTTACAAAATGAACACACCCCTTGGGTGAGTTTTAACAGAACTTTTACAAACAGTAAGCAATTAGTAACCCTTATGTATATGAATGGGATTATTGAGAGAGAGAGAGAGAGAGAGAGAGAGAGAGAGAGAGAGAGAGAGAGAAGAGAGAGAAAACCTATTTCCAGCAGGGTCTGTTCCTGACTGAGTGCATCTCATACAGCACTCCTCTTAAATCTTCAAAGCCTCCCAGAATACTTGATACATAAAGTATACATACATTCATTATACATAGAGGTATACACATGTATGTATGGAATACATACACGGCTGGAGCTAAGTCCCAGAAGGAAATAGGCCAGGGCTCTTATCAATGACTGACATTTCCCATTCAGGGTTAAGCAGAAAAAGGTATTTTAGACCAAATTCTTGGTCAGCTGTCAACATGTCAACTTCGACTACCTCTCTCACTCATTCTCTCTTTTTCAGATTATGAAAAGATGATAGGCACAGACACAGCTAATAAACATGGGTTAGGCACACATGATAAATACATAATAGAGAATTCGCCTTATTGGCTGACAGCTCATCATGATAAGATAAGAGGGCTTTTTGCCTTCCTCCAAACAACTTCTTGGACACACCACCTGTGCAAACAGGATGCGGGAAATGCTAAGCCATAAGACCTTACCCTCTCTCTCCACAACACGGCCTGTTAAGAATTCGAGTTAACAACATTCAGTATATGTATTAATATATTAAACAAATGGAAAAAACATATCAAAACATTTTATATCAAAACATTTTAAGATTACAAGATACAACAAATTCATCTATAAGAAAAAGACATTTTAAAATCATATCATTACAACAAATGACGAATCTGCAACAAAACATCAACATCAAATTTTCACAGAGACACATTTAACACTTGTAGAATGGTTATATATATTATAACATATATATATAATATATATATATATATATATATATATATATATATATATATATATATATATATATATATATATATATATATATATATATATATATATATATATATATATATATATATATATATTTTATATATATATATATATATATATATATATATATATATATATATATATATATTTTACGATTTCACCTGGGAAAAGCTTATCATGAGCCAGTTATAGACTCTAAATGAATGATTTCGTTACTTACCTCAACATTTTTTAAAATACCTGACTGCTATTGATTCAGGAAATCATAAAAAAAAACAAAGAAAAGGGGAATATAATTGAGCTGAGGGCTCTACTCACAAGGCAGTTGTAAGCAAAACAACTTTAGGGTAAGTTTAAGATTACGTATATTTACATTAAATGAACAGTCAGAAGACAAAATGAACTATGTAGGCAGGTGAGGTCTGAGGGATTTATTATAACTATGAACCCTTGAAGGTATATCCTTCGATGTGACGATGCTGCTAAGGGTGTCATGGGGTTTATGAAGGGTAAGGCACAATCAAGGAAGAATTCCACTGCTAAGAACACAGTAAAAGGACACAGTAAAATATGCATAGGACAAGGCAGTGCACGGAGGGTACCAAGGATGCCTGAACACACGATTTTACGTAATTACTCAAACATTGGAATTTTTGTAACACTGCTTTAACAAGGGTGAGGTTATTATGAAATACCGGCACTTAGAAATGAAAATAGGAAGTATAGGGCGAGAATTAAAACAGTGTGACTGAATGATAAACCTTTGCAACAGATCACTTTACCTTATAGAAGAGGTGGCTTCAGTTTGGGGAATGACGGCGGAAGAGAGCTAAAAGGTTTCACTGGTAAGAATACTAAGGCCCCCTACAAGATAGGACTACATGGTAGAGGCATGGTGCTCTGAAGGAGGTGGGAATGCAAAGGGCAGATGTGACTCACTCGCGTCTGGATCGGTCTCTAACTTCTCGATCCTTCAGCCAGGCCTTTTAAGCCCTCAGGTCAGGGATTATGATGCTTTCCTTATGCAGATGGTGTTAGTGTCGTCCCTCTATGCTCGCGCATCATCTTAATTGCAACGGACCTGCACCTCTCTCTTACTCTGGTTTATTCTGCCTCTCACCAGAAATTAATCTCCTCAACATCATGCTCAGTCTCTTGAATTTTACACACATGTAATGTTCTTAAGACAGACATCAACGGCCTGTCTAGCCCATCCTGGCAGCTCCAATAAAGGGATAGGCCTACTCCATTAGTTGTGACAAACAAGCTGACACCATCACACTTTTCTAATCCACACACTAAATAATTGAAATAATCAGCATCAATTAAAATTTGCTCATTTTCATGTGTGTCACTTTCAACCTCCTGATCAGCAAGTGTGTAACCTTTCTGCTGCAAACGCTCTTTTACCTTCATCAGGCCGACGTTGTGAATGGGCGTGTTTACCTTATCATGAACTAACAACCCTAACCTCAGGACTCCTTGGTCTATTCTTAGCCAGCACGCTCCTAAATTAAACTCTCCTTCAGTCACGTCAGTTGCAAAGGGTGCAATATTCAGTGCAACCTTTTTGACGATGGGGAGGTCCAGTTTAGCAACCAGACGGCTACAAATAAAGATCCTTTGGCTTCCGGTGTCGAAAAATACTTGGGTCATACGTTCCTTATTATTATTGCCACGAATGGTAGCCGAAGCAGTTGGCAATAAAGTAGGTGCAAGTCCACACTACTAGGAGAATTTAATAGCTTAGCATTAACACATGGCTTCTTGTCTGATTTGCTACGTTGATTATTTATGGCAAGCTTTCTCTTCAGGTTCTCTTTTTGGTGGTTTTGGGTCTGACTGGTGGCTTCAGACACAAGGCTGGATCTAGCGATTAGATTTTATGTTACTGGAACAAATGAGGGTATGGTGATACCCTTCACAAATTTTGCAATTTTGATTGCTACAGCACTCATGACTGCGGTGTCCTTTCATAAGGCAATTGAAACATTGTTGGTTTTGCATTAAGACCCTCTTACGGTTGTTCACACTGACAAATTTGAGACAGTCATTTGTGGAACGTCCTTTGCTGCAAAAGGGGCAAGATCTAGCGCAAGCAGCACCTGATGGCTGTTTGGTCT
Organism: Macrobrachium rosenbergii; assembly: GCF_040412425.1. Taxonomy (NCBI): domain Eukaryota; kingdom Metazoa; phylum Arthropoda; class Malacostraca; order Decapoda; family Palaemonidae; genus Macrobrachium; species Macrobrachium rosenbergii. Next base: position 2,224,764 of record NC_089763.1, on the reverse strand, counting down.
TAGGCTTTGAGGAGTTTGAAGATGGCATCATAATTGCAATGCTGCTCAAAGTACGAATGTGGAAATCTAAAGCATCATAAAGCTCAGTTACTGAATAATCTGACTTACACAAAAAGTTGGCAACTTGAGGATAGACTCTCCCTTCGACAAGTTTCTTGTTTACTGAGTTAAGTAGCCTACTATCCCTTCCCTGCCTAACATTTTACTAAATTTGTCAATTTGCTCCAATGCAACAGCAAGTTCGATTCAAAACTTTTTGAGGCTTTCGTGCTCAAAGGTAGAGGTAGGCAAATCCCCGAGACGATTGAATAACCATATAACTAGTCTAACAAACAGATTGATTCATCATAGTTCCCTGTGGTGACGCCTTAACCCCTGTGGCAGCCATATTTGTTCGGCCATTACCGAAAATTTAAATTTTCTCGATATCTGGGGAACTAAGAAAGATAAAGGCTTCGTAACTGTGTCTGTACCCATATTTCAGGGGTCTGGTTATAGATGGGATGATATAAAAACAGTCTAAATTCACTCAGTTTCTTTAAAATGCGATCATATCATATTTTAGCAAATTATGTATTGAAAAATCGGTATCAAAAGTTTTAATATATCTGCAAAAAACTACATTGGCGACTTATAAATATAAAACAATACTGATCATCATTTGTATTAATATGAGCTACCAAAATGTCTTTTTTTTTTACCTCTCTTAGATTAATACTACTGTATATACTGGCTTTGCTTGCAAACATAAATTCAAACACAGTGATAATCAAAGAATCTCGCCGCACATCCTAAATAGTAGCCTATACATGACTGACACAACACTGAACTTTAAATGATCCAAGAACCAATAATCTATATTAAGAAGAAAGTTCACAATCTCATTTCCCCTGAAGCACCCCCAAAAAAAGAAAATCACTTGTAATCGAGTATATCTTGCATTTTGAGAAGAAAAAAGTTCAAATGTTATATCTAATCACCATCATGACGCCAGCGTAGTGTTGAATTAATTAAGTCAACAGTGACAATAACTCAATTAGATACATTAAAATTCGCCAGTCACCATCATTTTTACTTTATGCATAATCAAATGTCAGTACATGGCAAAGCAGCTTTCTTTTGCATTTTGCAGTTTCGACTCTGCATCCTTTGATGCACCCACCTGGATTTCAAAAGTTCTTGAACTGCTTTGCTTGCTGGTGGTAGAGTGGTCCACACAGGTTTTCATTCATCAGAAATTGTCCATCCCCATTCCTCGGGTGATGGATACAATGGCGCTGCCTCAAGAGCCTGCTCCAGATATGACCCCCTTGGTAGGCTACACAGCTCGACGAATATGCTAGATCAAAGCATCCTTTGTGGGAGGTATGTTGTCCATAACTCTGCCTTTCTTCACAAACAATTCATAACGAGCCTCGTTCACATCTAAAAGCATGCTAGTTCTGTCATACACCAGGATCACAAAGTGTTCAGTAGCTGATATGCTCTCTTCTGAAAGAAACTGTGGGTTAATGGCTAGATTCCTCAAAATTGGTGATAGGTCTTGGTATGCTTGCCATGTTTCCCAGGCTGACTTCTTGCCACAATTTGAAAAGGAGGAAACTGTGTCACAGCATGCCAATGCATGAAACATGGGCAGAGCTTTAGCTTTTTCAGAACCCTGTTTGGCTGCAATTTCATGTGCTGGAATATACCTCAGGTGCTGACCAGTCCCAAAAGCAATCCACAGCTCTGTGAGGTTTACCTGATGAATGACCGATATTGCCAAAATTACAACAGCTGTATCCATGGTTCTGATCAAGGCCTTTTTGAAGCCTTTAGTTACAACTCCACTTGCATGCAGCAGCAGCCGAGTGACGGCTTCCTCATGATTACAAGGGCAAAAGTGTGACAGGTCATCAACATTGGTTGATAACACTTGTTTCTCAATAGTGGTCACAATTTGTTTTTCTGTCTCAAAACTCGCTATTCTGTGCCAGAAATTTGAAGAGGTTAGTCTTGTTCTCATTTGAACGCTGGAACTGCTGCCAGTTTGAAGGCAGCTTTGTTGAACCATTAACTTCCAGGAAACATTAGATAACTGAAACCCCAGTTTTTCAGTTTCTTTTGAGCTAACATCCCCCCTGGAAATATTTTGGAAGGGAGATAGTCCAGTTCCATGAAAAGATCCTGTGGCAGCGCTGGAGCTAGGATTACGATCGATATTGTCGACTGCAGCTGTTGTAAATAATCCATGTTTCAGGTTAATAGGGTAAACT
>NC_089763.1:2135006-2217506 GCF_040412425.1 Macrobrachium rosenbergii | reverse complement strand
GTTACAATGAAAGGAAATGCTGATGATGCAGCTCTTTCATCATCTGGCTGTATACACCCACGCGAGCACACACATTTAGGCTACACACTCCTCGAAATTTTTTCCACTATGAACCACATCCTCATTAGGTGGTTAGGCAAGAGGAAATACAACACAAGGTCAATGCCACATCCATACTTCAGGTGCTGAATTGCGGATGGACCCCCTGTGCAATAAAACCCTCAGAGCATTAAAAGATTCAAACACTTACGCGGAGGCTCATCAACACCACATCGACCCCCCCCCCCTTCTTCTTCTCCAGCCAAACAGACTGCATCATTCACTGCTATCAGTCATTCTTGCACTTTCTTAGTATTGAGACAGTTTTTTCCAAACACCTCTTCCCCACAATCAGTCAAACCCTTTCTAGGTCTTCCTCTCCTCCTTCCCCTAACACATTTGAGTCGTAACACTTGTCATCAATCTTTCATCGTCTATTCTTTTCACACAACTAAACCGTTTCAAAATAATGTGTGGTCCATCCTTTCACCAACACTGACCATTTTGCCGCTTCTGTCAACCTCTACAGTTCTCACCATCTCAAATCTTCTTCATCCACACTTATGGACTATGCAAACAGTCCATATCAACAGCTTCAATTTTTTTCTCTTATTCAAATTCAGCTTCACTTCCATGAAGGAAAGTTGGCTCAACAATCCTTTCATACCTTCCCACCTAGTCTCCCACGGACAATTAAAGTCCCTCCCAAAAATTTTAAAATCACACAGCCACCTTTCTTGCTTCACTTGCTATGTGACTCGTCTCTTCTCTCATCCTATCATCACTCAAAATATTTGCTCCCAAATACTTATACATATTAACTGCTTCCATTCTTCAGCCATCCTAATTAATATCATTATTCTATATTCCTGATTTCCATAACAAAAACTTGATCCACACACCTACTGTACTAAACCTGTCTAAGACCACACTGTACTTTCGATATCAGTCCCACTGTCATCTATTTTGCTTTCCTAATCAAAATCGTACCATGAATATCCTGATATGCAAAGTAACGTTAATTTTATGTCCAAGTACACATTACTGTTGCCTCTCTTACCACTTGAGCAATGTTCTCTCACTTTTTTATTCAGAACCTGTCTCTCTTCCGGATAAACCCTACAGTACAGCTCCTGGACAGCCAGTCAGTCAGTCACACTAGCAACACTATAGGGCAGTATCTTGCAAATCCTAATATTAACATGTGGTGTTTTCTATTCTTCATTCTCTTAGTTTCCCTCCTTATGTTTCAACAGTCAGTTCCATAAACATTCTCAATAATACAATAACCTTTCTTGCATTATTCAGCTGAGCCCCTCTTTTATCTGTAACATTTAACAAATTTTCAAATAGTCATCTCATCTATTCAGGACTGCATCTCCTTTCAAAAACTTCTCTTGTATTTACAGCTTATTGTTTTCCTTGAGAGTCTTGTTCACCTTCCCCCCCTCTATTCTTATTCCTGAACTTTTTTTAATTGCTCTCTTCTTGACTACCCTATCCACCCTTTTGTAGGTTAGCAAATGAGCTTTTTTTCATGTATCTATATATACTCTTTTCTCCACTCAATCTTTTGTTTCCTCTTTCCACCTTTTACTATTTTCACTGCCTTTTCCTCCCAGTCCTGTAATAACAAAAACTCCTTTCTGCCCCTATGACCTCACCCTCAAATTTTATATATTCTCATAAACTCTTTTTCACTTCTACACACACACACACACACATATATATATATATATATATATACATATATATATATATTATATATATATAATATATATATATATATATATATATATATATATATATATATATATATATATATATATATATATATATATATATATATATATATATATATATATATATATATATATATATATATGTACGTATATATTGATCTATATAGGCTATATATGTATGTATATTTAAACACTTATATATAACTATATATTCACATATATAGAAGTGAAAAGAGTTAATGAAAATATATAACATTTGTATATGTATATACTGTATGTATGTATGTATATATATATACACACACATATATATATATATATATATATATATATATATATATATATATATATATATATATATATATATATATATATATATATATATATAAAAACAGCAGGGCCTGTAATACCATATAAAAGCCACGGTTTAACTAAGAAACGTTTCACGCATTGCTCAGTGCATCTTCAATCTGTAAAATTAACACAAACCCATTAAAATATAAGTCACAATAAAATTACGACAAACATCAATGTACTCATTATAAAAACTAAAAAGACTTAAGCGTAAACTTTACTTGAAAAAGAACCACAAGAAATGTGCTTAACAGCCTGTTCGAGTGGAGGAAGAAGAAGGAATGACCAAGAGAGTAAACCCAACCAAGACGTCTTTCAGTTATGCTAGCATCGAGAGCAGCAGACACGTTGGAGATGAAAGACGGAACCAGCCCTTTAATTTATAAGGAATCAAGGGTGGTGAGGTAGTTACTATGGCATTTGCCACCAATAATAGAAAAGTGTTTTTTATCGACTTCAGTCTTGCATATTGAAGCATGGTTTCTAATGTTAGAGAGTTCAGGTTTGCTAATTCTCTGTCCCGTTCTGCAACTATGCCCCATGTGACTGCAGTATCTCACCTGCAACAACCTTCGGCAAGAACCAACATAAATACCGGGACATCGCGGGTGCTTAAATTTGTAAACAGGCTAATGTTGGATCTCATGAAGGTCGGCAGTTTGTCTTTATGGTTGAAAAATGTGCAAGTCTCAAGAGGATTGATAGGGATAAGATGCATATTAAGGCGGCCAAACTCTTGTTCAATTATGTGTTTCATTTTACTACTTATTATCTAAGATAAAAGGGATGGTAGCGAATAGGCTTTTCCTTTGGACATTGTAAGAGGGAGTAGACTTAAAAATTTTTGTAACAGCAGCATGTCAATAATTTTTTAAACCGCATTTTCTAGATGAGAGTTCTGTGAAAAAAAGACTTACTAAAAACTCTATCTCGTGGTGAATAAGAGACCAGCTGGAACATTAATTAATACCCCTATTAACTATAGTGTAAATGGAGTTCAATTTAAAATTCTTAAAACATGAAGGCAGTATCATGAGAATATATATATATATAATATATATATATATATATATATATATATATATATATATATATATATATATATATATATGTATATATACATATATATATATATACATATATACATACATATATATATATATATTTTTATTTTATTTAATTTCTTTTTATTTTATCTTATTTTATTCTCTTTTAACATACATAAGAACATACATACATACATACATACATACATACATACATACATAGGTCATCAGCTCTACATACATCTATAGAATGGCGCTACATACATACCTGGTGATGTCTGCAACCACTCCAGGCCATTGAAAACTGTCGGATATGTGGTCAACAGTTTTCTTAGTTCAAAGATGACTATAATGAGCCAGATTCTTCATCAATGTAGGTTAGCAAATTTTGCCCTTTTATTTAATTTAAACATTTTTTCACTTTTTATCTTATTTTATTGGACTTAGGATCAGGTCTCTTGGTGCTTTTATCCCTGCACCACTTTCGTCTGGCTCGTCCTTTTGTCCTTGCAGTAGCTTATCATGTTTCTCTCATAGTACAGCTTTATTACAGTCTTCTTTTAGACACCTTTGGCTTGACCATAAACTCATTTTTGTCATCAGATTTGCTGTCTTGTTGTCAAACCAGACTTCTTCAGAGTAATTAACAAAACAAGACTAACAAACATTTACATGCAGCTAAAATCCCAGACCAAGACAGCACTCTCCATCTGTTCTGCAGATCAGAGTTCTAAACCAGCCCAGACCTAGGCCTTGCTGACAAGGCTTGGCTTCCTCTCCGATTATTCAGACACCCAGATCACGCAGAGCTATGATACCACCTGAGAGACTTAATTCATAATACTTTGTCATATATGACTCTAATCACTTTGACACATAATCTATATATCTATCATTACCACTTGGAGAAATTAAAGACTGGGTGTAAATCCTTACTAGTTTCAGCTTTGTTTCTGTGCTATTAACGAAGGAACTGATACATTGTGGTAGAAATTGACAATATACAGCATAGCCTATGCTAGAGAGACAGTACAAACAAACATACAGACCGTTGGAAACCAAAAATCCACACCTGATAGGTGCCAGGGAATGGAGCCTTATACTCACCTGTGGCTTTGGTCAGGTAATCTGAAGAAAATCTGATTATTTTTTCCCTTACATATCTACTACCTTCCTTAAAATTTAAGCATTTTGCATATTTCTTTTGAAAGTAATAGATCAAATATACCTGCCTTGAAAGAGATTCATATCATAAAAGCTTTCATTTTCGTTCTCGACAAGCATTCTGCTGGGCCTGCGTTCGATTCCCCGACCGGCCAATGAAGAATTAGAGGAATTTGTTTCTGGTGATAGAAATTCATTTCTCGATATAAGTGGTTCGGATTCCACAATAAGCTGTAGGTCCCGTTGCAGGTAACCAATTGGTTCTTAGCCACGTAAAATAAGCCTAATCCTTCGGGCCAGCCCTAGGAGAGCTGTAAATCAGCTCAGTGGTCTGGTTAAACTAAGGTATACTTAACTTTGTGAAACAAGACTTAATGATTTCCTTTCCAGTGCATTATTAGAATAAAATATCTTTTTTTGCCCCTGACCAGTTGATTGTGTGAGTTTTTTCACTATATGTACAAAAATTCCACTGTTCACTTGTGCATATTTAAAATTTTTTTATGCTGTCCAGTTGTCTTTTCCAGTTTGGCCAGTATATAAAAGTTTTCATAAGATTTACATTTAATTTAATATACTGTACACATCCTTTAATATTGTCAAGAGAGTTCTTTATGAATACACGTTTCATTGTTTTATTGTTCTTAAATGATACATTAACTCCAAAATTTCTAAGTAGATGGGGATATCTTTCAAATGATTTTTATATAGTAATTCAAGCAAGTTTCACATGTTGTAAGTTTCTTCTTGTCTGATACAGAGTCAGGATATTTCAATTTGTTGCCTGTAGGCGTAATCTTATATATTTCATCATCAGCGGCTTCATGGCCACGTTTATGTAATGCCCTTGAGAACATGGATGTGAAGACTAATTTCTGGTCAAAGAAATACAGTTAAGAAATCAGTTTTCACATTTACATTCTTAAGAGTATTGCATAAATATAGCCCTAAATACACTGATTATGAAATATTCTAATTTTATCTATTTCATCATCAATGTATTCAGGGCTACATATGCTCTTAAGAACACGGATATGAAACTGATTTATGGTCAAAGCAAGAGCTAAGAAATCAGTTTTGTTACATCATTAACATTTTTGTGTTCTATTTATGTTATATATCATATCTATGTATCAATTGTAAATGCTCAATTAAGAAGAAGCGCCCGCTTCTTCATACTTTATAAACACTGACCGGCATCTCATTGAATGCATCCTTTTCTTATATCTGATGACATCGCTTTAATTAACTATCAACAATTGGTGTCAGGTGCAAGGACAACGAACACAAGCCCCAGAATTAGGATGCAAAGGTATTCTATCATGATTTACAATAAACATCAGTGAAATTTTAATGAAAGTAACTGTCAATTAACCCACTCTACAGTAGGCTATCCCCGACGACGACGTCGCTATAGCAAATTTAGGCACACCTGACCAGCTTTCAATCTCAGGCGATACTGAACAAGAACGGCACTTTTTGAAGCAGAAATTTGACTTATATGTCCTAGCAGCTGGTTTGAATAATAAGCCTAATGATGTAGGTGTTGCACTATTGGTGAAGAGCTGCGGTTAGGCCCATGGTACTGAAAGAGATGATGCCCTCTGAGACCAGGTGATGTTTGGCTGCATTGAAGACAGGCTTAGGGAGAAATTTTCACGTGAAGAAACACTTCGTTTAGCAGATGCTCTTTCGATTTGTCAGTCACATGAATCATCCAAGAAGCAGATGTAGCCTACATTATCCGTAGTGAACATGAGGGTGCCACAGCTGTCAACAGAGTGCAGGAGACTACCAGCAAGTAGCCTAGGGTTTAGTGATCAAGAGGAGCAGAAAACTGATAGGCCTGCAACCAAAGCCAAGTCAGTGGACAGATGACTTATTGTGGTAACAATCGCATCTGGGACATTAGAAAATGTTCAGCTTATGGCAAGACCTGCGGTTACTGCAAGATGAGGAACCATTTCAGGTCTGAGTGCATACAAGCGAAGAAAACTTCAGGTAGACGTTCAGTGGCCGGTAAGTTGCATGCCGTTAGTGATGATGTTACTGATGAGGCAGCTAATGAAAGTGATTCGTCAGAGGAGTACATAATGAAAGTAAATCTTAAAGGCAAATCCAAGCCTAGGCCTAAGTGTATATTTGTGTTAATGCAGATTGGTGACAGCACTGTAAAGTTTCAAGTTGATTGCGGTGCAAGTGTCAACGTCATACCATTTCGATTTTTCTATTTGTTGCCTTGACCCTTATGATACCCAACTACAAATGTGGAACTCTAGTACAATAATCCATTTGGCAAATGTAGAATAAGCATTAGGAACTGCAAAAATAGAAAAAATACTCTATTGAATTTGTAGTCGTAGAGCAAGATTTTATGCCTCTGTTAGACAGACAAGCATAAAAACAGATGGGGTTGATTTCTGTTAAGTATGAGAACATTTGTCCTATTACAGATATATTTTCTGATTATATGATGTTTTTGGTGATGGTGTTGGTGAACTACCAGGCAATATTAATTTAACTAGGCTGTTGATGAAAATGTCAAACCAGTTGTCGTGTACCTGTTAGCTTGAAGACAGTCAAACAAAAGTTGTTAGACTTAGAAAGGCTGAAGGTCATCCAAAGGGTAGAGGAGCCCACTCCATGGGTAAGCAGGATGATGGTTGCATAAAAAAGACAGGTGATGTTAGGCTATGTATTGACCCCCAACAACTGAATAAAGCTCTTGAAAGAGAATTGCAACCTCTCCCCATTATGGTTGATATTCTGCCTGAACTGAGTAATGCCAAAGTATTTTCACGCTTTTACTTACGAAATTGATATTGGCATTGTGAATTAGATCATGAATCCTTTATGCTGACAGCGTTTCAAGCACCTTTTGGGAGAATTCGTTGGCTACGGTTACCATTTGGCCTTGCAATAAGTAGCAGGATTTTTCAATTTGCTCTTGATGATTTACCTGTTGTTATAATGTATTGCAGATGATGTTCTCGTTTATGGAAATGGAGAATCTGAGGAGGATGCTGTGATGGACAATGAACGCAAGTTGAAATTGCTATTTGATTGCTGTCTCAAGCATGAAATAAAACTTAATAAAGATAAGGTAGAACTACACAAATCTGAGATAACTTTTCTTGGTCATAAAGTTACTGCTCGTGGTTTAAAAGCAGATCCTTTTAAGACTGAGTCCATTGTAAAGATGTTCTCTCTTACTTTAACCCATCTAAGTCTATTGACATTCCATGTGATGCAATTCAATCTGGACTTGGGGCAGTGCACTGCAGGATGGAAGCCCTCTGTCGTATGCAAGTAGGGCAGTGGCACCAACAGAAAGGCATTACGCGCAGTTAGAAAAAGAAATGCTTGTTGTTTTCATTGCCTTAAAGAAATTTCATCAGTATATATATGGTTGCAGGACTAAAGTGTTCTCGGACCATAAACTTCATGTCAGTTGTTAACAAACCTTTGAACAGAACTCCTAAGAGGCCACAGGGGATGCTTTTAAGTGCACAGCAATATGACACTGAGCTAGAGTACACACCTGGTAAAGAAATGTATGTAGCTGACTTATTATCTAGATCTTACTTACCAATTAATGAAGGTGGTAGTGATTTTGAAGCAATTAACATGGTCTCATACTTACCCAATAGAGAGGAACAATTAAACAAAATTTGTGACGCTACTAGGCAAGATGAAAATTTGAAACAGTTGGCTGATGTAATTATGTATGGGTGGCCGGAGACAAAGGCTCAAATACCAACAAGTTTGATTCCATATTTCTCTGCTAGGGATGAGTTTACTGTGCAGGATGGTTTAATCTTTAAAGGTGAAAGCATAGTTGTACCCTTCAGTTTGCTCAACAAAAATGAGAGCCTCATGTCTCAAAATGATTTTATTAGATGTGTATAAATATCAAATTGCTCAACAAAAAGCCGTGGGAAAAAAAAGTGAGTGTAGACCTCGTCGACCTTAGGGGACAGTTTTTCATAGTAACTGTTGATTATTATAGTAATAATTTTTGGGAAGTTGACAGGTTAGAAAACAGAAAAACATCCGATGTGATTCGTAAATTGAACTGCGCTTTGCAAGGTGCGGATCCCCTTCAGTGCTCACAAGTGACTGTGGTTCTCAGTCCACTGATACAGACTTTCAAAAGTTTACAAAGGAATGGGATATCGAGCACCGAACAAAAAGCCCTAAGCATTTACAGTCCAGTGGATTAACAGAATCTGCAGTCAAAATGGCCAAGAGATTGATTAAGAAGGCAATAGATGGTAGTAAAGATCCATATTTAGCCATGCTTGATTACAGAAACGCACCAACTCAAGGTACTGATTTTGGTCCAGCACAATGCAGCTTAGGCAGGCGCACATAAACACTACTTCCAACTTCTTCAAATTTATCAAAACCTAGGATAATCAGTACAGAACATGTGAAGCAAGACATGAGATACTACAATCTTAGAAGTTCAATGTACTATAATAGAAGCAGTAAGGATCTAGATCCATTAAATGAAGGTGATGTGATAAGGATTAAACCTATGTAGTGGGTAAAAAGAGTTGGAACAAGGGTACTGTAGTAGAAAGCCTGGATGAAAGTCATAATGTTTCTCCTGATAATGGTATAATAAGACGTAACAGAGTACATTTGAGGAAAACCAACGAGTCTGATCATGTCAACAGCAAAAAGCATGCCATTGTAAATAGAGATGATAATGAGAGTGTATGTAAAAATAACCCAAGTAATGTTAATGAGAATTCTATATTGACTGAAAATAATAACATTGATGTACCTTATGCCCCTCAGTCTAACAGGAAAGATTCAGAGTGTGGCACACAGTTGACAGAAGTATGAGAAGTACCAGACGTTAAATTAGCTGCAAAATTTGACGATTTTGTAGTAACTAAGAAGTAAATTCTTATTTATTTAGTTTGTCAAGAAGTCTTTGAGTTTATATACAGCACTGCAGTTATGTCTTGTGGCATAGCTATACCGTATTCTTTATGCATACAAATAGGTTTTTTACTTTATATTTAAAACTCGTATGTGTACAAATATATACATGTTCTCTGTTTTCATTTAAAACATTGAGGATGTTACAGTATTAACATTTATTGTGCTCTATCTGTGTTATATATCATGTCTATATCAACTGTAAATGCTCAACAAAGAAGAAGCGCCCACTTCTTCGCTCTTTGTAAACATTGACTGGCGCCTCACTGAAGGCATCCTATTCTTATACCTCATGACATCTCTTTAATTATGTTTCATTACATTTTCACATCCAAGTTATTAAGAGCATTACATATATGTAGTCCTAGATACATTGATGATGAAATAGTTAAGATTAGGAGTACAGGCAAAAAATTTAAATAACGTAACTCTGAATTATACAATGAATTAGAATTGGCAAAAAAGACTGTATCAAAGTAAAAAATGAAACTTACAATGCAAAAAATAAAACCCCTTTGTTCTAATATCTGAAAAGCTCATAGGTCAAAGATATTTTATGAATTACAATACACAGTAGATTTTCGATTAATAAGTGTGGCTAAAGACATTGGGAAGAACCTTGAGAGGATGATTAGCCGTTGTCTGACGTACATCCTGATTAGAGAATTGTAGCCTATACGTGTTAAATACGTCAGGTATTCTCAAAACGTGAGAACATCCCTGCCTAGCAACAAGACTTTGTGAGTGCGTTTGCTGGAAATGTCCAGGTTCTGGAAAATGCATTTGTAAGTGTGTTTTTTTGGGCCAGAGTCCCAGTACGTGAAGGGATTAGTTATCACACAGATGGTCATTAGAAGATCAACACCGAATATTGTTAGAAGTCTTCGGTGAAGATTGTGGTTGGAGACCTGTTGATTAAGAATTGGGAATGTTGCTGTTTGGAGTTAGGAAACATTTTAGATTTACCAAACTGTAGATTGTTTTTTTCATTTAACATATATCTCACTTGAATTTGACCATTTTTACATTGTGTGTACTTTATAAGTAACATGGGAGGAATGCCCATATTTTTATGCATTGGGAATGTATTGGACTTTGACTTATTTTGACTTATTGTGGGAAAAGATTTTAAAGAGAACAATTAATTGAATATGGTGGACTTTAACATGTTTTATCAATTGATGAACATTAGTATTCCATTTTATTTCATCTCTTGTTTCTTGCAATCCAGCTATGTTAGATTTTTGTCAAATAAATTATTTTGGGTAACGCTTGTTTTGCTGTAGACCTGAGAGAGAGAGAGAGAGAGAGAGAGAGAGAGAGAGAGAGAGAGAGAGAGAGAGAGAGAGAGAGAGAGAGAGAGAGAGAGAATGAGTGTGCTTATGTACAGATGTGCATCACCAGTAGCCTTTTTGATGCAGTCACTATCAAGCTACCAATAGATGGGACTTCTTGACTTTGTAGCAAAAGATAAGCAGTGGAATTCCTCTCAACTGTGTGACATGATATAATATAATTTGAAAAATATCTTCCATCTACTTAGAAAGTTCGGAGTTGATGTAGCATTTGAGAGTGATAAAACAATGAAACATGTAGGCCTACTTACAAAGAACTCTCCTGACAATACTTAAGGATGTGTGTTACAAATTCCACGTGAGTCTTGTGATAACTTTTATATCGATCAAACTATAAAAGCATTGCAAAAGAGAATAGAACAGCATAAAAATGTGTAAGATATGCACAGGCCAACAGTGAAATTTCAATCCCAACTCCTTAGCCAATTCAGTGAGTTTTTCTATTTCCATCACCAAGCTGAAATAGAGGATACTTAACTTAGTCTAATTCTAAAAAAAAAATTACACTAGCCACTGCCCTCAACTCCAGACCCCTCCACTATTCATGATTCTGGTGAGATATATAGAGAAGAATCAGATCATGCATAAAAGGGTATCAGCACTGTATCTTGGAGATATTTTAAGTAAGGTCTTCTCTCTGTTGGAATATTTATGTGCAAGCCAAAACTTCCGAGAGCAGCCTGTGGATGGCAAAGCAAAAAGGATTGAGAAAGCAAGACAAAGCAAAGCAAGTCTCAGATCTCCGTTACCTCACACAGTCAGAAGGAAGGATACAGTGTTTTTAGTTCATCAAAATTATTTTAGCAATTCACTTTGAAGGACAAGCTGTTCTAAGGCTAATTCCTCGCTACTTCTTCCACAAGTATGATCGGCTAGAAATTGACATTTCAAAGGCAGGACCCTACTACTAATACTAATACTACCACTGTTGTTACCTTCTGGGTTTGTTGTTGCTAATGTGTTGTAAAAAAACTTTATATTTTTATGTACTTTGTGATTTAATCACAATAGGAAGAAACCCATAGGCCAATCTGTGTGACAATATATAACTGCTTGCTGAAATTATGTGTCCCTGTAGGGTGTTGGATTTCTGTTTCATGGCAGGGCAAGGGACAACACAGAATTTGTTGTTTTATATATTATGTAAACTTAACTGTATGGCAGCTTAACAGAAACTAAATTTACATTGTAGATTTAAGTAAAAGGTAAACAGTAATAATTACAGTACTCAACAGTTTGAGTAAAAGGTACAATTATAATAAATACATTGTTACGCATAAATACAGTATGTAGTTATACAACTAATTACATCAAAGTGTAGTTAGCAATCTCACACCTCCCCCCAAGATGGCAGGTGCAATACAAGGATACCTGGCATCTTAAGGTCCTTATTTAGTGTATGATTTCGAGTCCCATCTTATTTTTAAACGCTCTGGTGCCCGTGTCTGACGTCCACTATGTTGTACTGGTAAGGCAACTGATAACTGAGTATCAGGCTTAGGTGATGTTGCAGGTGATCTACGATCTCCATATCCTGAAGCTTCGCCACCCAACACCGAGATAGGCGGAGAAATAATGTCTCCTGGCAAAAAATGGCGATGAGGTCGTAGGAACCTCCGATTTCTCCAATAGATGCGCCCACTCCCAGTCTTCACGAGGTAATCCCTCCTCGTGCCAATTCCGACCACAACTCCTGGTTTATCCCATCGTTTTGTCTTAGGGTCTTGCAGATCCACGTACATACCAAGGTTCAGCTTAGAGAGTGGTCTAGCAGTGGCATCATACCGTTCCTTTGCCTGCTGCCGAAGGTACTCAGCCTTTATGTCACATTCGTCAGCTGTACGTTGCCATTCTTTTGCAAATGAACGATGATGAGCCGGAATCTTGGAACGCAAAGGATGTCCAAACAAGATTTGCGCTGGAGATCTACCATCCGCCCGTGGAGTATTTCTGAGCTCAAGAAGCCCTCGTGCGAACTCATCCTCATCCAGCTTGCCATTTCTTGTGGTCGTCAAAATCAACTTCTTGATAATCTTCACGGTAGCTTCGGCATGACCATTTGCTTTTGGATTATAGGGTGATGTCACGCGGTGTTCCACCCCCCATCGAGCAAGGAAATGCCGCAATGTTGATGAAGCGAACTGCGGTCCTCCATCCGTTTTCAGTACTACAGGCACACCTGTGTCTGAAAATATTGGCCTCAACAAACTAACTAGTTGAGCTGCAGAAGTTGATCCATTGCACGAAGATACATACGGCCAACCTGATAGGCGATCAACGTACACAAGAAATGTCTTGCCAGAGACATGAAAATAATCAGCAGACACAGACTCAAACACTCGACTTGGCAAGTCTTCCTGCGTCGAAGGCTCATTCTGCTGACCTGGTAACAGCTCTCGGCAACGAGAACAAGACTTCACTGTATTCTCAACGTCCCTGTCAATCCCTGGCCAGTACACCGTCTGGCGTGCTCGACGCTTGGTGCGGTCCACTCCTTGGTGAGCATCATGTAGACACTGCAAAGTTTCGCTACGCAGGCTGCGAGGTATGAGAAGTCTAGGTCCATAAACTATCAAACCATCATCCACGGCCAGCATGTCCCGAATTCCCCAGTATGCTCGCAACTCTTCTGGTAAGCTATGCTTATGATCTGGAAATCCTTTCATTATTACATCTCTTAATGACAGATATTCACCATCATGTGCAGAAGCATCACGAATCTTATCCAGCGTCTGGTCCCGTAGAGGTGCTAACCTTATGCCCTCCTCACAAGTAGCTAATAAAGACAATACAACAGCAGCATGCAATGGATCTGCATCATCCAGCACATCATTGTCCTCAGCAAGGCTCTGAACTGGTGAACGAGAGAGTGCATCAGGCATGCTGTGACATTTCCCACTTTGCCACCGTGCAGCAAAAGTAAATCTGCAGAGTTTCATTCTCATACGCTGCAGTCGAGGATTCTCTATTTCTCCAAGAAGTTTTGAATTGAGAATAGGAATAAGTGGTCGATGGTCTACTACCAGGTCAAAATAAGGCAAACCAGCCAAGTAAACACTGCATTTCCTCACTGCCCAAAGTACAGCAGCCATCTCAACCTCAATTACAGCATACCTAGTTTCCACATCCGTTAGAAACCTGGATCCACACTGGATGAGCTTCCAAGCCTCTCCATGTTGTTGCAGCAAAACAAACCCATACCATGCAACTTGGATGCGTCAGTTTGAAGCATAGTAGGTAAAGATGCATCAAAATGAGCTAAAACAGGAGGAGCAATGAGTGCTTCTTTAGTTTTCTCGAAAGCCACATCATGCTGAGGGGTCCAGCACCACTCATTCCGAGGTTTAAGCAGGTCCCTGAGTGGCTGTGCAGCAGCTGCAATCGTAGAAGAAAAGCTCCCAAGCTGATTGGTTAAACCCATGAATGACCTGAGATCAGTGATATTTTGTGGCTTTGGAAATTCAGCTATAGCTCTCACCTTCCGAGAATCCACACTATAACCTTCATGATTTATACTGTAACCACAAAATTCAACATTAGGTTGAGCAAAGGAAATTTTGTCAGGATTTAAGGTTACTCCAAATTTGTCACATTTTTGCACAAGTGTGATCACATGGGCTAAGTGGTCACGGTAACTAGAATCATACACCAAAATATCATCAACAATTTTGACAGTGCATGGAATATCTCCCAAAGCTTGATCTCCTCGACGATTGTACTCATCTCCAGATGATACAAGCCCCATTACAGCTCGTTTGAATTTGTAACGTCCCCAAGGTGTGATGAAGCAAGTAAGATCCTGATCTTCTTCAGCAATTTTGATTTGGAAGTATCCCATCTTCGCATCCAAAGTAGTGAACCACCTGGCTCCAGCATCCATAGACGATATAGCATCATGAGGGGATCGAACTGGATATGTAGGTCTGCGCACGTAGCGGTTAAGTCTTGTAAGGTCCACACACAACCGCACACCACCCATCTTCTTTGCAATAGGGACCATCGAATGACACCATTCGGTGGGGTAATCAACCTCACCAATGATATCCTTAGCAAGCAAGTCATCTAGCTGAGCTTTAATATCCGATCTCCAACAATACGGAATGGTGTAGTGTCCCTGTAGGGGGGGAGGTGGTGCCGACAGTGCACCTTACACAGTGTGAAGGATATAGGAATATGTCTAGAATTTTTCCCAACAATAACTCAGTTAACACTGATTCCTGCCCGCTGTTCTGGGCAGGGACACTCAATCAAAGGATAACGGCTTCAAACCAGCACAACAAGATGGTGGCTACACCAAACACAAGTCCATTTTCAGATTTTACTGCAAAAATAAATTATAATACAAAAACACACCCATACTATATAATACTATGTTAATAAGACAAAACATATGCATGTTTACAATAATTTTATGCTAATTCAAATAAAAACTGGGTTTACAATCAAGAATGAACTGAACAAGGAACAATGGATGAATTCTGGGACATGTGGAGGAGGCAATCAAGATGCAAAAGTTACAAAGTTACATTAATTTTGTTACAAAATCACTAAAATTACAATTATTGATCCTACGAATGTAGTGTTACTTTGTGATATGCTACATATAAATACAAGGCTAGGGTGGCCATCAATCAAATTAGATTAAAAACACTACAATTGGCTAAGGCTTTATGGTTGATTCTAGCAGGATGGTCGCCCGTGACATACACAGAAAAACACGCCTACCTACTTGGTGCTAGAAGAAGAGTGAGGAGGGCGCTTCGATTTGGCTTTGCCAAAGAGCGTCCTCTTCAGAAATTTCAAGTTTTATAAAAGTAACTTACCAAGTAATTACGTTAGGGTTGCCATACGTCCAGATATGTCCTGCATTTAGGTGTCAAAATCCTCGTCCGGGGGAATTTTAAAATTTCTGCAAACGTCCGGAATTTCAGCTTTTATACAAAAAAAAAAAAAAAGATAATTAAATAAAATGAAAATAACAACAATGATGACGACAACAACAACAATCTGTCAATTCGGCTGCTAAAGCTATACTCACTGTTAGCTAACGTTGCTAAAATAATCTAATTTTTTTTCCTCTTGTAAGTGTACACTTTATTCATATCAGCAATGTTGTGGCAAAATAAAAGAAGAGTAAATGGTTATTGCACACAGTTTTCAGTATTTCTTATGTTATGGTAGGTTTTTTTAAATTATTTTATCATACATGCACGCATGCACACCAGTGATAGATAATACAAACTACATTTTTTTTTAACTTGGAAGAGGGGGGGGGTGTTCAAGAGGGAAGTGTCCTGTATTTTGACTGTTCAGATATGGCAACCCTAAATTACATAGCGAGTTGGAAACATAGGCTATGTAATTTTAATGATATAGCCTGTGTTTCTAACTCTCGCAGCAGCTAAGAATTTGAAATTCACGGTAGCGTTCCAATGTTTTTTAGTGTATGTGACGAGTCCCCGCCCACTTACGGGGAAAGATAGGTACAACACAGGTGAAGAGCTCAATTCATTTCTGCCAGCTGACGACTGAACTTCAGTTGTCTGATGCAGCTTTGATTTGAACTTGGTCGACGGATGGTTGTTCTTTGTCTCCATTTGGTGATGTATTCATTATTTTTGGTAGCCTTCGTGCTATTTTCAGATGGCCTAGGATATATTAGTCATATTATTCAGGATTTATGATTTTTTCCTCACGATGTCTGGCACTAGTGCTTCCAGTATTCGTTTCTGCAGCAAAGGCTGCAAAACTAGATTGATGAAAGTCTTATAATTCCCACACAATCTGTAGCAATTGTAAGGGAAGACTTGTTTGATTGACTTGACGTGTATTGAATGCAAAGACTGGGATCAGGGGAAGTGGAAGACATGAAAATCACATTTAGACAAGCTAGAAAGAAACAGGAAAAGAAAGGCAGCTGTTAGAGCTGAAGCTAGGAACATAGCTAGCCTAGAGTGTATGCCTAAATTGGGCTTAGCTGATTTACCTGTTCTGTCATCTGTCTCTTCTACTTTCCCCCATAACCATCTCCTTCACCCGGCCCTCATGCTTCCGGCCCTGACACCATTGCCAGCCTAGAAGCCCGTGTTGATCAAAAGTTTGGGCTCACAGTTACTACTAAGGAGCAATTAAGTGCCTCGGTGAAAGTCCTTATGGACAAAGCTAGTGAGCAAAGTGCTGGTCCAAGTGCAAGTGCAGTGTTAGTGGAGGAGGCGTCTAGTCATCCCCCCAACGCTCCTAGGCAAAGGTCACGGTCAAATTCCCATGCACCAGGGAGGAGGCATACTGGTAGTCCAAGGGAGGTTGGTGGGGTTTGCCTACGGGCAGGCGGCCCCTCGGTCGATCCTGTTGAGCAGTCCTGGACTCGGCGGACAGCTACTGGAAAGGCACCTGAAAGGAAGTGCATGAGCTTTCATCTAATTCTTCAGACTCCAGCCCAGGTAAGAGGCACAAAGGGCGCTTTCACGATGTATCTCATCCTTTGGAGAGGTGTGTAGCAGTTACAGACTGCTCTTCCCCGCCTCCCTACAAGCACCTTAAGGAACCTGAGTGTAGTCCTCAGCCGTCCTGTAGTTTCTGGGCCAGCCTGGAACGAGTTTCTCATGAACGCCGGTGTTTGTCGCCCAAGTGCCCTTCCAGTTTATGTAAGTGCCCAGCTTTGTCTTCTAGGTGTCCAGCGGATCTGGAACGTTCATCAGCTTCTTTATACCCAGCAGCTCTTGAGTGCCCAGGAACTGTGTCCGAGTACCTGGTGCCTCCTCCCGTATGTTCGGAGCCACATTCAGAGTGCCCGACACCATGTTCGGAGCTCCCAGCACCACACTCCAAGTGCCATCTTCTTTACAAGTTGAATGTGGTGAACTACCTCTCTCTCTCTCCACTGAGAGCTAGTAACAATGAAGAGTGCTCTGAGAGTTCAGACAAATGATTCGCCAACCAAAAAATTATTTAGATTAAGAGATGTGTTTATAAACAATCATCCACCTCCCTTCCAGATTAGAGCTAGAAGATTGTTTGAGTCACCAAATATAAATGTACAATTACCTTTAATAATAAAATTACCTCCTCCTTGGGCAATGCATAAAATGAGAATTTGTACACACTTGAAATATTTATCAAAAAGTTATTCATATACTCCAGAACACCATAGGCAACATATAGTAGAACATATAATCTGGAAAGGTCAACATTATGCAATATACACCGATGGATCTAAGTCACAATACGGAGTGGGATATGCTGCAGTATCCCAAAACAAAACATATCAGTTCTCTCTACCAGATAATGCCTCAGTATTTACATCTGAGTTATGTGCAATAGCATCAGCCATAAAAATAATTAGAGAAGCCTCATGTAATAATTTTGTGATTTATAGTGACACCAGAAGTGCTATAGAAGCCATTCGAAGCTATAATAAAAAAAATAATATTGTACAACAAATTAAGTTTTCACTCCATAAATTGTATAATAATGGAAAAAATATTGAAATATGTTGGATCCCTGCCCATGTAGGGATTAAGGGAAATGAAGAGGCTGATAAAGCAGCTAAAGAAGCAACACACTTGACAAGAGCAAATGTAGACATCCCTATTAGTGACTATAAAAGATATTTAAAAACAATCATTGTAAGTAAATGGCACAATATATGGAATGAAGAACCTTAAAATAATAAACTAAAACATAAAATCCAGTGTTGGAAAATGGAGTTCGTCATATCAGAGAGAGAGACACACACACATGTAATTCTGACACGTCTTCGAATAGGCCATACTCGTTTGACACATGGACACTTAATGAACAGTCCAAATGGCCCTTCTCTCAAGTGCCTAGATTGCAAAGTGTTGATAACTGTGAACATGTATTGTATGAATGTCCAAAATATAACCTGCAGCAATTATCAAATTTCAGAAGTAGATTGTAAGGTCATCAAATTGCCCCTCCTTTCTTGTGTTTCTCTCTTCATATGTACATTAATCACATCATATATGTTACTTGTTGATATTTCAGATTCTTTATGTATCTCATTGTATGCATCATTGTATGGCCTGTCTGCCGATATATGCCTGACTTTTACATGTTCTGTAATGCATTATATATGTCTTTTTATGCCTGTTAACAAATACAACCTCCATATGGACGTGGCGGGAGGCCTCAGGTCGCCTGCTACCTTTCCGTCCACTTTCTGTATTATAAACACCTGCCGAGAATAATAAAGGATCAGTCTTTCACTTCTGACATTTCTTGAACCTCACACTGGTGACCCCAGAAAGGGACAGGTAGCATGGTTTTGGCCCGGCCATTAATGGACTAAATACAGCCGCAGCCTACCATCAGAGAGCCTTTAGCGGACTAACTATGGCGTAAAGTTTAGGCATCTGATAGCTCCCTCCCTGGCGGAAACCATGCCATTAATGGACTAAATATGGCGTACCCAAAAAAGGGCACGTTTTGGCATTTCGTTTGACCACTCAAACAATCAGCACTATTAATGGACTCATACAGCGCATCTTCCCGCATTTTGGTGGGTGAGTAGTAAAGATGTTGGAAGCTGAACCTCATTGCGAACCCACATGCATCGTCTGTACACCTCTCTCGCCAACAAAGCCAGACGCAGTCAAACTTCCCCTGTTTTCGCGGCAGAACACGGCATCATGGTTCCTGCATGCATTTCGCGAGGCGCGCATTATAGACGATGCTGTCAAATCCAACATCACCAAGACGGCACTCCCAGAAGAGGTGTTCAACAGAATCTCCCCCTGGCTTGATGTGCAACTGGACAAGGTCACATATGCGGCCTTGAAAGATAAACTAATGCAATCTTACTCCATGCCTGTGACCAAGAGAGGGCAGTGCGCACTTGACCTGGGACAAACTATGGGGGTTGGTAACATTGCCAGGCCGCGATGAAAACGGGAGGAGAAGGATGGTAGATTTAACAAAAGCAATCTTCCTTTGGTGCCTCCCGCAGGAAGTTAGGTGCCAGATAAGGGATGCAGACACCCTTGACATGGACACCTTAGTCGACGACGCCCAGAAACTACACGAGGCCACCAAAGCCTCGAAACACGCCAACGGCCTGACAGCTGCCACCCTGGGAGCCTGCAGCCTGACGGAGGAGAATGATGATGACGACAGAGAATCAACGGTGTTTACAGAAAGAAGACACCACTCAGGAAACACAGGACATGGTCAGACCGGGTCAGACCCGGCGTGGTGCTTCTTCCCGGACTGTCTCAATTCTGGGATGCAGATACCACTGGCCTTTCGTTATCGCGGATGTAAAGTTCCCCTTGCTGGGCGCAGATTTCTTAGGACACCACGGACTTCTAGTCAGCGTTGCAAGACAACGCCTCCTCAACACAGGAACCTGCCACTCCTGTCAGCTCTTCACTGGACCTGGAATGCCCACCATCTGCTCCACAGTCCCCAACAGCTACATGTCCCTCCTACAGGAGTTCCCAGACGTATTCAAATCAAAGCTACGCCAGTCACCCGGGGCTTCAGCAAAGCATGGCATCTTCCATTACATCACCACGACGGGCCCACCAACCCATGCCAAGTTCTGATGACTGTCCCCATAGACGTTACAAGACGCCAAACGGGCCTTCGCAGAGATGGCACGGATGGACGCCTGTAAAAAAGCATCAAGCCTGTGGGCTTCTCCCCTCCACATTGTAAAGAAATCCAATGGTTCATGGAGGCCCTGTGGGGACTATCAGCGTTTGAATTTACTGGCAACACCAGACCACTACCCCCTCCCTAACATGCAAGACCTGACAGGCGCCCTCTACGGAGTGAAGATTTTCTCCAAGATGGACCTGCTGAAGTCATACTTCCAAATCCCTGTGCATCCTGATGACGTCCCAAAGACCGCCATCATCACGCCCTTCGGGAGCTACATATTTTCCTATTCCACCTTCGGTCTCAGGAACGCAGGTACCACATTCCAGCGCCTGATGGACACCATCTTGGGGGATCTGCCTTTCTGCATCTGCTACATCGATGACATTCTCATCTCCAGGTCCCTAGAGGAACACCTTCGCCACGTCTGCGCCATCCTGAAATGTCTGCAGGACAGCAGACTAGTCGTCAGGTTCAACAAGTGCATTTTCGGAAAAGAAAAAGTAGACTTCCTTGGCCATGAGATTTCCCTAGCAGGAGTGCGCCCCACGGCCTTTAAAGTAAAAGCTATAGAGAACTTCCCGAAACCACAGACCATCAAGACCCTTTAGGAATTTCTCGGGATGGTAAACTACTACCGACGTTTCATCCCAGATGTTGCCCGCACTATGTACCCCCTGACATCAATCCTGAAGGGCAAACCAAAAACACTTACATGGGAGGCTCTGCAGCAGCAGGCATTCATTGCAACAAAGAGAGCCCTCTCCAGTGCCACTATCTTAACTCACCACAGCCCCACTGCTGCCCTCAGGTTGACAACGGATGCCAGCAACATCGCCTGCAGTGCAGTACTCGAGCAGCTTGTGAACAGCACCCCTCAGCCCTTGGCCTTCTTCAGCCACAAGTTTTCGCCAGCAGAGACTCACTACAGCGCCTTCGACAGAGAGCTGCTGGCTATCTACCAGGCCGTGAGACACTTCAAGTACCTGCTGGAGGGGACCGAATTCACAATCCTGACAGATCACAAACCCTTGGTGCACTCATTTGCAAAGCCAGGAGATCCGTGGTCTGCATGGCAACAGTGGCACCTGACCACCATCTCTGAATTCGGGTGCACCATCAACTACGTCCCTGGCAGGAAAAACCCAGTGGTCGACGCCCCGTCGAGGGTAGAAATCAATTCCCTTCGCCTCGGCATCGACTACGAAGACCTGGCAAAAGAACAAGCAGTAGATCCAGAGATGGCAGACTACAGGACAGCAGTGATGGCCCTTAGGTGGGAAGACGTGCCCTTAGCAAGCTCGAACACAACTATCCTCTGTGACACCAGCACAGGCCGCCCACGCCCCCTAGTACCAGCTCCAAGGAGAAGGCAGGTGCTCGACATAGTCCACGGTCTTTCCCATCCATCAGGGTGCACAACGGCGCACCTCATGACATCCACATCGACGTCGTCAGGCCCCTTCCACAATCGGAAGGAGCCAGATACCTCCTGACGATCATAGACCGCCTCACCCGTTGGCCCGAGGCAACTCCCATGGAGGAGGCATCAAGAGAAGGGCAGGTAGACGAGTACTGCTAGTTTATTGAGGAAGCAGCCCGCTTATAAAGCGGCATGCGGACGTCAGTACAAAGACATACAAAGACATACAAGTAACCTGAGGTCAATCATTCATTATGCAAAAATAAGACAGGTACATATAGATAACGTGACAATAAAAATAGTAGATTAAATACAAAGATACTCTGTAACATACACAATAGACAAGGACAAATATGGGTTGGTAACGAATGTACAGTCAGCTTCACGGGAGTTGAGACAAATTACCACCGATGGAGAAATATGGTAACTCTCTGAAGTAGTAGCAGTTCCTGGGTATGCAGTTTATGAATCCTTGTGCATAGACGTTTTGTAAGGAAGGCGCTGATTGGTCAACTCTTCTCTGATTTCTACATATAGTTATAGCATATTAGTTTCGCTGATTTTATGAGATATAGCTATCAAAATACGTGATTAACATGATTACTGAACATATTCTCTCATTCTGCATGTAAAATGAAAAATCACAGCTTGGTGAATAACATCCTGAAATTCGTTGTAATGAGTTTGTAAAGTAATTGTGTGTGTGTGTGAGTGAAGGGATAAAAGTTCTCATTTCGCTCGTTGTAACATATTCTAAACGTATAAATTAGGATTTTGACTGCCATTCACATCCTTATGACCCAGTCGACTATGCATTTACAAGTTGGCTCGGCCTTCTTTGCGAACGGTTCCACGATAAGGTTTTCATTACATTTTCAGTAAAGGCAGTCGCAGGATGAGGATCTGTTGTTATATAGAAGTCTTAACTGCAATAACACCACCCCTCGTATAGTTGATCTACCATTATAATACTAAAATAATATGAGGATTATCATCCACTAACGGACCCCAACGATTATTAAATGCTTTTCCTTACCGAGAGAAATTGATTTGTTTCTAACAAGACACTTATTTAGTGGTGAATTGTTACTGCTAATCATAATTATTTTCGATTATAGAGCACGAAACATTCAAGTGCATAATTATAAAGCACTGTAAATGTGTCCGTTGAGGGAAGAATGTAGGGTAGAATCGCCTATCTCGCCATTGCTTTGTAAACTGTTACGTTCTTTCATTATGGTTGTAGAGATCTGATGTAAAAGTAAAATGTATTTCTTTATAGAAGAAAGTGATTTGATAATAAAATAATATCTTCTTTCCAATCGTGCAAGATCTTATTTCTTTAATCAAGACTTAAAGGGACAGTTATGTTCTTTCACATGAAGTTGTTACCTTTATTCATGTACCCTCTTTTTTTCTTATCTTTTATTGGTGATAAACGTTTTGATATATTACATCGTTTTCACATGCTTACAACTTTCATTCTACAGTATGTTGTATTTTGGATTACATGATCTTTACTAAGATCCCTTACTAATTCCTAAATTCCTCTTGTTAAGCACCCCCCCCCTTCCTTTTAGGATTTCATAATGTTAGATGCGGAAATGTCTGATTTATGCTGAGGATAATGCTAACATCTGGAAATATTAGGATTCAAGAAATATATTTTTAATTTTTTTAGTGCACAAGATGCTTCACCATACACCCGTGAAATGTTTTCTGCATATGCAAATGAAGTTTGGAGCCCATCAGAATATCACTACCAAATCATGTCATGTGGAGAACAATGTGTATGAACGTATTGAATTGAAATCATTTTCCAAAATAAAATTTCTATTTGATTTGGCTCTGGAAAGTCCAACCTCTGCTGCAGTTTCTGTCGGGGACACACCACTTTCGCTCATTCCGACAATCATCCCCCGTAAAACGATGTTTTCATTGCATCTTTCCATTCTGTGATCTAGATTCAAATGGCTCAGCTTTGAACCGTGATTACCAGCTCATCTCCGTTATAAAACAAGTTCACTCCCTATGAGATTGAACTATCTAATCTGAAGTCATATAATTCATCGATAAGTTATTTGTGATCTAAGTAACATAAAATTTATCTGAATGATATAACATTATTATAAGACACCTTGATAACCTGAACATCATAACACCCAGTAACAAGACCGCTCCTTAATTCCTTAGTTAAATAATACCCCCTCACCTAGAAAGGAAGAAACAAACATCACAGACATAGTTACCATTGGTTATAATCATACACTCGAATATCTTACTCATCATATTTTGAAATATCACCTTTTAGTATTTCGGTTGACTTGATTTTTCCTAGGCATTCATTCAAAAATATTTTATTTATTTATTTATTTATTTTTTTGTAACAAACAGACAAATTGTATTATCTGGAGAAATGCTGCCTGATGACAATTTGAAGTCGGCTAGTAGTAGTAGTAGTACTATTATCATTATTACCAGATACGCAAGAGTTTGGCTCATTACGGTTATGTTTCTAGATAACAACCACTAATAACCTCACCATGATAGTGGACAAACCCTTCGCAAAGACGGTCTATCCAACTCGCAAACGCGTAGCCGATTTAGCCATAAAGACGGGAATGGCAGTCAAAATCCTATCATTTATACGTTTAGAATATGCTATAACGAGCAAAATGAGAGAACTTTTATCCCTTCACTCACACACACACACAATTACTTTACAAATTCATTACAACGAATTTCAGGATGTTATTCACCGAGCTGTAATTTTTCATTTTACATGCAGAATGAGAGAATATGTTCAATAATCATGTTAATTACATATTTTGGTAGCTATATCTCATAAAATCAGCAAAACTAAAATGCTTTAACTATATGTAGAAATCAGAGATGAGTTTACTAATCTGTGCCTTCCTTACAAAACGTCTGTGCAAGGATTCATAAACTGCGTATCCAGGAACTGCTAGTACTTCAGAGAGTTACCATATTTCTCCATCGGTGGTAATTCGTCTCAACTCCCGTGAAGCTGACTGTACAATTACATAGAAAAAATAGGGCTGATTATCCTGACCTAAGGTCAGGCGAATGGCACCGTAGAAAACAGGAGGTTCTTCACAGAAAACCCATTTAGCGGGGACTTTACAATACTCCCTCCCCCAAGATGTAGGTAATGTCTTTCTATGGGAGTCGCCTCGGCCACGTGGTGGAGCAGTCGACAACTGTCAGAAGGTATCTGGCTCCTCCTGATGGGGGAAGAGGACCCACAATGTCGACGTGGATGTGCCTGAACCGTCTTCCCCGCTGAGGAAAGTCGCCCACCCCCGACTCCGTGTGGCACCCAACTTTGCTGGTCTGGCACTGAATGCACTGCCTCGCCCAGGCCGTTGCATCCCTCCGTATGTCGTGCCAGACGAACTTCTCTGCCAGCAGCTTGGCCGTCGTCTGCCAGAGGGGTGGGACAGTCCGTGGATGATGTCGAAGACCAGATGTCGGCGGGAGGTGGGCACCAGTAGGCGGGGGGTGGCCAGTGCTTACGTCGCTCAGCAGTGTTGGCCCCCCAGGGGCGAGTGGCATGTCCTTCCACTTCAGTGACATGATGGCGGTGCGGTAAGCTGGAATCTCTGGGTCGGTGGCTTGTTCCCGGGCGAGGTCCTTGTAGTCGATCCCGGGCTGCACCGTGTTGAGTTCGATTCTCGAGAAGGCATCCGCTACAGGGTTCTTCCTGCCGGGGAGGTATTTGATGGTGCAGGTGAACTCCACGATGGCCGCGAGGTGCCGCTGCTGCCTGGAGGACCATGCATCCCCCATCTTGGTGAAGGTGTGGACCAGCGGCTGGTGGTCCGTCCAAACTAGTGCTGTAGCAGGACTCGGTGGGGCTGAGCTTCTTGCTGAAGAAGGCAATGGGCTGAGGGGCTCCGTTGATGACCTGCTCCAGGACGGCCCCACAGGCGACGTTGCTCTGTTGTTAGCTGGAGGTGGGTGTTGGGGTCCTGGTGGTCCAAGGCTGTTGCCTTGGCGAGGCCTTCGTCAGGGAGAAAGCCCGCTGCTGGTTGGGGCCCCACACTAAGGACTTTGGATGGCCCTTCAGGATCTCCGTCAGCGGGGTCATGGTGTGTGCGACCCCGGGGATGAACCTCCTGTAGTAGTTGACCATCCCGAGGAATTCTTGTACGCCCCTGACAGAGGTAGGGGTGGGGAACTGGATGATAGCCTCAACCTTCGATGCAAGAGGGCGGACGCCTTCCGGGGATGTCTTGTGGCCTAGGAAGTAACTTTTTTGACGCCGAAGGTGCACTTGTCGAACCTGACGATGAGGCTGTTCTCCTGCAGGCGCTGCAGGACCTGGATGTGCCACAGGTGTTCTTTGTGGGACCTGGAAAAAATTAGGATGTCATCAATGTAGCAGACGCAGAAGTTCAAGTCCCCTAGGATGCTGTCCATCAGTCTCTGGAAAGTCGCCCCTGCGTTCCTCAGCCTGAAGGTGGAGAAGGTGAAGACGTAGGAACCGAAGGGCATGATGATGGTGGTTTTGAGAATGTCTTCTAGAGCTATTGGTACCTGAAAATAAGACTTTAACAAATCTAATTTTGAAAATATTTTGGCCCCATGGAAAGAGGCCGTGAGGTCTTGCATATTCGGGAGGGGGTAGTGATCTGGTTCCATAGCGAGGTTGAGCTGCCTGTAGTCACTGCAGGGTCTCCAGGAGCCGTCCGGTTTCTGCACCATGTGACGGGGAGAGGCCCACGGGCTTGGGGCCTTTCTGCATATGCCCATACACTCCATCTCAGTGAAAGCATTCTTGGCCTCCTGAAGGCACTGAGGGGAAAGCCTCCAGAACTTTGCGTGCGTCAGGGGCACCTCATCTTGATGTGATGGTAAATTCCGTGCTTGGCGGGGGCTCTGGGCACCTGACGAAGTTCGGGCTTGAACACCTCAGGGAATTCCTTCAGGAGGTAGGCTTACTGGTGGGGAGCGATGGAACATACTGTGGGCGCGCTGGGGCCCGACGCCAGGGGCAGAGACTGGCAGGACTCAGTGTCCAGCAGGCATTTGCGGCCGACGTTGACTGCCAGTCCGAAGTGGACCAGGAAGTCTGCACCCAGAAGTGGGGTCCTCATGTCCATGACAATGAAGTTCCACTTGTATCTCTGGCCCAGGATGGAGACCGACAGGAGCTTGGTGACGTAGGAGAGGATGGGGGACCTGTTGGCGGCCGTCAGGGAGGCAGCTAGGCCCAGCGGGTGTTTGCGGTCCTCTCTGAAAGGCGGGAACACTGACCGCACAGCTCCCGTGTCGACCAGCATCATCCTGCTGGAGAAGGTGTCGCGGACGTAGAACCCTACTGGTGCGGGGCTCCTGGGTACTTCTGCTGCCATGGCGGCCTGTGAGGGTGGCCGCCGCCTCCCCTGTTTTTTGGATGGGCGAAAAGGCAGGGGGCTTCGCAATTCCGAGCATCCTTGCCGAACTTCCGGTGGTAGTAGCAAAGCCCCGGCCTTTCTTTATTCTGGTGATGATAGGGTGGTCATCTCCTGGTGACGGCATTGATCTCCTCCACGTTGTGTTCCCCCGGCTGGAGGTAGTTGACAGGGTGTGCGGGCGTGGATGCCCGCTTCGCCGCCCTCATGGAGTCCGTTAGCTGCTGCGCTGTTCTTATGAGGTCCTCAACCGGCAGGGTGTAGGGCTCCTTAATCTGACCTCAGACTTCCGGGAGGAGCTGCCCGCAGGAGGATCTCCCTCGACAGGCTGATCTCCTTGTGCCTGCCGCTGCTTGTCCGTCTTTGGGGAGGAGGTCCTGGAGGGCGTGCCATGTCTCCAGGAGGTTCATGTCCTGCTGGGGTTGATGGCGAGGTCGAGGGTGCGGGCGGCTCTCTCAGAGACCAGCAGGGAGCAGGTCTCAACGAGAGAGGCCTTCAGGTGCTGGTAGGTGGCAGGGCTCGAAGACAAAGTCACCCATGGGGCAACTTTCCTATATATCTCCTCCAGTAGGGCGTTGATTACTATGTCTGCCTGCAGCACCTCGTCGGTCAGGCCTGTCACCCTGAACTGCCCCTCGACCCTGTAGAGCCATGATGTTGGGTTGTTATGGGTGAATGGCAGCAGCTTTATGGTGAGGGCGGCCCTTGGATGATCTGTCGGGAGGGGCATCGCGCAAGGAGCGGGTACTGGCGTGGAGGAGCGCGCGGGTTTTGGCATGGGGGAGGGAGCGAGTGGGGTTTGCGCAAGGGAGATTTCCGTCGCTGAGAAGTTTGCGGTTATTTGTATGTGGGAGGGGATGTCCACGTCCATACTCATTTCTGCGCTGTCACTTGGAGTGTGAATTAACACTCACGTCAATACACGCTTGGGAGCATGCTGTGTGGGTCCGCTAATGACGCTGGTGATTAGCCGACAACGGTCGGTAATGTCCGAACGCTCTGTTAGAGCACTGTAGTTGGTCTGTTGGGGGCATGGGCTGGTTCATGGGGCCAAGACTGAGTCGCCGTTTGGGTCCGTTAATGGCTCCGGGAACCACTCCAGGGTCACCACTGTGAGAGGATGCTAAAGAAAAGAGCAGGTAGACGAGCACTGCTAGTTTACTGAGGAAGCAGCCAGCTTACAAAGCGGCGTGTGGACGTCAGTACAAAGACATACAAGTGACCCGAGGTCAATCATTCGTTATGCAAAAATAAGACAGGTACATATCGATAACGTGACAATAAAAATAGTAGATTAAATACAAAGATACTCTGTAACATACACAATAGACAAGGACAAATATGGATTGGTAATGAATGTACAATTACATAGAAAAAATAGGGCTGATTATCCTGACCTAAGGTCAGGCGAAAGGCACCGTAGGAAACGGGAGGTTCTTCACAGAAAACCCGTTTAGCAGGGACTTTACACATTAATCATGTCATATATGTTACTTGTTGATATTTCAGATTCTTTATGTATCTCATTGTATGCATTATTGTAGGCTACGGCCTGCCCGCCGATATATATACTTGCCCTTTACATGTTCTGTAACACATTATAGCTTATATGTCTTTTTATGCCTGCTAACAAACAACCTTCGTATAGACGCAGTAGGGTGGGGGTGGGTGCTTAGGTCGCCCGCTATCTTTCCGTCCACTTTCCTTACTATAAATACCTGTCGAGAATAATAAAGGATCAGTCTTTCACTTTTGACATTTGTTGAACCTCACACCGCACTACATTATATGTGTATATATAGATGCAATAGTCTTAAAATTGTTATAATCAATATGGCTCTAGCACTATAAAGAGTGATTGCGCATGCTGGAAGCTTCTGGTCTGAATAATCTGCAGCCATTCCTGAAACTGACTCCCTGGTGACACCGAATTCAGGTCTGTAGCAACTGCCTGCCCAGTGCAGCAAGTCAGTCGGCCTCAGTAGACTGTGATCAAATGTGTTGGTGCCTTTCCTAGCATGTCCCTTATATATATACTGTATATATATATATATATATATATATATATATATATATATATATATATATATATATATATATATATATATGAAATTTATATCACACTATATGATTTATATATGAAATTTTAATCATGATTTATATACAATCATGAAGCTACAAATGTCAACGAAATATAAAAATTCACGCTACCTCAACGGAGATATACCGAGGTAGCGTGAATTTCGATATTAAAACTTACATTTGTAGCTTCATGATTTTATATATATATATATATATATATATATATATATATATATATATATATATATAAATATATATATATAAATTTCTGACTCACGTCGGGATCGAACCCAGGTCTTTCAGGTGGAAGGCAAGGCGCTATCCACTACACCATACAAGTGGATAGCGCCCTGCCTTCCACCTGAAAGACCTGGGTTCGATCCCGACGTGAGTCAGAAATTTATTTCTGTTCCACACGTGATTGTGTGTTGATTATATCTATATATATATATATATATATATATATATATATATATATATATATATATATATATATATATATAATTTGGCCTATTTCTCATAATAAAACTAATGCATTGGCTTTTTGCATCAATCTTTGTCGCTTTCGCATGCCCGGCAGTCGTGTACGGTACATTACTCACCCCAGACAAAGTCTTTGTCTTTGCTCAAAGCCTCTACATCCATTCATTTCGGAAATTGGGCGATGTACACGCGACCAGACTTTGTCTGCAGAGCGAAGCAGGAAATTTGTCCGTTGCCAGAGGGATTCGGCGCTTGTGTTTGCCGTAGCGCTGTGGCCTTTGAGCAAAGACACTGGACTTTGTCCGGGGTGAGTAAATGTAACGTACACGACTGCCAGGTAGGCTACACGAAAGAGAAAGATTGATACAAACAGCCAATGCATTAGTTTTGATATAAGAAATAGGTATTGTAAATGGGAAAAAAACATACATATAATTTTTACATTACTAAAGTAATTATACATAATACATGAATGGAAATATTGACTGGAATATACAGAGATTGTGAACATGAGGATAATAACGTACTTATCATTGCAGTCCAATACAACTTGATATCCATTGGCATATAATTATATTCTTGTTATTCTCTATTTTAAATGTTAGCTATTATATATGATACGTGTTTGATCCGGATGCATGGTAATTTTTATATGAAATTATGATGTCTATTATCCTTGACCTTTAAGCATTATCTTATTTGATATACAATTATTTTATTTTCATTTTTTTCACATTCATTTTCCTTTGTTAATATTTGTTATTTTCATACTACTCTTATTCGTTTTCCTCGTTGGAATGCTATATCTTTGTTTGCGCCCTTGAGCCTACAGCTTTTTCATCTAATATTACTACTACTGATAATAACAATGATAATAACGGTAATGATAACATAACATTAATATAAAAACAAACGCAAAACTGAATGTGGAGGCTGTTGGCTTGCTTTTTGGATATTTGTTGGTCCCTTTCTGTGGTTCCCTTAAAATAATCGTATGGCTTCTAGCTAGAGCTTTCTTTTTCATGAACCAGCTTTACACCATTCCCCTTTACCCAGTGCTCTTTTCTTCACACATATGCCTTTCAATAAGGTACAGAGTGCCAATCGCTTTCTTTTCTTCTTGCCGTGAGCC
Source organism: Macrobrachium rosenbergii (assembly GCF_040412425.1). Lineage (NCBI taxonomy): Eukaryota > Metazoa > Arthropoda > Malacostraca > Decapoda > Palaemonidae > Macrobrachium > Macrobrachium rosenbergii. Next base: position 2,186,695 of record NC_089763.1, on the reverse strand, counting down.
ATGCTGAAATTGTCTTACTGTGTTAACCTCCACCCAGACTTTGACTGGCCAGACACGACCGTGTGGACAACAGACTTTTGTTTATTTGTTTACAGATTTTGCCTGCCAACGGACTAAGTCTCCCAGGCAAAGTCTGGTCGTATGGACGGGGCTTTACATATCAAACCACTGAAATATTCTGAGAAGGGTTAAATTTCTAAAGTAGATGGAGGATAGGTGGGGTTCCAGTAAGCAAAACACGAGAAAGAATCAAGGACTATGACCTTAGTGAAGCATAAACGTGCAGTCAGTATGAAATATCTACGCTCAAATAAAATTATAAAGAGACATCTACGTATGTACTATGTGCACTATTATGTATTTGGGTTCTATGCTATAAAGAGGATATCATGGCGACTATATCTCCGACTCATACTCACACTATTGCAAAGAAACGTGGTTCACTGAATAGTACAATGAAAACGTAGAACCGTTATGAAAATTAGTGTCATTGTTATCAACAGCCTTATCTGTACATGGGTTGCCCTTTCTCATTCTTATCTGTGCGTGATCATCCGGTGTGGCGATAAGAAAGCAGTTGGTAGTATGTATGTGGTTGAAGTGAGTAGTGTAGACTCTCCCAGAGAAGTAAATATAACGAACACTAGCAGCATTCCTTCTCTGAAGTGTGACAACAAATGATTGTGTACTAAGGAACCGTTCCAAACCGATGTTTCCCACCAACGTTTTGCCATTGCTTTTCGGGTCGTTTCGGCCGTAAGCACTTTTACATGCAAAATGGACGCCGTGTTTAGTACCAACCCCTTGGGGATGTACGTAAAACGTAAAATAATGACGGTAAATACCATAAATATAACATCTTACGTTGTTTTGGTTGTTACGGCCTAAATGACTTACGCCTTACGGCCGAAACGACCAGGACATAAAAGAATCACGAAATTCTTCTTCACTTCATTAGGTGAAAACTTTTTAATTATTACTATTTTCTTGGTCACTGAGTATCAGGCTTGGAGTTTTTCAATTTCAGACTAATACAGGAGAAGATGTGCAGAAGTACAAACAGAAGGTAAATATAATGTAGCCTATAATGTATAGCATGACGTCGGAAGACAGCCGAGCTAGAACCATAATCAAATACAAGCAAGCATCATAAGCAATCATACGACACGAATGAATGACTCGGCGGTCACCGTATTTGCCGCCAAACGCGATTATAATATAGTGATATAAAATTATCAGTCAGAAAACAGAGAGGTACTGTTGAATAGCAAATTATATTTAACTAACATCCAGTTGATTCAATGCTGATTCTTTATGTATCTCCATAATCTTAACTAGATTTAAAATTCCACGTAGATCACAAAACAACTAGTGTGGTTGTATGTATACTTCCTTAACGCCAATACAGTGTATTCGCAATAAAAAATTGTTGTATGGACAACAGCATCAAGGGTCCAACAATAATCTAAGTAGACGGCTCGGCTGCTCATGCAAGTTACCAACGGGACGTAGCCTATCCCTCCTACCTGGATAGGACCGGTGCGGTCGAGACCAATACAAGCAACCGGACATGGCATCTGTTTGCTTTCGGCCGTCATGCCTTGCAGACTTGTTTTCGGTTCTCTCTGCCTGACTGTCGTTAAGCTCTTATTATCCCGGTGGGATTTTTCTGTATTTTTGTGCATATATACGTGTCTTTAATATTTATTAATACAAACCCATGATTTGTGATAAGCTTGCATAAGCCGTCGTTCCCTACGCTGACAGTTCCTCGTTGGACGAATCGGTAGAGTTGTCGGCTAGCAATCTGCTAGGCCCGATGTCGAATCTCCGGCCGGCCAGTGAAGAATTAGAGGAATTAATTTCTGGTGATAGAAATTCATTTCTCGGTAGCTATAATGTTTTTTTTTTTTTTTTTTTTAGCTGATAGGTAAGATGGGAGAAAGAAGAGTGAGGGCAGTTAGCTAGCTAACCATGGTTAGGTAGGGAATAGTTTAGAAAGTGAAATATTAGTAAGAGTAATATGTCAAGTGAGGTTTATCCACAATTTGATTTAGGTAAGGGTACAATTTTTCTAATATTAACATAATACAACAATAATTTTACATTATAACAACATGGTAAATTGTACATATTGCATATTTTGAATTTTATTTCTTATCAGTATAATCATATTTAAAACATAAAATAAAATAAAAAAATAAGTTCCAATTTCCTCATTTTAACCTTGATGTTAATTATCATAATGATTTTGCATGATACAGTAAATTCTAAATATTACTTTTTCACAAGGCATTTCTTAATAATATAATGGTTGAGGTTCATCACGATGAATATATGAAGATACTCTTCTCCACCATCTGTGGTCTGTGTTGTTTGGGTGGTTTCTCTCTTCTGCTACGGATTCTTCTGTTAATTCACTGTTGTATTGATCTAGTTTGCTCCATATGTTGGTTGCCAGTCTGTATAATCTTTGATTAATTGGTTCTACTTTGTATTTTTTGTGTATTTGTTCTATATTCAGATCGTCATCTTCTTGATTGTTTCTCACTGCAGACCTTAGTATCTTATTTTGGAATTTTTGTAATGCCCTTATGTTGGAAGTCGATGCTAAACACGTGGGTATTGGTGGATATTCCATTATTGGTCTGATCAGGCTTTTGTAGAAATTGATTTTGATATTTGCGTTCATATTCCTAAATCGTTTTAGCTTTGTATTTTGTGTTCTTGCTATTCTTAGCCTTTCTCTCACGTGTCTTGATATTCCTCTTTGTCCGAATTGCATGCCTAGTATTCTTGTGCTTTTACTAAAATTCATCGGTTGTTGGTCTAAAATTATTTGTGCAGGTTTGTAAGCAGACACTGATACTAGTTGGAATTTAGATTTATTTGTCTTTATCTTCCACTTCTTTTCAAATTGATTTATTCTTTCAATTTGGTTCATTGATTTTGTGCTACTTGCCTTTTCAAAGTTGGATCCCCTCTTCGAGTGCGTTTTTCTGGGTGTATAATTATTTGAGTTATATCATCTGCAAAGCAGACATCAGTACAGTACTCTGGTGGTGAAGTCATATCTGATGTATATAATATGAATAGTGTTGGACTGAGTACGGATCCTTGTGGGACTCCAGTTAGTAACGGGAATGGATTCCCTACGTAATTTTGTGACTTGATTGCTGCTGTTCGATCTTTGATGAAGTTGCATAGTATTTTCTCATAAATGTCTGGAAGGTTGAGATGTAATATTTTGTATTGAAGTCCTTGTATCCATACTTTGTCAAATGCCTTGGTTATATCTCTACATACTAGGTTACATAGGTACCTTCTTCTTTGTGATAGTGTAATACTCTCATATATTGTTGCTATTGCAATCTGGGTCCCTCTTCCTTTTCTAAATCCATATTGATTACTATTGTGTAGCTGATTACCTTCTAGGAACAACACTAATCTGTTGTTAATTATTTTTTCAAATATTTTGCCAGGTACTTCTAGTAATGATATTGGTCTATAATTCTCTACCTGACAAGTATCTTTTCCTGGTTTGGGTATCAAAATCATTATTGCATTCTTGAGTATAATTGGAAAATATCCCATTGAGAGAGCCCAGTTGTATATTTCTCTTAATTTTTCGAGTGCAATGTCTGGTAAATTTTGAATTATGACCTTGTTAATTCCACTCTTTCCTGGCGCTTTGTGTTTAAAATTTTTAATTATTATTTTGATTTCCCATAACTCTATTTTCCTTGTTAATGGGCAGTCTTCATTGAGTCTACTAATATCAGCTGCATAATGCGGATTTGTTCCGTTTCTATGTTGTTCAATGAATTCATTGACTATTGTCTCATGTTGGTTGTCGAAATTTTGGTTATCCTCCTGCGTTATCTGGAATATTTCCTGCCAGTAGGCCTTGTGCAGTACTTCCTTCTCTTTGTCATCATATATTTCCTCATTCCCATGCTTTATGTATGGCGAAGTGTTAGTTTTGCTTCCCATCAGTCTTGCAACGGAGTTCCAAAATTGTATTGGGTCATTGTACTGTATTTCTGTGTTTTTTTATTGGGTCTTCCCAATTTTGATGATATAATCTTGAGTTTTCTTGTACTAACTAACTGTTCTTGTAATGACACATATCTTCCCATTAATATGTTGTTCCATCCCTGTTATAAGTACTGTGTTTTGGATGTTGTTGTAGTGCCATTGTATCAATTTCAACTTATCGCTACTAATAGGATGTGGAAGTGTGGTGTATTTAGTTATGGGTATATGATTTTTTATTGCTTCTTCTGTATTTCTGTACCATTCTTCAAGCTCACCATCTACTATTTCTTTTGTTATTTCTATTTCATTTGAATTTATTGTTGGTTGTCTACTCATTTTTCCTTCTATTTCATTTTTGAAGCTTTCCCAACTTGCTCTTTTTATATTTGGTATTTCTAAGGATGGAATCATTATTGGATTGGTTGACAATGTAATTACCATTGGTAGATGATCGGAGGAGGTTGCTGGTCCTCTTGTAACGGCAATATTGAGGTGAATTTTGTTATTTCCCAATATTATATCTGGCTTTCCTTTTCTGTTATTTGCTACAAAGGTATCGAAATCAGGTCCTAAGTGTATGATATACTTTTTTATTTATTAATCTGACTATTTCTTGTCCTGTGTAATTAGATTGCCTATATCCAAATATTTGGTGTCTGGCATTTAGATCCGCAATGAGGTAGGTTGGTTCTCTCCTGTTCATTAACTTCATGACATCCAGAAGTGGAAATAATGTCTTCTTGGCGGCTTGTAAGCTGTAGCGATCACTATTTGTCCTTTGTTAGTTTGAATTTGGACTGCTAAAAAGTCGTCTTAGAAATCGTCTATTATCTTATGTCTAATATTCCTCTTGATTACTATTGCAATTCCTGCAAAGGGTTCATCAGCAAAGTTTTGCATATATGTATTATATCCAAATATTTTCAGAGTTTCATTTCGTTTCATACCATGTTCATTGATTAATATTATGTCAGGGTCTTCTTCTCTATATATATTGTATAATTCAAATTTCTTTGTTTTCCAGGATTTCACGTTGTGCTGAATTATTTTAATTCTTCGTAGAGTTGAGTCCATTCGAGTTACAGTGATCTAGTAATTGTGCTCTTTTTCTTTCACTTTTCCGTTTTCTGGTGTTATTGGCTACTGGCGTAGTACTTTTTGATGCTGAAGTTGATCCCTGTGGATTTTGTAAGATGGGAGAGTTGGAGAAACCTGAGAAGCTTGGTAGTGAGGCTTGTATTTCTTCTGTTAATTGATGCTGCGTTTCTTGCAAATTACTTATGCGTCCTGAGGGATGGATTGGTGAGTTCGAGTCTAAACTGGGCTCAATTCCGAGTGTAAAGTCTTCTTCTGATGAGTCGTCTTCTGAGCTCTCTGCTGTGTTTTCTTCATATTGTGTGCAGTCTTGCATATCCTGTTGTATATCCTGAGTTGCTTGTAAATCTTCTGCTTTGCTTGTATGGTTTTCTTGTCTTTTATTCCTTTCCATGGTGTTTGCTATCATGTTTATTGTTTCTTTAGAGAAGTGTATTGTAGGTAAATTGTTATCTGCTAATATGCTGTTTATTACTAAGGGGTAGAATCCTTCTTGGCGCAGCCCCAGTTTTATTGCTAAATTTGTTATTATCGTGATTCTTGTCTCTTCTTGTATTCTACTTATATTATTTTGGATGTTATTTGCATTGTCCTGGCAATTTCCTGTATTAGTGGCTGTAACTTTGGCGTAACTTGTACAGTTGCTTGTAGTGGATGTTGCATTTCTGTTTGCTTTGATCTCTTGAATTTTTCTTTTTATTAGGGCCTTTCTCACTGGACATTTCGCTGCTAAAGTTCTATGTTGTTGATTGCAGTTAACACATTTTTTTTGTATTTTCTTTACATTCTCTGTATGTATGGTCATGTGATGAACATTCAGAGCATATTTTATAGTTATTATCTTTAGGGCATTCCTTGAGCAGAAGCTCATAAGAGTAGCATCTGTAGCAAAATGACAAATTTACAAATATATCCTCTTCAGTATGCTCACTTGGAATGTATTGGTAGGCTATAAATAATCCTCTTTCTATGGCTCTCTTGCCATCTTTGGTGTTTCAATCTTTATTTTCATGGCGTGGGAATTGTTTTGGATTTTTATCACCTCATCCACTGCAGCCCATTCGTTTTTCCTCTCGATACTGTCTTTAAGGTCGTCTTCTCCGTATTCTACCGTTGTAGCGTCTAGGTATTTTGCTACTATAGTTTTCATGGAATTATATTCTGGGGGGTCTATTACCTCAAACTCTTCATTTGCAAAAACTGTCCTGTTCTCTGAATTAAGAATCTTTTCTGAGTCATCTTCATGAACATTGACAAATAATGCTGTGTTGGCATGGATTACTCTTTGGACTCTAATCTGGATGGCGCCTATACACTGCCATAACTTGAGCCGTCCACTTGGCTCGTCATGCGGTTAAGGACTATTGTCTTGTATCTTAATCTTCATTTTGAATCATGTTATTTACTTCTTTCTTGAAGTTTTGCCACAAAGAAGGGTGACACATAAACCTAGCTATGCTGGTACTGAAATAAGAGGCCAGAACGATGCCGAAGACCTAGAATCGAGGAAAGATTTTGAAAAACCTCACGGGCTACTTTCCTCGGATACTAGGGAGTCATGAGAACACGTCTTTCCCTTGCGGTTGCCGGAGGCAGACTGAATGTGGTTCGGATTCCACAATAAGCTATAGGTCCCGTTGCTAGGTAACCAATTGGTTCTTAGCCAGGCAAAATAAGTCTGATCCTTCGGGCCAGCCCTAGGAGAGCTGTTAATCAGCTCAGTGATCTGGTTAAACTAAGGTATACTTAACTTTTTGTGTCTTGGGTTTGACGGCCAAGGGCTTAATTAAGGAGTGTAACCGAATGGTAATGCTTCTCTTCCAGTATCCCTTTATGTAGATACTGAAGGTGTTCCCTTGTATATTCGGAGATATTGGATTGGGACGTAATATCTTCGCTCCCCTACATTGATTGGGACGTAAGAGTTCGCTTCCCTTCTTGGGCCTCCGCCCTCCGTGTATCAGGGGCATGACTACTTCCTTCCTACTTATGCTGAGTGTTGCTTTGCTGCCTGCGCTTAGAGAATTATGGGGCGGGTGGGAGGTTGCGGCTGTCGTCTGTAAGTTCGTCTTCCACGGCGCCCTTGGTGGCCTCCCCTCCGTCCTTTTTCTCTTCCCGCGGGTTCTTCCTTCTCCCCTTCAGTAGAGATCTTTCTCCTTCGCCCTCTTCGCTCGCTCATTGGGCGAAGACCGCAGGGCTGGGGGCTGTGGTCGGGCGACCTCTTCTAGAGTACCTCCTCTCGCTGCGTAGGGCAGTTCCCCTTGTAGCTAGAGGAGTCTCCCTCTGCTAATCATCTTTGCTTTTTCTTTCAGGTTGACAGTGAGCATCACAGACACAGCAGTAGTTAGCTAGATATCTCAGGGGATATATCACATGAAGCAGTCCTGACGTTCATTTAGTGTTGCTTTGGGATTGACCACAGTACCTGGTTAGATGACATATTTCCACGTTGGGATCGTACTGACTCTGTTCCCGCCAATGTGGATCGATCACTGTCATTGCTGGTCTTCATGTATGCTGTTGCACTGCCTCTGGCGTACCTGTGGTCCATCTGCTGTTCCCTGTGTAATGCTCTTAATAACTCGACGACATTCTCTGGGCTGCTCTTCCTGGTCTCCTGCTGCAGCCACCCTGATCGTTCCAGTCGCTGCTGGTGACTTTCATGTGACGTTTCTGTCTGTTGCAGTAGCTCCTGCCTTCTGAACCGCGTCCGTAGCTCCAGCATCGACTGTCCTGATTGTGCCCGCTGCTTCCGTTGTGTTCCTGCCTGATTACCCTGGAGGTTACGATGTTTCGTGTCCACCATCCTGTAGATGTCGGAGTGGAGGTGAAGGAAGTCGCCCTATGGAAGTAGCTGCTGTCTTCTTCATCTTATTTTCGATTTCGTCTTCTGCTGCCTCTTCCCTTCCTCTCCCGAGGTGCAAAGGGGTCCCGGGAATCGGACAGACCTCCATTGGCTGAAGGAGAGGAAGGCTGCTTCTTCCCCTTGATGCCCTTGGATGTCTAGGGACTGCCACCTTCTGAGGAGGCAGTGGGTCTCTTGTTGGCTCTTCCCGACATTGGGGTTAGGAAACCAATTGGCATAGCCCTGGGTTTTGTGTTTTGGAAGCCGCGGGCATGCAGACCTCGGTTTGCGATCCCGTTCCCAGTCCTAGAGGTTTCGCCTCTAAGACAAGGTCTGCTTCGGGGACTCGTTCATGAGCCACTCCGAGTGCTCGAGATTCTATGGAATATCGAGTATCCTGATCTGGTCTGGAGAGATTTTCCTCAGCCCATTTCGGGAGCAGTGTGAGAGAAAGGGCTGAGGCACCCAGGTGTCTCAGCTCTTCCTGCCAGCACCACAAGCACTCCCATGGTGCTTGCCAGTGCTCAGTCGGGTTCCCAGCCTGGTGTCTCAATCCTGTTGGTTCGAACACCAGAAGAAGCAGGGAAGAGATTCCCTTCGGGAGTCCTGCGAGATTTCTAAGGGACTAACTCTCTTCCAGGAGACAAGTTTCTCTCGTTGGCTCTTCCCGCCCTTGGGCAAGAACTGATCTGCATTCTCCTGTGGGGTCTGGCGTTTCGGGGGCTGTGAGAGTGCAGCCTCTCGAGGCCACGACCTCGTTGCCAGTCTTGGAAGTCTGCATCTAAGACTGGTTCTGTGCTTGGCTCTTTCGATCTCTTAGGAAGCTGAAAGCAGCCGCTCCCGATTTTTGTGAGTCTCGTAGGTAGCTCGAATTCTGTGAATCACGAGCACTCTTCTGACAAGAGGCACAGGACGAGAGAAAGTGCTGAGACACCCAGGTGTCTGGGTGCTGAGACACCCAGGTGTCTGGGTGCCGAGACGCCAGGTGTCTCAATACTGCCCGCCAGCTGCTTCGGTTGCTCGGCCGGGCTTCATTCTTGTGTCTTGAACCTTAGGGTTCAAGCATGCAGGATAGCAGACAGAGAATTCCCCTTTGAACCTTCTTCTCTAGGGGCCTCGGCATCGAAGGAGTTTAGAGTTCGGGAAACTGGCAATAGTTCATGGCAGACAAGTTCCGCCTGTCCAGTTCCAATTGTGTTCGTGCGATTGGCTCAGCTTGGCTCCTGGTCGCGCTTACGAGACTGGCGCGGCTCGCCTTGGCTCGTCCCGCCTGCCTCCCAGTCCACTGCATACCAACCAGCTGGATTGCGTTTGCGTGATCGGCTCGGCTCGGCCCTACTCGGTTTTTTCTGATCTGGGTTCTCGGCTATGTTCGAGTGAACTTTTTGCTCTTCCCAGGAAAGTGCTTTGCCATGGCACAAGTGCTCTTCTTCCCCCATGTGGCAGTAATATCCTTCGGTTAATTATCGCCTCTCCTGCTTATCTTGCTGGCAGGACATGTAGGGGCACTCTTTCTCCTCACCTGTTCTCTTCTCCTCTCGGTTGTTCCAAGAGGCCCGAGACAGACAGAGAGAGCTCATACGAACTTTTCTTCGGAGTTTGGCTGGCTGGAGTGCTTTGGGTGTCGGTCTCCCGATTCTCTCGTAGTATAACACGGTAGCTGAGGAGGGTTTCATGGGATATGTCAAGGTCTCCCTCCAAGGGGAGAGGTACAGGAGTTTCATGCTCTGGAAACAGCAAGGGTCTTCCTCTTCAAGTTGCGATCACCCTCATGTTTTTGGAGAACTTTGCGCCGATTCGTCGGCGCAAGGATCCCCGGGATGGGACCACAGCTCCCCCAATGAATAATCTTCATCACTTGCAACCCTTGCAGTTCCCGAGGGGCCGAGAGTGTCGGGGACCGCCGTGGTCCTGGCTTCCGAGAGCATTCTCGACCTGATGAATTCTTTTCTTCGAAGGAGTTCATTCAGATCGAGACACCAAGCTTCTCCCCTGCCTTGACAGAATATGAATTCTTCTTGCCTCGAAGGGTCTTGCCGACTGCAGTTTTGTAGGCAATTCTGGTGCTAAGAAGAAGGACTTTGTCACAATTCGGATCTCTGGATTCGTAAGTCCTGAGTTGGCTCGACCCTTAGGAAAGAACCTTTACTTGGTTCTGCCTTTCTCTTTCAGAGATTTGCCAGATACCTTGGTAATCAAGGTTTGTACACTCAGCAAGGAAAGTGAAGATACAGTTTTCTTTAGATTTCGTTCATCGAATTTTAATTTTTTTCTTACAGAAAACACATAATCTCTGTAAATTTACTCTAGAATATGAAAATAAAATGCAAATTATATCATATATCTTAAATCTGCAAAACAAAAACGTTCAGATACTTAAAAACACCATGCATGTCCGAAGTAATCAGAATTTCTCAGATGACTTCGTTCATAAAGATCTAAAAGATAGTGTGTGAATATCTCGGTGTAGTACTATTCATCAGAACGGCAATATTTACTCGTTTTCCGTTATGGACAGGCTTATTATTGCATCATCATACGAGATAGTGATAATTTCTTTAATTTTCACACATTCATATTTTTATTTCACGGTGATAAAAGTCAGCTGGAATTAATGGCAGTAAATGTTGCGACAGCTACGGTAAGTTGACCAAATCTATTTAAATCTGCAAGAGCGTTCTCTATGATGTGTGGAGCACTTCAGCGGGAAAAACACAAGTAACTGGATGTTTCTTGACGTTGCCCGTTCTCTCTGCGTTGCCATAGTTTCTCTCTCTCTCTCTCTCTCTCCCAAAAACATACTATACAAATATAGTATCGCTCAATCTCTAAAAAAAAATAATGAAATGAGTAGCTCTACACATAGGCCTAGGCTTACACAACAGCAACTCTCAATCTCTCTCTCTCTCTCTCTCTCTCAAGCATTTCGTTCATTGTGGTGTCATAAATTCATTTGTATAAGGTTAATTGGTAGGTTACGTCGAAAAATGTTTATTTTGCTCAGAACTGTCGCTGCAAATTACAACTTGAACGAATACTGTAAAGTTTACTACTGCATTTAAGTATCAATGATGTCAGAATCGTAGAATATGATTGAAAGTTATAGGAGGTCAAGCAAAAAACCGACACACTAAGACTTGGCTTCTGCCAGATGTCGCATTATTGAGCAATATACTGTATGTCCGAAGATTTAAAAAAACTGTATCTTCACTTTTCTTGCCGAGTGTACCAGGGCACTGCCTTGTCCTTTGGACAATGGCCAAGACCTTGGGGTCTTAGTCATCTTGACTTGACCTTGAGTTCAAGCCAGCCCCCCTCAACTCCTTAGCTAAGAAGTCCCAGGCTTCGGAAGAAGATTACAGAACACATAGTCCTCTTCTTCCCTTCTAGGAAAGTGCACATAACTGTCTCTTTCCACCCTCTTTCCCATAAGGGAGGAAGGAAGAAGGGAAGAGAGAAAAGAAGTATTGACTGGAAAGAAGTTTCCCTACTGCTGATGCCTGGATGAAATGTTACTTATCCAGTCTCTGGAGCTGGCAGCGACATTGCTGAGACCTGGGAATGGATTCCTTCAGGAGAAGTATCCATTTTCCATTTCCCCTAGGTCTCGGCAATTCTTTTCATTGAACTTCCATCCCGCCTCCTCTTCCGTGTTCCCAGTTCGGGAAATGCCAACCCGGCTAGAGCTAATTGTCTCGGTACCCTGTCATCTTGCAGAAGCTTCCCCATGGTGGAGAATGGAAGTCTGCTTCCATTCCTCCATCCTTCTTTCCTCTTCGAATTATGAGGAAAGAGTTGAGTTAATGCTTGATTGAAGGAACCTTTGAATATGCTTGCATATTCCCCTCACGTCTTGTGTCTATGTATGGATTCACCGATTGAGGAATAGGCACACACTGGTAAGACCTTGTCTTGAAGGTGTGTGACCAAGATGATTAGTACCTTCTCATCACCGTCCTAGGCTCAGGGCAGCCTTTTTGCTGTCCGAGAATTCAGGATGAGTTTTGCGACATTCGCTGGTTTCGTTGAACAACAAAACCACAGTAGTGGCATTTGTCGACAAACAAGAGGTGATAATTTTTTCCTCCTGTTTCATCTGTCGACATTTGCGGGTACTCGAGTGTTCTATTGCACACTTGACAGCTCAGTTAACCAGATGCATTCCCAGTGGGGATGTACTGGTAGACGAGCCTGGCCCCGGGTTTGAGTGATCGGGACGGAACGTGCTGCTCACTCTTTTCTTCACGAAGATTACTGCAGAGACTGCTCGACTGAGAAATCCCTACTGTCCTTCTGTTGCCTCCCTGCACAACGAGTTGGTAGTTTTTCTCGCTCCTTCATACCAGACCAGGGGCCGCTACGGTGAGGCATGCTGTCTTTTTTGGGGAAAATTCAATATCTTCGTTTTTTTCCCTCCGTATTTGTCTACTTCGCTAGGGGTTCACAAGCATTGCTCACCCCAAGTTACAGACAAATACTTGAAGACTTTGCCTTCATCCGACCTGGTAGCTGAGGCATCGAGAAGAGTTCTGCTTGACCCAACCTCCTGTAGCAGCTACACTAGAAGCTGTTCTTGAGGCAGTACATCCTTGTGTGTTCAGGACTGGGGGACCTTCCAGCTTTCCTTGCAAGCACAGGCTTCCTTGCCGAGCAGCAACGGATATAGCTGGATATCCCTTGAAGTCCTCTGCAACCCTGTCCCAGGGATGGATCCATCTTCACTGGTGGGTGTCGTAGACGGAACTTCTTCTCGGGTCAGAGTCGCTCTTCAAGTCTGGACTTACTCATCTTCTCCGCCGAGGGTTGCTTCTTTCCCTTTCATTTGTGAAGAACGTAGGCCCTTGCAACCTAGTCTTCTATCTGAAGTAGCCTTCATTTCCTCAGTCATCTGTTAGCTACGGACGAGAAGCGTCTTCGGTCGTGCTGTCCCAGGGAACTGTTCCCTGGGTGGCATGTGACTCTCGTTTAGGGTTCCTGTCTGTGCTGTGGACGCGCCCTTACAAGAGTCGTCGCATAGAGATGTGCCCTCTTAGGACCATCTCTCATCTTACTGCAGCCTTGGTGTAGAAGATGGAAGAACAGGGATGGGGATCATACCTCGACTCCTTCTCGGATGTCGTAAGTGGACTCCGAATCCATTGGCATCTACTGTCGGGCTTGAGTCCTTCTTGTTCCCCATCTCCTTGGACTTTGCGTTGGTGATCCAGATCATTCGTTACTTTGTCCCATTAGGGAGCTGAGGTACTTTCCGAAAGGCTCGACATTCCTAACCTGGATGTCGTCAACGTTTTCACTAGTACTCTCTCTCCTAAGGAAGAAGTGTCTAAGGACACATCTTCCTCCTGACTTCGTGAAGCAATCAAAGGAGGTACTCAGTAGCTGACGACAACAATACCGGTACCTTCCACCCAAGAGGTCACAAGGTCGATGACTTGGTCCATCCCTCGCATTCCGGAAGTTTTTGTCGGTCTGGAAGCAAGACGTGGTCTATGGTTGTCTTCCTGTAGTCTTGCCCACAGGCCCTTCGAACCTTTTTTCCTTGGCCCTGTGGTGGCTGCTCAACAAGTTGTGTTGTCTTACCCGGCTCCTTCAAGAGGACAAGTAGCATCTCGCCTAAGGTGTTGGCTCTGGAAGTGAGAAGGATTCCAAGAGTGACTGGTCTCTTTTCCTCCTCCTTCCCCATCCTCCAACTTCTCCTTCGGCATGAGAATAGGACTCGAAGCAATAACTGCTGGATCTGGCGCTGATGCGGTAAGACTGCACATCGAGCACCCGTTCTTTTTTCCTCATAGAATCATAGAAGCAATTCCGCTCCTTCCTCTAGCAAGGGGAGGAAGGAGAGACTGGTAATAAGGGAACCCTATCTCGGCTTTTCCTTACTGCCTCTGACTCTAGATCCTTCCAGCCTACTTCCTAGGAGTTACATTTCCTCACTCATGCAAAAAGGTCCAGTATCTGACATTTGATCTTGCAGTTCCTACACTCTGTCAGAGGCACGGTACTCCTCGCTCTTTCGACCAGGAGGAGTAGCCCAGGTGTGTAGAACTCCAGTCGGTTCAGGAGACTCACTCAGATTCCTCCCTCCAACCAGTGAGTCTTCCTAATGTAAAGGACCGACTGTTTGTATATCATGTCGGAATAAATCACAATTTTTGAAAGTAAATTGTATTTTTCCTAACTATACAAACCTGAGGTCCTTTACCTTACATATTATGCCTGCCTCATGCCACCCCTCAATCTGAACCTGGACCGAAAGGCAAACTGGAATGTTTACATCCGGACAGGCGGGTATTCCTGCCTACCTGGCGGTAGTTACTACCTAAACACCTTGCTCAAGAGTTTAATGGCCGTTTCCAGCCTACACTGAAAGTAATTCCTAATGTAAAGGACCTCAGGTTTGTATAGTTAGGAAAAATACAATTTACTTTCAAAAATTGTGATGTTTCAAAAATGGATTAGCATTACTTCTTAAAAATTTCAATACATTTTTCATAATATCCATCAAAATGCTAAATTCAACAATACTCTCCATTATAGGCAAGATGTCTGTGGGTTGTATCATGGGTACTTCCTGTAGTTCATGGAGGACGGCTACAACTTGCTTATTAGCCTGGCATTAGCGAGGCTTCGTCTAGTATCTGTGGGGGATCAGCAGGACCTTCAGCATGAAGAAACTGGGGTCCTCAGTACTACAACTGGCTGGCTGTCAGCTCTCTCATACTAGTCCCTAGGGAGAGAAGGTCTGCTGGATTACTTTTGGTCGGCACATGCTTCAGAATCATCCCACACTCCTGCAAAATAGAGTTAGCTTCTTCTACCTTATTAGCTATAAATACGTTCCTATTCTCCTCTTTGCTATTTACCCAGGGTATAGTGACCTTACTGTCGGTCCAAATTACAACTGTACTGACTTTTAACAAATTCTTCAAACTCCTACCTAACCTAATTCCTAATAACAAGGCTAATAACTCTAATTTAGGTATAGTCAGCCGTGGTTGTTTCGTAGGGGTTACTCTCATTTTGCTAGTCAACAGGTTAGTTTCTCCCTTACTTCCCCTGACATAGGCTACTACCCCATATACCTTGATTGAAGCATCAGTAAAGACATGAATTTTTTTATTTGCCTATCAAAATTCCTCTCTTAAATTTTAACTTATGCACATTGACAAATTCTTCTAAGATTTTCATAGCCTCTGTCAGTTTTTCTCTGTCCAGAACATCATCCCATCCTATACGTTCTTCCTATAGTTTCTGTATAAACAACTTTCCTTTAACATATGTTGGACTGGCCAATGCTAACAAATCAAAGTTTGAGACTAACAAGGAAAGGACCCTATGTTTCGTGGGAACCCAGTTACTAGGCAATTCTCTCACCCCTTTGAAAGGTTTCAAGCACATCTGATCACTGCTTCTATCCCATAACATTCCTAACACAGAAATCTTAGTGGACTCTTCAACTCCGACCCATTAATCAAAGGCTAGGCTACTACTTGCCCACCCTCTCGATGGTATGTTAGCTTCATCCAAAAGCTCTTTAACCCAAAAATAATTATTCCACATTTCTGTCTTTGTAGCAAAGGTGGCAATATAATTGTCAACATAAAACAATTTTATTGACTCTTTCCTCCTAGCTCCCTGAAAATGAATCTGAAGGACTTGTTGAAGGAGATAAGGACTGGTTGTGATTCCAAATACCACGACCCTGAAGGCAAAGGTAGCCGCTCGTGATGGCGCCTTGTACCATGGGAATCGAGCATATTTGGTGCCCTGTGGATCAAAGAGGGCTTGATGGAAGGCTTTAGATATGTCAGCTGCTAGTGTGTAGGGATTTAGTCTAAACATTAACAAAAGGTCGTATAACAACTCAACTAAACTGGGACCTGGATACAAGCAATCATTCAAGGATGTTCCTCCCTTCAACTTGGAGGAGGGATTGAACACAATCCAAAGGGGATAGTAGAGCTCTCTTTTTTATCGCTAAAATGAGGCATGTAGTAGCCTTCTATTCTCGAGTTTGGGACTTCCGCTATGAACCCAGCTTCAAGATAAGTCTGAAGTGGTTCAGTAACTAGAATCTTGATCAAATCTCATTTCTAAAGCATTTAATTGTGCAATGACATTACAGTAATTGACACTCAGACGTTGTTCATCGCGAAAGGGGAGACTTACTCGATAACCCTGATCAGTGCGTACTACACTGTCCTTTACTTCTTGTATGGCTACGTTCTCAGAGATGAAAAATTGCTCTTTGGGACTGATACCAATCATATCAAGTTGCCACCATTCATCGACATCATGGGTCATTTCTACTGTTCGGCAGACACGCAAGGCTTTCACAGCAGTCGTGTCAACTCCCTTAAAGTGCCCACTGAGGGGCCTTTCCTTAAGGGGATACCACTTGATGAGTCACGAAAAGACTGACCCCCATCATACTTGTCCATACTAACAACGAAGTGATTAAAATAGTCGGCACTGATTAGCATGTTCACATTTTTCAACACGTCATTACAAACTTCCTCGTCCGCCATCTTGTACCCTTTGTTTTGCAAATGATGTTTTACATTAATTAATCCCATGTTGTAGATGGGTGTGTTCACATTGTCATGCACTATCAATTTTGTCCTTATTTCCCTGTTTCCCATCTGAACTTTACCTGAAACCAAATCATATTCACCATTAATAACATTATATCCAAATGTGCAATATTAAGGGAGATTTTCTTTATTACTGGCAACTTTAATTTCTGGGCTAGCTGACTCGAAACAAAACTACATTGGCTCCTGGTATCTAAGAACACTCTGGTTGCAGCCTGTTGGCCCTGGGCACAGAAGATGGCCGACTCGGTCGGTAACAGTGTTGATGGTAGGCCTGAATTAGATGCATTTACTGACTTTGTATTCACACATGGTTTTTCATCATTCTTCTTCTCGCTTACTCTTGTGAGAGAGGTGCGAAATAATGAGCAGGAAGACAAGTACTGCTGGCTTATTGATGAAGCAACCCGCTTATAAAGCGGCATGCGGATGTCTGCGTATATGCAGAGACCGCGAACAAAAATTTACAAGTGACCTGAGGTCAAACTATTTCTCTTCACAAAACAGGACAGGTACATATAGAAAACATGATGAATAACAATAACTGGTTGGACATAAAAATAATCTGACACATATACGTGGTACAAGGGCAAATGAACAGGTAATAAATATACAATTCACAATAATGATAAGATTGTGTACGTGCGACCTTAGATCGCCTGTGAAGGCACCACAGAAAACGGGATGTTCATCATAGAGAACCCGTTGAGCTGGGACTTTACATTTGTCCCCCCCCCCCCAGACGTAGGTAATGTCTGATCAGAGCAGGTATCTGCTGGGGCGGCAGAGGGGCCCCGCCTTCTCGATGCCAACTGGGGGTGGGGTTCATCTTCTTCGGTGCCCTGTGGATGGGTGTGTTGGGTTACCCTCCTGCCCAGACCCAGGGCCTTCTGGGGCCCCCACGAGGTTTTCTTGCGGAAGGGGCGGGCTCTGGGGGCGCCACCTCCTGCAGGGGCCTTTGGGAAGTTCCCCTGACGTCTTCCTCCAGGAATGCGGGCTTGAGGCGGTCTATCGATACCCAGTCTTCCTTTCCATGGACAGCCACCTGGAATGCCTTCCTGTTTCTCTCAAGTATGAGGAAAGGCCCCCTGTAGGGCCTGGTTAAGGGTGGACGGACGGCATTGTTCCTGAAGAAGACGTGGGTGGCGGAGGATAGACCGAGGCATGAAGGGGGACGTTCTGTCGGTATATGTCTACCGGCAGGGGGCAAACTTCCCAACCCTGTCGCGGAGCCTCTGCATTGTTAAGTCGTCCCGGTCCTCTGTGATGAGTTCACCGGGACTATGAGGGTTTCCCTGAAGATCTTTTCTGCTGCAGACGGGTCGCTGTTGGGTCAGGGGGCGGTCCTCAGCCCGAGGAGGACCCAGGGCAACTGGTACTTCCAGTTCTCGGAGGTGCAACGAGCCATGAGGGACGCCATGTAAGGACCTGTGGAACCTTTCCACCACTCCACTGACTGCGGGGTTGTAGGCGGTGGTGCTGTGGTGAGTGGTCCCCAGCAGGCATGCCAGGGTGGTCCACAGTAGTTATATGGTCCGGGACACCGGACCATATAACTACGCACTGGAGGTGGCTTCTTCCATGGGCGTAGCTTCAGGCCACCTGGTGGAGCAGTCGACGACTGTTAGAAGGTATCTTGCTCCTACTGATGGGGGAAGCGGACCCACTACGTCGATGTGGATGTGCCCGAAATGTCTTCCCGGCTGGGGAAAGTCGCCAAACCCCGATTCGGTGTGCCGCCCTATTTTGCTGGCCTGGCACTGTATGCACTGCCTTGCCTAGGCCATCGTGTCCTTCTGTATGCCGTGCCAGACAAACTTCTCCACCAGCAGCCTGGCTGTCGTTCTGCTGGAGGGGTGGGACAGTCTGTGGATAACGTTGAAGACCAACCTACAACGGGAGGCGGGCACCAGTGGGCGGGGGTGGCCAGTGCTTACGTCGCTCAGTAGTGTTGGCCTGCCAGGTCCAAGGGGCACATCCTTCCACTTCAGCGACATGATGGCGGTGTGGTAAGCTGGAGTCTCTGGGTTGGCGGCTTGTTCACGGGCAAGGTCCTCGTAGTCGATCCCGAGCTGCACTGTGTTGATTTCGATCCTCGAGAGGGTGTCGGCTACTGGGTTTTCTTGCTGGGGAGGTACTTGATGGTGCAGGTGAATTCTGTGAGGTGCCACTGCTGCCTGGAAGACCAGGCATCCCCCAGCTTTGTGAAGGCATGGACCAGCGGCTGGTGATCCGTCCAAACTGTGAAGGCGTACCCTCCAGGAGGAATTTGATGTGGCATACTGCCTGGTACACTGCGAAGAGTTCCCTGTTGAATTTGATGTAGCGGGAATCGGTGGGGCTGAGTTTTCTGCTGAAGAAGGCGATGGGCTGAGGGGCTCCATTGACGACTTGCTCCAGGGCGGCACCGCAGGTGACATTGCTGGGGTCTGTTATCAGCTGGAGGGGAGTGCTGGGATCCTGGTGGGCCAAAGCTGTTGCCTTGGTGAGGGCGGCCTTTGTCAGGGAGAAGGCCCTTTGCTGGTCGGGGCCCCACTCCAAGGTCTTCGGACGGCCCTTGAGGATCTCCGACGATCCCCGGGATGAATCTCCTGTAGTAGTTGACCATTCCGGGGAATTCTTGTATGGCCCTGACGGAGGTAGGGGTGGGGAACCTGATGACAGCCTCGACTTTCGATGAAACTGGGCAGACGCCTCCTGGGGATATCTCGTGGCCTGAGAATTCCACCTTATCTGCGCCGAAGGTGCACTTGTCGAACCTGATGATGAGGCCACTCTCCTGCAGGCGCTGCAGGACCTTCCGGATGTGCCGTAGGTGTTCCTTGTGGGATCTGGAAAAAATTAGGATATCATCGACATAGCAGACACAGAAGTTCAGGTCCCCCAGGATGCTGTCCATCAGTCTCTGAAAGGTCGCCCCTGCGTTCCTCAGGCCAAAGGTGGAGAAGGCGAAGAAGTAGGACCCGAAAGGTGTGATGATGGCAGTTTTTGGGATGTCCTCTGGAGCTACTGGTACCTGAAAATATGATTTCAAGAGATCTAACTTTGAGAATATTTTGGCCCCGTGGAAGGAGGCCGTTAGGTCCTGCATGTTTGGTAGAGGGTAGTGGTCGGGTTCTGTAGCGAGGTTGAGCCGCCTGTAGTCGCCGCAGGGTCTCCAGGTGCCGTCTGCTTTCTGTACCATGTGAAGGGGGGAGGCCCATGGGCTGGGAGCCTTCTTGCATATGCCCATCCGTTCCATCTCGGCAAAGGCCTTCTTGGCCTCCTGAAGGCGCTGTGGGGGAAGCCTTTAGAACTTTGCGTGCGCCGGGGGCCCCTTGTCTTGATGTGATGATATATCCCGTGTTTGGCAGGGGCCCCGGGCACCTGACGAAGCTCGGGTTTGAACACCTCCGGGAATTCCTTCAGGAGGGAGCCGTACTGGTGGGGAGCGACGGAACAGATTGTGAGCTCCCTGGGGCCCGGCGACAAAGGCAGGGACTGGCAGGACTCGGTGTCCAGCAGGCGCTTGTGCCCGACGTTGGCTGCCAGTCCGAAGTGGGTGACGAAGTCCACTCCCAGGAGCGGGGTCATAACCTCTGCGACGATATAGTCCCACTCGTGTCTCTGGCCAAGGATAGAGAACAACAGGACCCTGGTGCCATAGGAGAGGATGGGGGACCTGTTGGCGGCTGTCAGGGAGGCAGCCGGGTCCTCTCTCGAAGGCGGGAACACTGACCGCATGGCCCCAGTGTTGATCAGCATCATCCTGCTGGAGACAGTGTTGCGGACGTAGAAGCCTATTGGTGCGGGGTCCCTGGGTGTTTTGGATGCTGCTGCCATGGCGGCCTGTGAGGGTGGCTGCTGCTTCCCCCATTTTTTGGAGGTGAGAAAAGGCAGGGGGCTTTGCAATTTTGGGCAGCTTTACTGAACCTCTGGGGGTAATAGCAAAGCCCTGGCCTTCCCTTCTACTGCTGGTGGGGTGGCCTCCTCCTGTCAACGGCGTTGATGCCCTCTGTGGTGGGGTCCACTGGCTGGAGGCAGTTAATGGGGTGTGCGGGCATGGACGCCCGCTTTGCTGCCCTTGTGGAGTCCATCAGCTGCTACGCCACTTTGATCAGGTCCTCGATCTGCCCACGGACCTCTGGGAGTAGCTGCCGCAGGAGGATCTCCCTCGACAGGCTAATCTCTTGCGCCTGCCGCTGCTGTCACTCTCGGGGAGAGGAGGAGGCCCTGGAGGGCATGCCATGTCTCCAAGAGGTTTGTGTCCTACCGGGGGTTGATGGCGAGGTCAAGGGCGCGGGCGGCTCTCTTGGAGACCGGCAGGGAGCAGGTCTCGACGAGAGTGGCCTTTAACTCTTGGAAGGTGGCAGGACTCGTTGTTGTTGTCACCCAAGGGGCGGCCTTCTTGTATATCTCTTCCGGTAGGGAGTTGATGGCGATGTCCGCCTTCAACACCTCGTCGGTCAGGCCTGCCACCCTGAATTACCCCTTGACCCTGTAGAGCCAGGATGCTGGGTTCTGATGGGTGAAAGGCGGCAGCTTTATCCTGAGGGCCTCCCTTGGTTGGTCCGTCAGGAGGGGCATTGCACGGGGGGGTGGGCACTGGCGTAGATGAGTGCATGGGAGTGGGTTGAGCGAGGGAGACGTCTGCCTCCGAGAAGTTTGCGGTAATTTGTATGTGGGTGGGGATGTCTGTGTCCATGCTCATTCCGCGCTCTCACTTGGAGTGTGAGGGAACACTCGCATCAATATATGCTTGGGAGCTTGCTGTGTGGGTCTGCTAATGGCGTCGGTGATTTGCCAATGAGGGTCGGTAATGCCCAAACGCTTTGTTAGAGTGCTGTAGTAAGTCTGTTAGGGGCATGGGTTGGCTCGTCGGGCCAAGACTAAGTCGCTGTTTGGGTCCGTTAATGGCTCCAGGAACCACTCCGGGGGTCATCACTGTGAGAGAGGTGCGAAATAATGAGCAGGAAGACAAGTACTGCTGGTTTATTGATGAAGCGACCCGCTTATAAAGCGGCGTACGGATGTCTGTGTATAAGCAGAGACGGCGAGTACAAAAATTTACAAGTGACCTGAGGTCAAACTATTTCTCTACACAAAACAGGACAGGTACAGTAAGGGAAATGATTTCTTTTACCCCGTGCATTCATTAGACATGCTAAATGGCAACGCCGCTTTTGTTTATGTAGCAGAAACTGTTGAAAATATGAATGAATTCTCTGTCCCAAAGGCAAAGCTTATTGGTGGAGACGTTTCCTTACCTGTTAGTATATATTCACTTGATTATTTCAAAAGAAACAAAATGACCTGACAAAGAAAAAACGTTTATGAACAAGCTACAACGTGATTCATGGTTTTATACATGATTTTTATTATTATATAAGACGTTGTATCAGAGGGAAATTACATAACATAATATCATCATACACTTGCATTTGGCTCTTGAGACTGACGTAGGAAATAGAGGTGGGGGTGCGGAAAGCAGGAGGAGTTGTTTGTAAGGTAGAGATGATGAACTGTCGAAGCATGTATAGCTTCGTTAACGATTTTTCCTCTAACTCCTAAACCTTTTGAAGCTAGTTCTGATTTCCCATTGAAACGATAAATAATGTAGCTACAACTACTGAAAATATTGTGTTAATTCTGTCAAACTTTATAATAAAAGTGTAGTTTTCTTATTCAATTTCTTAACAGTGGTTTGCATTAGGATAAATTCAGTTATCGAATACCATAACCTTGACCAGTCCCATTCAAATGTTTCTGAACACAATTAGCTACATTAGAGTTCAGATATTTACATAGAACGTCAAATGAATGACTGGACGTAAGGTTGCTTCTGATTGGCTGATTACAACCAGCTATTTTCCTTTGAATATCATCTATTCCATGCTAAAAATTCCGTCAAATTTTTGTAATTCAATCGAACAGTGGAGGAAAAGTAGTTTGCAGAGGAAAAGTAGTTCTATCTTGAACAACCAACTGTTCTGTATATCGTTATCAGAAAAGGACAGATATTTGAATTGATAAAAATTTCATGAAATGTATCGGCGGTCCTGATAGGAATTCTATTTTTAGGCATACTTTGTAACAGTTGTCGGATAACATTTTTTGGAACTCATTCGTTGTGGCCAAGAATATAGGATGTTTACCCAAGAAGAAGGGCCAACAGAGGTCGGCTAAGAACGAAGTTTCCTTTCCACCGACTGCTGCTGAGATCACTTGGACAACCATTCATGTGGAGTTATTTTTACTATTAACAATCTTATTATGCCACAGTTTTAATCATGATTTATCAGCCACTTACTGTTGCTAGACTCGCTTTTACTTTCAAATTATACTTAGTTAATATTCTTTATAGCATGGATACTAGGATATAGAATGCGTATGTTCTTTGTTTACCATATACAAAAATTCTATAGTGGCCTGTAATCAAATGAGCTTTGTCTCTTTTCATTGTTGCCCGCAAATTTCATGTCTTTAGTTCTTGGGTAAGACAAAATAAATATCCTTTTAAATAAGAAAAAAAAATAAAAACAATATGTTATTCATATAAATTATATATATATATATATATATATATATATACATATATATATATATATATATATATATAATATAAATTTATATTACATATAATGTATATATATATACACATAAATTTATATTACACACATAATGTATATTACACACACACAAACACACACATATATATATATATATATATATATATATATATATATATATATATATATATATATATATATATATATATATACATACATACATACATATATACATGCATATATATATAGCCTTCACACACACATATATATGTATATATATATATATTTGTCACGAAGTGATCAAGCACCTGGTTTATACACAAATAATAAGACCAAAAAGTTACCTCACTTCGACCAGACACTTGAAACCTCATAACAAATATATTAAGACTGAATACTCTAAAGGTACAGTGATCCCATAAAACTTACTTATCACTTGAGAAAATCAATGTAACTTCATCAAGTTATGGGTGAGGTAACAACAAACAAGCTATAAATAGACTAGTGGAAAATGGGCATCACTTCAACAAACACTATAACTGTTTCTCTGGTTCTATTTTACCTAGATAAGTCTCAGGTGAGCAAACAGATTTATCACTTACCTTGTACACATGCATTAATTTCTCTAATTACTGGTGGTCAAAGTGAAACACTGTGCTTTTAAAACTTTAAACAGACAGATTTATTTCTAAGTCCAAAAGTTATATGCAGAGTTCATAATCTCAAAAAGATTTACTATTAATTGATAACAGTGTAAGATTTGAGTATTGCTTGATCAAGTTTAATTCACAAAACTTTAATTTATTAAGAAAGCAATTTGGTTAAGTAAGATTCAAACCATTAACTATCACTCAAGTTTTAAACATATACCTGATTAATTAAACTTAACACAAATGTTCACTAAAATATTACTGACTGGAATCCACATAAATATTTTCTGAAATCTCAATAATTAGTATGCACTAACAAAATGCTAAGTAATCACCAGCACAAAACTTTGTAAACAGCTAATTATAAAATTAGAGTAATATGATAGCACAGACATATAAGAATGAAATAAGGAAAAATGGAAATATACCAACAGCCATTTCCTAAGACAAAAATATGTTTAAAGATTACATCAATCTTTCAAAAGATTACCTTCACTTTTAAAAAAGGTTAAACTCTCGTCTTCCTAAGACTTTCTCAACGACAACACTGCCAGGTCACAGTGATACAGACTTAGTAAATTATAGTTAGCAGCAAGACACACTAGAACTTACTATAAGAGATATTATCCACCTCTTATCAAAATAATAATTCTCTATCACAATAAAAGCACAAAACATATCAAGTCAGAATCTTACCTCCTTCAACAGAAAATAGTAAAACACATTTTCACAATGCTTGCACAATATAAATACCTCAGATCACTCTTACAAAATGTATACACTTTGTGGGTGAATTTAACAAAACTTGTACAAATAGGAGAGCAACCAGTATAACACCCTTATACATGAATGGTAATAGAGAGAGAGAGAGAGAGAGAGAGAGAGAGAGAGAGAGAGAGAGAGAGAGAGAGAGAGAGAGAGAGAGAGAACCTTATGCCAGCAACCCCATTGCCTAACTGACTGTTTCTGATTCAGTACTCCTCTTTTATCTTCAAGACCTCCCAGAATACCCAAAGAATACACATAGGGAATTCACAGAACACCTTATTCCTCTTCTACAGAATACCCAAAGAATACACACAGAATTCTAAGGCTCAGAAGGAAATATGCCAGAGCTCTTATCTTATGATTGACATCTTCCGCTTGCACAGAACACCTGGGCAAACAGAGAGAAGTATTTTGCTACCAAATTCTTGGTCGGCTGTCAGTGTGTCAACTTCACTCTCTCACTTCCCCATCCTTACTACTCAAGATTATGGAAACATATAATAGACATAGGCAAAGATAATAATTTCAGAATAGGCACACAGAACAAATGTGTAACAAGCATTTGGCCAATAACTGTCAACTCGTCAACGATAACCAAAGAGGCCCTTGCCTTTCTTCTTTCACCCCAAAACAACTGTGTCAATACAGGATGTGGGTAAGTGATAATGGTTAAAAAATATCTCTCCCTCTCTACAGCATTAACACCCAGTACTTGTTTTAATATACTGCCCAATATATTAAATTAATGGAAAAAAACATATCAAAACATATTTCAGAATTACATGATATAAAATTTATCTGTAAGAAAAGACATTTTAAAATCATATCATCATATCTCACAACAAATGACGAATCTGCAAGCAAAACATAAAAAATTTCATAGAGACACATATATTATTTTGTAGAATGGTTTATTATAACATTATAATATATATATATATATATATATATATATATATATATATATATATATATATATATATATATATATATATATATATATATATATATATATATATATATATATATATATATATATAAAACCTCCCCAAAATGGGGTTGACTTAAACGCTGAGTATAGAAAGCGTACCTTAAACCCTGCTGAGATTTTTAGTGATAGGTTAACCCTGAAGTGTCGATAGTTGTATCAATAGTTAACCACTGTCACAACTATCGACACTGTAAACAAAACAATCTTGATAAATGTAAAACCATAGGTAATTCAAGTGAATCACTAGTGACACAACTGTCAGTACAGTAAACAAAACAACTGTAATTATAGTAATTACTGTAGGTAATTACCATAATTAGACGTTAGGATGAGCGAGCTCCCACTTTATCACTAGCTTTATCTAGAGTACCATTATTATAAGGCAATAATATTAGACAATTTTGTTACTGATATATATTATACAATGCCCTTTTAACATATATATATATAATTTAAAGTTACCGAAAGATTAAATTGGGATATTCTAACTTCCTGGTTTGCTAAACATCGTAGCCGTGCTCGTAGTTCCCATTCATGCTTGACTTACGAGTCTAGTTGTTTAGAATTTTATAATCAAACTAAAGGGTTTTGTGATATCGGTAATTCCCCAGTTATCCTTAATATTGGGGTTTGTTCCAATTTTAAAGGAATACATTCATGTGGATCTCTGTGGCATCACTAGAGGTTAAATTCCTAGGGGGCTGGAGCCCTACCAGCTTGATATACTTGATGTGACCATTTGATGGTAACTTGGTAGATGAGCAAGAGTGAAAAAAATTGGAGTATTGCATGCGTATTACATATATTTATATATGTAGCATATTACATGAGATACTATGATGAAACTATTCTCTGCATATATACTTTCACTGTTCTTACAGAAGAACAAAACTGTTTAAAAATATAAAATAATACGGAGCTATTTCTCTCATCAAAAAAAAAGAAATAAAAATAGAATAATAAACCACATTGATTACATGAAGTATATTGCATCTAACTTAATTAAATTAGAGATAAACGCCTTGTGGTGGACTCACCTGAGTTTGACTGTAGATACTTGGAGAGCTGCAAATCTATCCACTACTCTATCAAGATCAAGGGAATCCACTACAGTTTTCTCAATAGAATTGTGCCTAGACTGGTCAGTCGTTCCTGACCCATTGATGCCCTGAGGTAAGTTTTGACCAATTTCAAGACAGAAAAAGATAGCTCACATTTGGCATTACTGACAGGGAAAGTTAAAGCCAAATGCATTAAATTCCAAAGTGTGGTGAAACCCTTCTTCATTGGTTTCAGTTTATCTAAAGCATCAGAAATAGATTTCACATCATCCCGTAGTGTTCTCTGAGCAATAAGTAGTTCTGCGTGGAGGCTTTCCCTTTCAATTGAGTACCGGTCAGCAAGGTATTGCAAGTCATTTTCATTTAAGAAATTTGGAGATGATGGGTGACAAGCAGCTACACCAAGGAGGATACTTTTTGGTTCATCAAATCTTTGTCTAAATTCACTGAGTACTTTGTCAAAAATAGGGATATACAGAGACCTTTTACAGTAGGCTTTTGAGTCCTCAACCCCTTCAAAAGTGTCTCGTTGGCCTGTGTTTTCGATTACAAAGGATTCCAACAGACGTGAAGATGGTTTCCTTTTCCTTGAAGGCTGACGGAAAGTTGAAGTTATGTTTCTCTCAGTAGCAAAATCTACTGATTTTTGCCAAATGGTGTTAACATGGTAGTCTGTTGTTCTTTTGTCACTAATGATTTCAAGTGTTTCTTGTGCCATGCTAGGTGCTGCAGCAAGTTCCATATTCTCATTCTTCCATGTCTTTGATAGTGGGGTTGTAATATCAAATACTTCAGAGAAGGTAATCAACAGAAAAACTGTCTAAAACTTATTTAAAGCTTGTAAGAATCCATTAGCTAAGGCTTTTTCTTCACCAGACCTTCCATGGTTAGACAAATCTTCTAGAGTATCCATCAAAATCTCATAGCGTTGTGATATTGACTTAAGGGCCTTATGGTTGTATTCCCATTTGTGTTGACACACTTTAGGAAGTTCTAGAACTGACAATGTTTTGTCTTTCTAGAGGTCTATGAATATATCATGGCGCAAGGTTGAACCACGGATGAAGTTAATCAGAGCTGAAACCAAGTTAAAAAATTCTGCTACTTCTGGCAGGCAGCCAGCTGTGTGAGTTATGACTAACTGCAATCTGTGTGCAGAACACGGTACATAAAAACATGGATTCTTCACAGATTCTCGGATTTGTGCCTGTACACCACTGATTTTGCCACTCATTATAGCTGCTGTATCGTAGCACTGTGCTATCAGTTTATTAATATTCAGGCCAAGGTTACTGGGCTTCTCTAACAACGCGTCAGCTACAGAAGTAGCATCAAGATTCTTCAAAGAAATGAATCCTATGAACCTCTCATGTACTGTTTCATCTATGACATACCTAATGCAGACACAGAGCTGCTCAGTAATACTAACATCTCTAGTCTCATCAGATATTACTGCAAAAAAGGGTGATGACTTGGCTTCTTTGGCTATGACATCAAGCACACAATCGGCTACAGCTTTGAGAAGATAATTCTGACTTAACCCAGATGTATACTTGGCATTTAATGGAATTTTTTTTTTTCAGGTCACAAAATCTCTCAGACTCTTTGCTTATCAAGTCAAAAATTACCAGAAAGGCACCCTTATTTAATGAACTTTCGCTTTCATCATGCCTCCTGAATGCTATGTTTGTTTTAGCAATTGTAATAACAATGTTCAATAGTGTCTTAACATATTCTCTATTGTGAAGAACCTGCTGTTTATGTTGGCTATCAAGTTGTTTATGAACATCACCATACAACTGTGAGATTTTGAGGTTGAGCCATTTTTCCATAGCAATAACATGGTATGTGCCTTTTTCATGCTTTAACGCCTTTTCATGCATCTTCTTCCAGTTACTGAAACCTTCGTTGGTAAATGCCATTTCTTTGTGCCCTACATTAGCACTAAAGAGTCTGCATGCAAAGCAGTAAACTCTGTCACCAGTAACGGAGTATTCAAGCCACTCATACCTACCATACCAGTCACATTGAAAAGACCTGGTCTGAGAACCAAACTGTACTTTTTAGTCTTGGTTGTGTGGGTCCATCTTCAGGTCTCATGGCTATATCAGTAAATTGTCCTTTAGTAAGAATTTCAGAATTTCAAGGTTTTCACTTGTGCTGGGTCGTGGCTGAAAAAAGAAATATATATATATAAATATATATATATATATATATATATATATATATATATATATATATATATATATATATATATATATACTGGTGTTCCGTATATTCATGCACACATATAGATATTAGTCATAATCCTATGCACATACATTAGGTCTGTATATATATTAAAACGATAAGATAATGTCTTATCCTATCTAGATGGGATGGAAGTACCAGTTGCAACGGTCATTATTTAACCATCTCGCCACCCGAGTAGTGGGAAAACAGAACAAAGACTAACTAATAATTCCATAAGTCTTGTAAACTTAAATGTGCGTGTGTGTTATCGCAAATATAATTGATGTATGTATGTATGCATGTACGTGTGTGTGTGTATATATATATATGATGCACTTACAGTATTTATCTATGTGCGTGTTTATTATGTATATCAAGTTTATATTGTGAATGTATTGCACATTCACTGTAAATGTATAGCCTACATTGAAAAATATTAACAATTATGCACAAACCGTGAAGCTTTATACATAAAAGACCCAACGTACCTAGGTTTTTAGTTGTCAACAAAAATATCAAGATACGTAAATGGATAAGAAAAAAAAAGCCTAGGCTTCACAAGTTAACTTTTTCTATTAGTTAATCTATAGTTACACATATCTGAATGGCTTTGGCTTGGTGACTATCCTTGGTTGTTTCCTGCATTTCAGATTCATTTACAACAGCTGCAACAGCAGCCACTTTTTCTTGGCGGTCACCTTTGGAAGTGGGAGTGCAAAAGAATTTTCTTATGTCACCCTGGGATTTGTCTGATGACCTTTTCATGGTTTGAGATTTACAGTAGCTAAGTTGTATCTTAAATTATAACACAGAATTGTGATTTCAGCTACATCATTAACACTACATATCAGACCTGTAATGGCAATATTGCATATGTATTAATTAGTATAGTGATTAGTTATCATTAGCATTAAAACACAGTAATACATGAATTTATTGATTCGTGCATACGCCTATCCAACAATCTTATTTGGCTACAATACACAGGCTATGCTTCCTACACAAGAAAAAAAAAAGTACTAACACCAGAACTACGATTTCTGAGTATCCATGCACTGTTACATGCTACTACTATTGCATAATCCGACAACATGACTTTAATGTCACGCAGTTGCACTATTTTTGTTTCTTTTCCACGTCTTCTTTATCATCTATATATCACGTAGTACCTATCATGGGCCTAGAAATTAACTGATTACCAAACACTCAAACCATTACACAAACATGACACGTAACGCCAAGATATAAATCGATTACTAAATACCAGACAGCACTACGTTCCTACAGAGCGTGAAGTAAACCAACCATAATAGCAGCGACTCATCGAGTCTCTGAGTCTGAGAGTGCAGTACGTGTAAGGAACATGTAACGGATTACATGAAGTAAGCATCTGTTAGCGCATGGAAATTTTAAAATATCGTCAAAATGCTCTTCACTGGTTTTAATGAAATTTGTAAATCATTCAGTTAGCTTAGCTGCCTAGTTACTTACTAAAGAAATACTTCTTACGAATTATCCCCTGACTGCGGTCTATGAATTTCCTTGGATATTTGATATAGCTGCTAAATTGCTAATATCTGAGGTTTGCACGTTGATTAGGGATACTGTAGGTTTCTATGGGATGTGTTGGGTCAGTGTTTTTGGGGGGGCTGGGACTTTATTTTGGGGGGACTCCGCCCCAATAGCCCCCTTGATGACATCACTGGACTGGATCTACTTCCAACGGATATTACTCCGCCAATAGTGACGTCACAGGCATTGTCGCGATGTTTATATTTTTCCTAAGGGAACACAAAAGTATTTTTTCATAATGGTAAGCATTGCCAAGTATTTTAAACTCTTGAAGATACTGATTTTACACATTTTTGGTAGGATAATTCCGGTAGTTATTGATTTTATTTATATACAAACTAACTTACACCAGCTCTATTTAATTAACAAATTGGATGTCATCTTATATGTCGAACATACCTCTAAACCTACATTTCTACATGAAAAATGGGGGTGTCGTCTTATACGCTGAGTTGTTTTATACTCCGCATATATGATACAATATATATATATATATATATATATATATATATATATATATATATATATATATATATATATATATATATATATATATATATACATATATATATATATATATATATATTGTTGATCCCCAGTATTCGTGGGAGGTGTGTACCACTAACCCCACCCCCAAGAATAGCTAAGATCCATGAATACTTAAAACCCCTCTAAATCTGCTTACAACTATCTATTTTGATAGTTCAAAATACCAAAAAACCCTCTAAAAATGCTTATACCTGAATATTTTCATTAGTTTTATGACAAAAAAGTGCATGTAGTCATGAAAATGATATAAAAATCCAGTAATTTGTGAATATTTCTCTATGAAAAATAATGTGAATAGGTGAATTCTCCGTGAACAATGTGTATATATGTTCCATATATACACATTATATAATCATTAAGCTATAACTGTCATTTAATATCCAATTCATGCTACTTTAGTACAAGAGCATTAGGCTAAAATGAAGGGAGACCTGGAAGAAATGAGTATAAAGCTGAATTTTTGCACAGTCTCCCATAAAGTCATGTAGAACACCATAGTGCAAAGTTTCATTAGTTCCACCTTGTGGCATTTTCAAAATTTAAGATTGTCGTGAAGATGGCTGGTAGGTCTATGGAAAATGTATAAAGTGAAATAAATTCAGCTTTGGGGCTTATAAAATACACTTTTTCTGTCTAAATATAGTTGACCTCCAGGATTCGTGGACTCACAATTCACGGACTCAGCAATTCATGGAATTTTTCTGTGGAATATAAATACACATTATTTGCTGAAAATTCGCCTATTTGCAGAATTTTTCATAGAAAAATATTCACAAATTACTGTATTTTCATGATAAAACTATTAAAGTTTACAGGTATAAGCATTTTTAGAGGGTTTTTTGGTGTTTTGAACTACAAAATAGGCAGTTATAAGTGATTTTAGAGGGGTTTTAAGAATTCGCGGATTTGAGCTATTCCCTCGCAAATCCCCGGGGGTTGATTGTATATGTTTTAACATCCCATAACTTCAATTAAAATATTTCAGTGCCCTCACATTAATATTCAGGGATAAGCCAAGATGGCCGACAATATTGCCGTCATCGTAGTGCAAAAAGAAAAAAACCAAGATGATATTTTTTGTTACTACCTAGAATTTTTTATTTTCTGTCTGTTTCCTTCAAGAAAAGTTCAGCCTTTTTCTTAATGCGCAATGGAGATTGGAATTTACATTTGCATACAATTAGTGAAATGATTCCCTGTTCCATGCAGCAGATTATCTTGCATATGCAAAGTTTTCCCGGCTGTACCTTGAGCAGATGAAAGATCTTGAAGGTGCCGTGTCAGAGGGACAGCTCTATAACTACAAAAAAAGAGGAATCTTCACTATTCGATGGGCAGATAAATTCTGTAGGGGCAATTTCAGTGACCAGACAATTGAACAAACTTTGATGTGGTCACTGAAAATCTCAGGTGGTGTAGCTCACAGTCGGGGAATCACAGACACACAATAGCCAGATGGGTTCATGCAATGCCCCGCCGATGTATTCCTAGTTGTGGTGTGTTTGAAGATTTCACTTTGGTCCATAGTCAAACATCTGACCGGCATGTGGATCTGTGCCCTGGCAGCACAGCTCGTGACAGGAAAGACTACGAGATGTTCTTACAGTGGCTGGAACTACACTCTCCATTCTCATATGGAGAACATGACTCGCGGGGCAACATAGCAAGTGGATTGGTTGCTAACAAAAATGTGAATGCAGATCAAGTAGTTACCATTGGTGCCAAGGTGGCTTCAGCAATGACAGGCAAAATGTATGCAGATGTGAAGTTAAAATGAAATGATCATGCGACTAGTGACAGTGGTGACAGTAACAAGATTCACGTTCTTGGCACTGAAGCAGAGGTAAATAGCACATTACTCTTCCTGAGGGTTACATGTGTGATTGGTGAAAGTGCTGAATTTGAGGGATATCTCCTTCATGAATTTGCCAAGCAACCACCCTCTTTATTTAATAAAAGACTTATGAGAAAGAACGTGAAACGTGGGCTGGTTGCTATCCTGAAGTCCAAAGTGAGTGTCCACCTTACCCCTCCTTGTGGAGCACACTTCATCCTTGATGGAGGTCACCTCCTTCAAAGCTTGCCATGGCCAGAGAATGTTGCATTTGATCAAGTATGTTACCATTATGTTTCATATGTACTTGAACATTATGGGAGGGATACCATAATTGTGTTCGATGGGTATGGCAGTGACACACTGACCAAAGTAACAGAGAAACGTCGACAAGCACAACATAATACATCACCCAATATCATGTTTGATTTGGAAATGAGAATTCCCACCAAACAAAAACATTTTTAGCTAATGGCAAGAGTAGGGACCGATTGATTAAGAAAATGATGGGAAAATTTGAAGCCAAAGGTGTGACTGTGAAGCAAAGCATTTCAGATGTGGATTGGCTGATTATATCAACAGCCATGGACACTGCAAGGGCAAAAAATGCACCAGGTGTTGTTGCAGGGACTGATATAGATTTGTTTGTGATGGTGATTGCACAAGCTACCATAGATATGGATCTACATTTGCTCTTTTGCTGAACCCCATGGCAAATGTACTCTATAGGGGGAATTCGGGAGGCTTTTCAGAACATCTAGCAACACTTAATGTTTGTGCATGCAATCACAGGATGTGGTAACTGTGTCTGCACTCTACAATCAAGGGAAGAAGAAGACTCTTACAATATTGCTTAATGGGGATAACTGGGACTGCCTGAGTGTTTTCTCTCGATCTGGTAGTACTCAAGATGAAAGAGCAAGAGTTGGAAAGCTGTTTCTTTTGCAACTGTATGGAGCAACTCGATCAAAGACGCTGGACAAATTTCGGTACCCATGTACAACCGTTTAGTTCACAGAACATCTTTGACTTCATCTAGTTTCAAACTGGAATCCCTCTCACCTACTTCTGCAGCTGCCTAATTCCACAGCTACAGAGCATACTTTGCTGTTCAGCAGCGGCAAGGGAATGAGATGCCGCCAACTGAGTGGGGTTGGCAGCACAGGGAGGGAACATTAGATCCAGTCGGGTTTGATAGACCTGTTGCTCCTGAGAGTGTTGAAAATGATATCTTGTGGATGTAAGACAGGGCGTGGTAGATGATGCTCTTGCTACAAGTCTGGTCTGAAGTATAGCTTATTGTGTACTGTTTATGATGGCCACAATTGCAAAAACTCTAGGGTCATTGATTTAGAGGGCGATGACAGTGCTTAAATAAGGGATAAAAACGTGTTGGTCTGTAAATACATGCAATTCTTATCGCCTCAGTGTAAACATTTTTCATTGTTTGAAAAAATCAAAACTTGTTCTTTTAAACTGGACTGTTTTGTCATAATTCTTTATGACTTTCTGTTTTCATTATTTACAGGGCAGCCATCCTGTATTTGTTTGTATCATTATCTTGAGTAACTGGAATAGATCCTATTAGATTTATAAGGTGCTAAAATATTCATCTACTCACTGAAAGTACATTATATGAGGTAGGCTATTAGTATAAAGTTATACATTTTCAATGTGACGGTTAGCCATCTTGAATTTTTGAAATGACATCAATTGCAACTTCTGGAACTTTCTGCTGTAGCCATCCACATGGTATTCTAAAGCTATGTACAAAAATCAATTTTTCAATGATTAAAAGAAGATGAACATTCAAGTTTGATTTTCTTAATTTTATCATTATTCACTAGGAATTACGTTACAAAGTGTCCATTATGTCTGCCATCCTTGATTTTTTTTTGTATTATCTTTATCTGAAGCCACTGGGATAAATTCTATTAAAATCTGATTTTGCTAAAATATGAATTTAGTCACAGAAAGTAAACGTATAATGGGTAATAGGCTGAAAGTACTTTTTTTTTTTTATTAATCTGACTGGTGGCCATCTTGAATTTTGAAAATGCCACAAGGTGAAACTCTTGCAACTTTGTGCTGTGATCATCCACAGAATATTTTGAAGCCATGTGCAGAAAATCACCTTTCTACTAATTACCTCTGGGTCAAGACCTAATGCTCCTGGGCTACTTCGCGGGTATCACCGAAGGGGAATTATAAGTGATAAATGGACTGGTATGTAAGTGTCTTAGACACTTGACAGTACCCTCCAATGACTCCAGTCAACGTTCAAACCATTTAAATGTCGAATGGAGTCATTGGAGGGTACTGTCGAATGTCTGAGACACTTAGGTACCAATCCATTTATCATTTATAAGTCCCCTTCAGTGATACTCCCGAAGTGGTGTGAATTAGATATTAAACGACATTTATAGCCTAATGTTTGTACGTAAATCACGGTGATGTGATGAAAAAATTCACAGACACACACACACACTCACAAACACACACCACACACACACAAATATATATATTATAATTTACAAGAAGCCGCTGTACAGCGCGCCTCCCCCCACCCACCTAAAATTGCCCTTTGTTTATTGAGAATAGAGTCACCGCCGCATGGCCGATTTTAGTTGACCTAGATATCAGAGCAAACTTATCAACATTTCGATCTGTCCTTTCTACCTGGAACAGATATTGAGATGACACGGATAAAAAAGGGAAAAGATAGGAGACTGAATGCCGCTCCCTAAGCAGCTTAGCTCAGCTAAGCTGCTTAAAACAACCTTTCTAAAGG
Source organism: Macrobrachium rosenbergii (assembly GCF_040412425.1). Classification (NCBI taxonomy): domain Eukaryota; kingdom Metazoa; phylum Arthropoda; class Malacostraca; order Decapoda; family Palaemonidae; genus Macrobrachium; species Macrobrachium rosenbergii. The sequence continues at coordinate 2,151,127 of NC_089763.1, read as the reverse complement.
CAAATTAAGCTGCCTGAATTGTCTTTTTTCCGCAGGACACCGGGGAAGAGGCAACCGATCGCTGACCACCTGGCAAATGACACATCGTTTGCACATGGCCCCCAGTTAAAGGCAGAAATGCACACGGCACCAACACCTGGCCGGAGCCTTAAAAGGGACAGACAGGAGATCTAAGGGGCAGTAGGCAGTGAGCAGTTAGTCGTGTGAGCAGTAGGCGTGCAGTCGTCGTAGGGGAGACCAGACCCCAAGTCCAGCAAGAGAAGTTCACCATCAAGGTTATTACTGATGCAATACCATGCATTCCAGAGCAAAATCTTGGTGCCAGAGAGTTGTTTTGTGAGCATCAAGCAGCTTTTTACGACTGTATAACTTGAAAAGCAGTCACAGATTGTGTGAGATGATCAACAATTTGCTGAAATCACTGTTGAAGATGTGCTAGGAGGACTGAAGAATTGAACCAGGTATGTACTGGGGATCCTATGTAAATATCAAAATGTGCCACAGCTGGGCGCCTGTTTTTCACCATTCAGTCCGTTGTATGGAAAGATCATAAGAATGCTGATGCAAATTCTCAAGGACTACAAGGTTGATGGTGGAGAACTGAAGACTTCATGCAAACATCCTGACCGGCTATGATTGGGAAGCAGCAGCAGCTGTTGTTGAAGAAAAAGGCCTGATTGCAACCATCATCAGGGAAGAATCTGGATGAGAGCTGGCTGGAACTTCTACCAAAAAGGGAAGAAGAGATTCTCAAGATGTCAACACCCTTTGGGAGAACACATCAAAATAACAACAGAGTAGCTAGTCAGAGCAAAGATGTATCCTTTATTGTATGCTACTAGGAAACTGATCTAGGGAGAAACTGGAGATGCCTGAGATGGGAATCGTTGAAGGGTCAACTTCGGCATATTGTTCACCAGTAGTGATGGCAAGGAAGAAAGTTGGATCAAACAGATTCTATGCTGAACACTGTCAACTTAATGGCATAATCAAGTATGACAAAAGATTTTTTCATTCAAACAGTCTTAAGCAAGGGATAATGGCAGATCTCGATGGAAGAAGTGCCAAAGAAAACATCATTCACACTTCCAGGGGACTTCACTCACAACAGACCCACACCTAATTTAACCTTGCAGACCAGGTCTTAGACCAGGTAGGTTTTAACCCCTTGTCATCCCACCTAGCCTAACTTAGGGCATTGTAAATCAAATGCAATATAACCGAACCACACTTAACCTAACTTAGGGTGCCAGGTCCTCACCTGACCCACCACTTTCCTGGTGTGTAATGTGACTTGAAAAACTTTCAGTAATCCTTACCACCAGGACTTGCAGAAGCATCATGTACAAGCTTGAATACGTCCTTGTATTTATTTCTTTTTGCATTTTCCCCCGCCCAAAAACCCCAGTTTCCCACTGTAGTTCCCTGAATTGTAGGATATGAAGAGGGCCAGTATCTCGAAAACATTTAAAGCACACCAAAGCAAAGAAAAATCATATTTTCAACCCCAGAATACAGTTTAAACGGTTTACAGTTGAAATGTACCACACTGCAAAATTTCTAGTAAATGCTGTCAGAATCAGAATTGCAGAAGGTGATGTTAAATTATCCCCTCACAGGCTCATTTCACTATTTTGTATTTCTCATCACCAAAAGAAAAAAAAAAACTTGGTTTCCCAGTGCGAAGCCCATAAGTGTAGGATATTATTCTAGTTAGGTACCTGTCTTCATCAAATGAAGAATGACTACAAGCTAAACTGGTTGCCTTAATTCTATAATCCCACATATTTGGTGGCACTTAAAAGAACCAGTCTAGTTTCAGCATTTTCCACAAAACTCACACTTCACGGTGAAAATAACCGATGTTACAGATATATAAGCAGTTTAAGTTTTGCAGAAGTGTAGTCAGACCAGCGATGGTATACTTTTAAGAGGTGCTAAAGAATGTGCAGGAGAAAAGTTACTGCTGGTTTATTGAGGACACAGGAGGTTTATATAGCAGTGGACTGACGTCACACCGAGGAATACAATGAGAACCAGGGTGACCTGAGGTCAATTACACTTGACAATAAATACAATGAATAAATACACACTGAGTTGCAAAAATGGACAATGATGAAGTTGACAACATTCTGAAACATGAGCAAAAGAAACATATGCAATATAAGTTAGTAACAGGTATACATTTGATTGAGTATGGCTGATCCTGTGTGACCCGCTATCATAGGAGTGGCATAGAAAATGGGTCACCACCATAGAAGACCCTCTTAGTGGGGACTTTACAAATGCTCCCCGTGGCCCCCAAGACGTGGGTAACGTCTGATTAATCCATGTATCTGCTGGAGCTTTGAAGAGTGCCGCGGCTACGCGAAGTGAACAGGGTGTTGCGTTGTGCGTGGGAGCGGCTGGCTGCGGGTGTGGGTGGATGTTTCCGGGGGCGGCCCCGTGACCTCCTTCTGTGGCGGCCCAGCTGTGGAGGCGACTGCTCTGGTGGAGGGTGTGGTGCGATGACGTCTGCTTCCTCCTCCAGGAGGGTGGGCTTGAGGTGGTCGATCGACACCCAGTCGTCCTTTCTGTGAAGGGCGAGGCGGAAAGCCTTGTTGTTCCTCTCCAGCATGCGGAAGGGACCCCTGTAGGGCCTGGTTAGCGGGAGGTGGATGGTGTCATCCCTGACAAAGACATGAGTGGTGGAGGACAAGCCGGGAGGCGTGAAGGCGACTGACCTGTCGGTGTACGTCCGCTTACAGGGGGCGAACTTGCCGACTATGTCGCGAAGCCTCTGGACTGACGGGTTGTGCCGATCTTCTGTGACTAGTTAGCCTGGGACTACAAGGAGCTCCCCGTAGATTTTCTCGGCTGTGGACGGGTCACTGTTGGCTCTGGGGGCGGTTCTCAGCCCGAGGAGGACCCACGGCAGCTGGTATTTCCAATCTTCAGCGGTGCAGCGGGCCATGAGGGATGCTTTCAGGGACCTGTGGAACCTCTCCACCAAGCTGTTGGCTGCGGGGTTGTAAGCGGTGGTGGTGTGGTGAGATGTCCCCAGCAGGCATGCCAGGGCAGACCACAACTCAGACAGGAAGGCAGGGCCCCTGTCGGTGGTTATGTGGTCCGGGACACCGAACCGGCTGATCCAGCTGGAGAGGAGGGCCTTGGCGCACGCACTGGCGGTGGCTTCCTGCATGGGCGACGCCTCAGGCCACCTGGTTGAGCGGTCGATGATTGTCAAGAGATATCTGGCCATGCCTGACGGGGGAAGAGGGCCGACGATGTCGATGTGTATGTGACCAAACCGCCTCCCCGGCTGAGGAAACTCGCCTACCCCGGACTCGGTGTGACGTCCTATCTTGCTGGTTTGGCACCGAAGACAGTGTCTCGCCCAAGTCCTCACGTCCTTCCGCATCCCGTGCCAGATGAACTTCTCTGTCAGCAGCTTGGCTGTCGTCCTGCCGGAGGGGTGGGACAGCCCGTGGATGACGTCGAATACCTGGTGGCGGCGGGAGGCGGGCACCAGGGGGTGAGGCTGGCCAGTGCTGACGTCGCACAGGAGTTTTGGTCCCCTGGGGCCGAGGGCCACGTCCTTCCACTTTAGGGACGTGATGGCGGTACAGTAGGTTGCAGTCTCTGGGTCGGTGGCCTGTTCCCAGGCGAGGTCCCCGTAGTTGATCCGGAGCTGCACCGCGTTGAGCTCGATTCTGGAGAGGGCGTCCGCTACAGGGTTCTTCCTGCTGGGGAGGTACTTGATTGAGCAGGTGAACTCCGCGATGGTCGCGAAGTGTAGCTGCTGCCTGGCAGACCATGCATCCCCCTGCTCGGTGAAGGTGTGGACCAGCGGCTGGTTGTCCATGTAGACTGTGAAGGGCGTACCCTCCAGGAGGAACTTGAAGTGCTGGACTGCCCGATACACTGAGCAGAGTTCTCTGTCGAAGGTGCTGTAGTGGGCCTCCGTGGGGTTGAACTTTTTGCTGAAGAAGGCGATGGGTTGGGGGGCGCCATTGACGATCTGCTCCAGGACGGCTCCGCAGGCGACGCTGCTGGCATCCGTCATCAGTTGGAGGGGAGCGCTGGGGTCCTGGTGGGCCAAGGCGGTTGCCTCGGCAAGGGCGGCCTTCGTCAGGGAGAAGGCCTGCTGCTGGCTGGGTCCCCACACTAAGGATTTTGGTTGGCCCTTCAGGATCTCCGTCAGGGGGGCTATGGTGTGTGCAATCCCGGGGATGAACCTCCTGTAGTAATTTACCATCCCGAGGAACTCCTGGACGGCCTTGATGGAGGTAGAGGCGGGGAACCTGGTGATGGCTGCGACCTTTGATGTGAGCGGGCAGACGCCATCCAGGGATATCTCGTGGCCTAGGAAGTCAGCTTTCTCGACGCCGAAGGTGCACTTGTCAAATCTGACGATGAGGCCGTTCTCCTGCAGGCACTGCAGGACCGCCCGGATGTGCCTCTGGTGCTCTTTGTGGGACCTGGAAAATATAAGGATATCATCCATGTAGCAGACGCAAAAATTCAGGTCCCCCAGAATGCTGTCCATCAGGCTCTGGAAAGTTGTCCCCACGTTCCTCAGGCCGAAGGTGGAGAAGGAGAAGACGTAGGACTCGAAGGGCGTGATGATGGCGGTTTTCGGGATATCCTCTGGAGCAACTGGTACCTGAAAGTAACATTTTAAAAGATCTAATTTAGAGAATATCTTGGCCCCGTGGAAGGAGGCCGTGAGATCCTGCATGTTCGGCAGGGGGTAATGGTCAGGTTCAGTTGCAAGGTTGAGCCGCCTGTAGTCGCTGCAGGGTCTCCAGTAGCCATCAGGTTTCTGCACCATGTGGAGGGGAGAGACCCACGGGCTGAAGGCCTTCTTGCATATGCCCATCCTCTCCATCTCAGCGAAGGCGTCCTTGGCCTCCTGAAGGCGCCAAGGGGGAAGCCTCCGGAACTTTGCATGTGCAGGGGGGCCCTTCATCTTTATGTGATGGCAGATGCCATGTTTTGCTGGGGTCCCGGGTACCTGACGGAGCTCGGGCTTGAATACATCGGGGAACTCCTTCAGCAGCTGGGCGTACTGGTGGGGGGCGACGGAGCAGATGGTAAGCATGCTGGGTCCTGGTGCCAGTGGGAGGGACTGGCATGAGTCAGTGTCGAGGAGACGCTTGTGACCGACGTTGACTGCCAGCCCATAGTGGGCGAGGAAATCCGCACCCAGGAGCGGGGTCCTTACGTCCGTGACGACGAAGCTCCACTTATATCTCCGGCCAAGGATGGAGATCGACAGGAGCCTGGTGCCGTAGGAGAGGATGGGGGACCCGTTGGCGGCCGTCAGAAAGGCAGCTGGGTCTGGCGGGCACTTGCGGTCCTCCCTGGACGGTGGAAATATTGATTGAATGGTCCCGGTGTCAACCAACATCATCCTGCCGGAGATGGTGTCGCGGACGTAGAAGCCTAATGGTTTTGGGCTCCTGGGTTCCTCTGCTGCCATGGCGGCCTGTTCTGTTGGCTGCCGCCTCCCCCATTTTTTTGGATGGGCGAATGAGCACGGGGGTTGGCAGTTCCAGGTGTCCTTGCTGTATCACTGCCGGTAGTAGCAAGGGCCCAGTGGGCTCCTATTGCGATGATACGCTAACCGCTTTTTGGTGACAACGCTTATCTCCTCCTCTCCACCCTCCTCCTGCTGAATGGAACTGATGGGGTGTGCGGGCGCTGATGCCCGCTTCGCTGCCCTTGCGGAGTCAGTCAGCTGCTGCGCCGTTCTTATCAAGTCCTCGAGCGGCATGGTGTAGGCTCGAGGATCTGAGTTCTGACCTCCGGGAGGAACTGACGGAGGAGGATCTCCTTCGACAGGCTGATCTCGGACTGTCTGCTGCTGCTGTCAGTGCCGGGGAGGGTGAGGAGGTCCTGGATCATGCCCTACGACTCCATGATGCTCTGGTCATGCCGCGGGTTGGTGACGAGGTCGAGGGCGTGGGCGGCCCTCTCGGCGATTGGCAGGGAACAAGTCTTGATGAGGGATGTTTTCAGGTGGCGGTAGGTGTGGGGGCGTGCGGTGGATACCCACGGGACAAGTTTCCTGTAGACCTCCTTCGGCAGGGCATTGATTACTGTGTCAGCTTGCAGCACCTCGTCTGTGAGTCCCGCCAGCCTGAATTGACCCTGTGTGAAGGGCGGCAGCTTTATGGTGAGGGTGACTTTTGTTTGTCCCGCCGGGCAGGGCAGCGTGTGGGGCGCGGGTAGCGGTGTGGAGGAGCGTGTAAATCTTGGCGTGGGGGAGGGCGCAGGTGATATGAGCGGGAGGTAAATGTCTGAGTCCGCGAGGTTCGCAGTTAACTGAACGTGGGAGGAAATGTCTGTGTCCATGCTCACTCTAGCCCTCTTAATTGGAGTGGGATACTCACGTTAATATGCACTTGGAAGCGCGCCGTGTGAGTCTGTTAATGACGGTGGTGATTTGGCGATAAGAGTCAGCACGCCCGAACGCTGGTTACGGCGCAGTAATTAGTCCGCTAGGGGCGTGGGTAGTTCCTGGAACCAAGACTAACTTGTCGTGTGAGTCCGCTAATGGCTCCGGGAACCACTCCGGGGTCACCACTTTCAGAGGTGCTAAAGAATGAGCAGGGGAAAAGTTACTGCTGGTTTATTGAGGACACAGGCGGTTTACATAGTGGCGGACTGACGTCATGCCGAGGAATACAATGAGAACCAGGGTGACCTGAGGTCAATTACACTTGACAATAAATACAATGAATAAATACACTCTGAGTTGCAAAAATGGACAGTGATCAAGTTGACAACATTCTGACACATGAGCAAAAGAAACATATGCAATATAAGTTAGTAACAGGTATACATTTACATAGATTAGTTTGAATGATTGAGTATGGCTGATCCTGTGTGACCTGCTATCATAGGAGTGGCACAGAAAACGGGTCGTCATCGTAGAAGACCCGCTTAGCAGGGACTTTACATACTCAGCTGGTACATAGACGACGATGAAGGCCCAAGAATGGAAAATGGATGTGGCAGAGACGTGGATGTTGAGATGGATGTGTGAAGTCACAAGAAGAGATAGGATTATAAATGAATTTATTAGAGGAACAGTTAAGGTAGGGAAATATCGAAGAAGGCCCAGGAAAAAAGACAGCAGTTTGGTCATGTTATGCAGAGAAGATGGTGAGTGTGTGTAAGAAATGATAGGATAACCTTCCTTAAGTGGGAGTAAGTTTTCAAAGCAAGAGATTATAATTTTGTTCTTTAGTATAGTTTTCTTTAGTACTGTTCTCTTTGCAGTTTTGGCGCTGGATGAATCTTGAATTTTCTCTGATGTTCGAGAAACTTTGTATCGACATATGTTAATTTCATGCAGACGTTTAGTTTGAAGAAATGATTGCGCCGCAAGATTTTAGTGATATTTTTATTTTTTTTTATTTATCTTTAAAAGTATATTAGTAGTTACAATTCTCTTAGAGGTTTTACATAATCTGTTTCTTCAAGATATTTCCATACTGCCCAAGTTGATCAGGATTACATAACATCTACGTGTTATGCAGGCGTATACCGAAAACATTGAGAGAGAGAGAGAGAGAGAGAGAGAGAGAGAGAGAGAGAGAGAGAGAGAGAGAGAGAGAGAATACTTATATCTCTCCCCCAGTCGCCTCACGCGGTGGGAGAATTCTGTGCTTCACTTCAAAGTTAATAATTTTAGCATAAGCCAGAAGCAAGGAACCGCTGTAAAGAAGACCCTCTTTTAGAACTCCTCTGTGATTTATGATCGGCCGAGGTGGAAAGCTTCATGTTTATTGTGAATAAATTTCATATATTATCTTCTACGAAGTATTTTGATTACGTCATTTGTAAATCCGCTGGCCACTTCCATCATAACGCCTCCCTTCACACAGTGACAGGAGCTAACACAGGCAGGCTGTTGGGATATGGAAAAATGCATTTTCCTCTTAAAAGGTTTGTGACTCTATGACCACACATGGTGCACTGTAGGCATTTTCTAAAAGTTCTAAAAGTCTCTCCTTTTCCCGGCTGCATCCACTATTTAGCCTTTTACTTAAGCTCCATTCGTTCTTCGTTTCTACCTTTTTGCTCTCTAACCTCTCTATTACTTCCCGTTGTAATATGAAGCTTTCCTCCCACGTCCACCTTTAATACAGTTAGTATTTCATCTCATTCATTTTCTGGATCTCGTTATCTCGTCCACTCACCCAACTCCCTCTTTTGGAGTCTCGAGCACTAAATGCCATTTAGTGCAAGTGCCTGGCTTAGTAGCGGAAATTTCGTAAGTCATTCACAATGTCTTTAATGAAGAATTAAAACCCCCTTATTTTCTTTGTTTTATTCTTTCCCACATAGTAGTAGTGGTGGCAGTCGTAATGTGCCATGATGTGAAGCTCTCAAGTCTACGCACTGAATGACCTTTAACTTTCTCCTCTTGCAGAGGGAGGATGTCTTCTAGGTTCCACAATCGCCGCATGGGTGCAGGCATAGTGCTCTTGCTTGCATGTATGGGCATCTATCACCTGCTGGGTGTCTCGACCATCAATGATACGGGCGATCGAGTTGCTGTAAGGTAGGTGAAGTACAATTGTATCCATATGTGTGTGTGTATGTATATATATATATATATATATATATATATATATATATATATATATATATATATATATATATATATGTAGAATGCCAGAATTTATTTCTAGTAATATTATTCATAGATTAATGCATGGCTGTTTACTACAGACTTCTGGATAAGGTAGCCTAGAGAAATCTACTTAGAGATAAAACGAAATTATTTGATGTAGCTTTTCTTGTAGTTGTTTACTATAGATATTTTAAATGAAGAGAAAGTAAGTCTCAAGGAAGATAATTTAGTACTTTCTTCCAAAGCAAATCGTCAACGGAGTTATTGTATTACCGAAATGAATGCACAGTAAATCAATAGAGAAATATAAAGTAAATCTCTCTCGCTCTCTCTCTCTCTCTGCGTACTGTATGTGAGTGTGTGTGTGTGTGTGTGTGTGTGTGTGTGTGTGTGTAATGCTTACAGTGTTGCTATGGCGTTGTCCTTTCATCTATCGATTTGTATATTATCGGTATTTCGCGATTACATCCTTAATGTCGAGAGAGAGAGGCAGAGAAGCAGTCCATGGGGGAGACAAGGAATCATGGAAGTTTTTCAAAGGCAACATTCTTGTGGAAGCGTAGCACTGTAACCGAAAATACGATTTCGGAGCAAAACACTTAACACTGAGAGGAAATACAGCAGCATTCCTTTTGAAAAATTCTTGGGTTTCAGTATTTTTTGTGGCTGATGAACTGGCTCGACTTCCAAACGTTCTTTCTTTCACATGGAAGCGATTTTAAAATTTCTGTTCAAAATGGTCGTCTCCTTTTTCATCTGTTCCCTTTTCTTTCCTTCCATGCATCACTCTGACCGCTTTCGACATTTTCATTATTTCGACTGAAATTTACGAAGCACTTTCAAAGATTTAGATATTTACTCAACCGGGCGTTACAACGACTTAGGTCGTCGATGTCGGTATAAGGATAAAAATTATATATAAATATTATATATAATAATTCAGAAAATATTATACAGGTTTTTACAGTAGAAAAACACGTATAAAAACTGCCAATAAATTATTTTGGAAAGAATTTAGCTTTAATAGACATGAGAACCTATCTTTATTCCTGATTGATACATTTTCCAAGGAACCCACTGAAAATGTAGCTATCCTTGTCACACAACGTGAGAAAGGGGTCTTAATGATGTCAGTGGCATGTGGCTTTATAATTTGTGTGATTAAAACGCTTAGTGCAAGATAAAATGTTAAATTTATTCACAACACTATGCACAATATATTTCAGTTCTGGATCAGGAGGCCTTTTCCTTAGAACGTCTCCTTGCTGCCACCAAACGCTAAAATAAATTCGTTTGAACGAAAACTTTGATTCTCCTTTCTGCGTCAGACGGCAGGGGAAGAGATATTGTCAGGATTGCATGTCAGTCAGTCAGTCAGTCAGTCAGTCAGTCAGTCTGGTCTCTCTCTTGTTAGGAATTTTTTCCCGACTATTCGACTGAATGAAGGGATTTAATATTTACGTTAAGTAAAATGACAGTAATTATGATTAAATAATAACAACTATGCATTTCAGAGCCGTGTCTAATAGATTTTCGTCGATAAAATCTTTACAAAGATCGTATTTTGGAAATAGCTATTTGAAGCCACAGCCTAATTAGCAAAAATATGCAGTGATGTTTAATGTGGATAATTAAGGTACTTATCAGAGTAAATCAAAGAAATTTAAAGGGAAGCTTAGCCAAATTTAGTAAGCACCCAGAGAGGGGCTAGTTGTGACGTAAACTATGACATCAGACGTAATAGCAGGGTTCCCAGTAGTATGATAATGATGGTAGAACACAAATATTTGACCCTCTTGTACAATAAGCAATACCTTGAGTAGGATATGCGATAATTATCGAAATTTTATTTTCTTTATTTCCATCGAGAGTTCGTCACTTCTGGTCTGCTCAAAGTGCAAGACCCTGATTCACACAAGGCTGGCTTCATTTTTAAACAAACAGCAGCATATCCTTTTACATAATTTTATATTACAATATTTGTTTTTTTTTTTTTCATATTTCCTTCAATTTCAATAAAGTTCAGTATAATCAATGGATTAGTGGATTATAAAATTTAGGGCATACCCCAAGAGCTTGGACTATGAGTTACGAGTGTCATTCAGCACTGTAATGTAGTTATTTTAAAATGAAATATGACATTTTTATAATAAAATAAAGTTTTATATATAGTTACCAAGTAATTACATAGCTATTATTTTCTATTAACTGGCAGCTAGAGTTTTGAAATTCTCGGTAGTGCTACTTTTGTTTTGGCTAGGCAAGTGACCCCGCCCACTTTCGGGGTAAGAGAGGAACCAGCTTAGCAAATGAGCTCAATATGTTTATGCCTTCCAACCATGCGAGGGGAGGAGGGAGGGCTTTGGTCATGTAATTACTTGATAAGTATATATAAAATTTTATTTTATTATAAAAATGTCATTTTTATATAAGCTACTTACCAAGTAATTACATAGCTGAATCCCACATTATAGGAGGTGGGATGCATGGATTATCTGTCCTAATACATTAAATTAGTAATGTAAAATAAATAGAGTTATTGCTAGCATAAGTTAGAATGCTTGCAGGTTCCTTACCTGTTGAGAAAGCTGCTACAGGAAAGTACTGCCCTTGGATGGCCCTCATCTCAACGCATAGAGGCGTGGTGGTGTAGCCAGGAGACGTCTGCTACATAGCGGGATTCCTTTGTTGCAAAGGAGTGTCTGATTGCACACAAAGGATAACAAAGTTGCCCCTGCCCTGGGCACAGTACCAAAAAACACAACTAGAGAATAAAAAACAGAATTGCCTATAGCCAAACTTTACAGCATACCATTACCCAACCATTGTGGATAAAAAACTTGTGAGCACTCCAAATACCAAGTACCCCCAAGCTCCCCTACAACTTGACACCACGAATCAAGGCAAAAAAAAAAAAAAAAAAAAAAAAATAGGAAGGATGAAGGAAGCTTCCTACACTCCACCTCCCAATACCACACCAGCAATCGAAATAGGACCCCAGGTATTGCAGTTTTCATAGACAGTTTCAATGTTGCGCAAATAATGAGCTGCAAACACTGATTTGCTTTTCCAAAATGTTGTTTGTATAATAGAGGAAATAGACAAATTATGCCTAAAAACCAGGGACGTGGCAACTGCCCTCACTTCATGAGCTTTAACTTTCACTATGGGCAACGTATCCTCGTCAATTTGCGAGTGTACCTCTAGAATTAGATCCTTAATAAAAAACGCCAAGGCATTTTTCAAAAAAGGGCGAGAAGGATCCTTTACTGAGCACCAAAGGTTGCTTGACGGCCCACGGATCTTTTCTGTTCTCATTAAATAGTATTTTAATGCCCTTACGGGGCAAAGGGTTCTCTCTGCTTCCTCCATACCTAGAATATCTATTAAACTTTTAATAATGAACGGGTGAAGCCAGGGGTTGGCAGGGGACTCATTCTTAGCAAAGAATCCTAAGGTAAATGAGCAAATTGCATTACCTTGAGAGAATCCAATCCTTTTATCAAAAGTGTGAAGCTCACTGACTCTCTTGGCAGTCACTAATGCTACTAGGAACAGTCTTCCTGGTAAAGTCCCTTAAGGAGAGAGATTGCATAGGTTCAAAACGCGGTTGCAACAGCCACTTCAGTACCACATCTAAATTTTAGGCTACTAGCTTATCTTCTTTCTGTTTGGTCGTATCAAACGACTTGGTGAGATCAGCAAGTTCCTTATTAGAGGAGAGATCTAAACCCCTATGTCTAAAAACAGAGCTTAACACTGCTTTGTGGCCTTTAATGGCTGAGGTGGAAAGGCTCCTGGTAGACTTCAAATATAGGAGGAAATCACCTATTTCCACTACAGGTGTCTCAGAAGACGAGATATTGTTTCTCCTGCACTAGTCACGGAAGACTGTCCACTTGGAACTGTCTTTGAAAAGCCTTTTGCTTGAACCAGTCTGTAGACAGCCTGAATGCGGTTGGAGCCAGAGTGGACAGTCCTTGATGGAACCTTCTGAAATGTGAGTGTCTGAGTAGACTGGGTTTTTGAGGCAATAGCCTTGGAAAATCCATGAGAAGTTCCAGCAAGTCCGGGAACCATTCTTGGGCTGGCCAGAATGGCGCTACTAATGTCATCTTTACATTTTGATGATTCTGGAACTTGTTTAATACTTCTCTCACCATCTTGAATGGGGAAGGCATAAGGGTCCGTGTTCGAACAATCTAAAAGCATCGCGTCCATCGCCCAAGCTGGTGGATCTGGTTTTGGCGAACAATACAGGGAGAGACGATGGTTCTTTGAGGTTGCAAACAGATCTAGAATCAGCCTTCCCCACAGCTTCCACAACTCTATGCAAACAAGAGGGTCGAGAGTCCACTCCATGGGGAGAACTTGTTTTCGATGGCTGAGTTTGTCTGCTAATACGTCAAATTTTCCCTGAATAAATCTGGTTAGGATCTGGGTTTGATTCCGAACCCCCCCAAATGAGTAGGGCTCTTGGTGCTTAACAAAGGGAAAAAGAATGAGTTTCTCCTTGTTTTCTGATATAAAACAGAGCCGTGGTTTTGTCCGAGTGGATGGACACTCTATTCCCGGACACCTCCAGTGCAAACTCTTGCAATCCCCAGTGAATTGCCATCAATTCCTTAACGTTGATGTGCCACTTCATTTGTTCCGAAGTCCACAGGCCTGAAACTTCTTTGTCTCCCAGGAGGGCTTCCCAACCTAGGTCTGACGCGTCTGAATAAAACACTAGGTCGGGGTTCAGAGGGAGAAGTGACTTCTCTTGAGTGAGCTTGTTTCTTGAATTACACCAAGCCAGATCTCCTTTTATTTCCTTTGTTATTGGAAAAAACGAAAGAATCCGGGTGTTTCTTCCTGTTCCAGTTGACTTTCAGAAAGAACTGTAGATTTCTCATGTGAAGCCTTCCTAGGGACGAGAGTCCCCAACAGGCTCATCCAACTGTTCGCAGAACAGGACTGAACGGCGAGAGATTTGTTTATCTTCTAAAGGCAGGAGTTTATCCTTTGGGGGAGGGAAAAACCCGCAAACTCCAAGAGTTTATCCTCATCCCCAAATAAGCTATCTCCTCCACAGGGCTTTTTCCTTGACATCCTCTTGGAGCGCCTTTCACGAAGAAATTAATTTCCTCTTACAATTTTTCAAAAACAATAGTTTCCCAGTAAAGTACTTTTATAGATCCCTCAAGAAATTTCTTCAGTATAAATTACACAGTTACCCATTGGAACAGCTTTTCTAAGCTCGAAGATCCTTAGCTTGGTCCTTTTTGTGCAGGTAAATCCTCATTTTCTTCACTTGCAGACGTAGTTCTTATCATACTCCTGGTAGTTTCACAACTTGGAAACAGGTGGTGATTTTTCTTCTCTAAATATACTGTAGGACTAATCCTCAATGGTTTATCTGTCACTAAAGAACAAGGAACAAATGGTACACCACCAACTTCTGTACCCAGTAAAACATGTACACCTTCAACAGCTAGTGAGCCCTTTACAGCAAAATCAACATTCCATGTCACCAATTTCACACGACAGGTGCAAGCAGTATATAGGAGTTACCCCTTCTCCTCCTATACCCTTCAAAATAACTGAATCTCCAATGAGATCCTTCTCCAAGGAAGGATCTCATTGGACTACCCCACTATGGCTACTCCCCGTATCATGTAATACCTTGACTGGTATCTGCACACTCCCCCTTGAATTGTCAGCGTACGTTCGTAGATATATGGCTTAAAAGCCTCCAAGCTGCTCAATCACTCACTGCTTGAGGTTACATTTCTGTTGGTTGCTAAACACTCAGGCTGTTTAGTGTCAGTCTTCCCAACTGTCTCAGTTTTCCCTACACTGCTCTTCATAGTTTGTTCCACCTGGTTACCGTTAACCACTTGACCAACTGACTTGGTCTGCTGTTGTGTCTGATAACAATCTTGACTGTAGTGTCCTACCCTTCCACACTTGAAGCAGACAACATCAGTCTTCTGTATTGGTCTTGAGAAACTGGATGATGAGGATTTGACATTCAGTTGCTGAGGGGTATTACTTGGCATTGTACTGGCATTGCCACTAGAAGGATTCCCAGTTGTAATGTTCCTGAAATTTGGACGAGACCTAAAACCTGTGCGCTGTTAGTTCTGGTACTTGACATTATAATTCCTTTGCTACAAATAATATTATAGTCTTCACTCAATGTAGCAGCTTTGTCAAGTTTCTAACCTCTCTCTCTCTTAAATAGGCTCTTATGCGTTCAGGAATTCCTCTTAAGATATTGCTCTAGGACTACTAACTCCTCAAGTTCGTCCATAGATTTAACTTTAGCCTCCAACCATCGTTTGAAACGTCTTACTTTGTAGGCATAATCCAAGAAAGTCATCTTGTCATCCTTTCTCAAAGATCTGAATCTTTCATTGTAATATTCAGGGGTCATCTGGTAAACTTGTAGCACATTGTGTTTGAGTACCTCGTACTCTTTACACAGATCAGCTGATAAGGCTAAATAGGCACTTCTTCCTTTACCAATGAGAACACTGTGTAACAAGACTGACCATTTATCTTCTGGCCATCCCATACCTGAAGCCACTTTTCAAAGTGATCAAAAACTCATCTGGAGCTTCTTCTGTAAACTTTGGAATTAACTTCTGCACTCTTACCACATCAAATACAGGCTCTTGAGTACCTTGGATTGGGTTAGACAGTGTTACAGGTAATGTGGATTGAACTTTTATTAATTCCATCTCCCTTTCATGTCTTGCTCTTTCTCTTTCTTCTTCTGTTGCTTTTTCTTCTTCTCTTTCTTTTCTTTCTCTTTTCTCTTTCAGCATGCATCTTCAGCTTAGTTAAACTTTCTTCTGCTTCTATGCATTCTAGGCTCTACTTCTGCATTACTTTTCTTGCTTAATTACAAATTGGGCCTCAACTGTATTCAACAATTCTTGTGCCTCTTCTGACTCTTCATCTGTTTTACCAGAGTCCATCAGTGCTTGGAATGCAATACATCTGATTTGTGCCCTAATCATACCACTAGGCACATTACCTCCACATGCCACTGCTAAAGCAGTCCACTGTGCTGGATGCTTGGATTCAGATAACTCTTGGGTGGAAGGAGCTGCTAAAAGTTTCTGAACATTGAATAGAGCAATTTACTCTAAGTTACTCAACTAAATAACTCACAATATAATGCAAAAATAACTATGAGGTCAATCTCCTATCAAAATATATCCCCAACACCACCATAAACTAGAGTGATATTTTGTTTTGTTCCTGAGTCTGGGCACCAAAAATTTTCTATGGCCACGAAGTGTACCAAGTACTTGGTTATTGCACAACTAATCACAGAATTTAAAAATTTACCTCACTTCAGCCAGATACCTGAACCCTCATAACAATAAAAATTATGATTGAGTACTCTAAAGGTAACAGTGATCCTTAAAAAGCTTTATTAATCACTTGAAAAATCAAACTAAGTTTATCAAAATAAGTGAGACATCAACAATAAGAC